>NC_134701.1:152075409-152425909 GCF_043290135.1 Rhipicephalus microplus
ATATTTCCTGATGCGTTAACTTACCGCCTGAAGCTGGCGCTGTCAGACATGAAGACCTTCGACAACGATGTCGTCTTCGCCGGATTTTATCAGCAGCTTCTTTGTGGGTTGAGCTGTTTCGTACCATTTGCTTCAGAATAGAAAATTCTCTATTTATGTGTGAACATTCTTTGAAAGAAGCCTTGTTAGCACAGTGACAGTTAGGACACTTCAGTGTGGTTGTGCCACAGTTGTTTTCCGCGTGTGGTTCGGCTCACCGGGGGCACGCTGTGGAGCTCCTGCAAACACCCTTTACATGGCCGATCTTTTGACAGTTGAAGCGTTGCAGAGGTTTGAAAATGAACGGTCGAGCTTGTTGACGAAAGTGGCAAACCTTCACGTATGCGGGAAGACAGTAACCTTTCAACGCTGCTCTCACACAGCGTGTTTTACCAATGCGTCTAACACTGATAAAGACGTTGTCTTAACTCGCGGATTTTATGAGTATTCGAAGGTGCGCGTCTGAGATTTCCGTGTTAATATAGTAAATGGCTCCTGATGCGGTCGCACCATCGGCTTGTATGATGGACCTAACTGCAATGTTTCCCAGTTGTGTTACTTGTTGCAGCGTGCTCAGCGCACTCGGGTGCAGCACATCGACAACCAGGAAGTTTCTTCTTGTATTTAGCCATACGTCTTCGATATCCTTCGGCACAGTGTTCTCAAAATCGAGCGAAATCGCTTGCCTGTTCAGAACACGCCGACTTTCGGTAGCGTTCTTTGGCATGAACAGGATGAAATGGGGCCATCGCTGGCGCGCCGTTTGTAAGGTGGCCGTACATGACACCGACGATGTATTGACGATGCGTCGCTTGGCCTTGCGGCGCAGGATAGGTTGACAGCCGTCATCTGAGGACTCGTCGCAAGATGCCGAGTACAGCTCAGTGTCATCGCTCTCACTGGATGTGTTTCTCGCTTCATCGAGGCAGTGGTCGCGGTTGAACCGGAGTCGGACGTCGCCTCGTGATGTTGTACATCCATTACCACAACGTACGCGGCCATGCACCCAACATCTGCAGTGAAAAGTCCAGAAATGCACTGAGACGAGCGAGATATGTTCTACAAAGTACCACTTCGTCTTCCTTCTCCCGTATGGGTGTGTAAAAATAAAATTTTGTTATTGAGCACGCCTTCGTTGATGGATGCAGATAATAAACCACCTGCTTTTTTAAAATGCAAAGCTTTTTTAGTGAACTTCGGCGACTTTGAGCGTATTTATCTATCTGTCTACGTAATTAGCTGCTTACGTTTGCATGCTCTCGTGGTCACCTCCTTAACTTGGTGTGAACAAAAATTCGCATGGCAGGGTAAAGTGATTTGACAAATATGACGCGCTGGTCAAATCATCAAACGAGTACAACCCCGTGGCGTACGTCGTCAGACACTTTCCGCCTGTCAGGGTCACATACCCACGGGCGGGTATGTGCCGCTAGTATGCGGCTATGTGTCCCAGCTGATTCACACTTTGTATTTACCCAGGAACGACGAGAACACACAAGGACAATTTTAACGCGTGACCGTTAAGCAGTACCGACATCGGTAGCGTCCACCTAACGAAGACATAGGATAAATCTCAAGGTTCCAGCTGGAATCGAACCAGAGCATTCTTCGTGGCAATGAAGCAGTCTACCACAGAGCTGCGCCAAGTCTCGGAACTACTTTTCAAATCGCCGCTAATCTTCGAGAAACGGCAATAGTGCTTCAGTGCTGCTTACCAAATTTATAAACATTGCATATGTACTCCTTTGTACACAGCCGTAACGTCGGGGTAACGTCAATTGTGGTTAGGTGTCATGCGCTGAACTTGATATATGTATGTATAGTGGTGTATGTATAGGGCCGGAATATCCGCGAGCGTGAGTGCTTCGTATCACCTTCTAATGTTGCTACTACGCATGTTCCAGTTGGCATCTTTGCGCAAGTGCAAACAGCTTTTTACATAAATATCTGCAACTCTTCAGCATGTGTTTGTGCGTTCAACATTCGTACACATATTTAGCATTTTTTCATGACGTGTGGATCAATAAACAAATTGTAACACGGTCACCTTCCTTCCGCATGCTTTGCATAACGTCTATTCCCAGGTACGTGGGATCTGAAATTTTTCTTTTTGTTAATGTGCGCTCACATCGCACAACGCACAGGCCTCTACCGTTTAACCCCAATGGAAATACGACCGACACGGCAGTGATTAAACCTGCGACTTTCGGGTAAGCATTCGGGCAGCTTAAACTTTATTGCACAGTCATGAGCATCCTTTGTGATCACCAGGAATATATTATATAAAGAACAGCAAGACAAGCTTTCGGTCCATGCTGCAAAAGTAAACAAAAACGTTTTCAGTGAGCGTAATGATGTGGCTGTTTTGGCCATTGTCAGGCCTATCTTAGTATTCACAATAAAATTCACTGTTGTGGGCAATGGTGTAGTCCTCATCGAAGCTGTTTAGTCTTCCCTCCATTATGTTCATGTGGGTTATCTATTCTTCTGATGTGTTAAGAGACTGTCAATGCAACACTTCCTCTGCGCCTATTATATACAAGAAAACAGCGAATAATTTCGTTCAGGAACGCGACATCATTAGAGAGAGAATAAACCGTTATTATTAACAAATACACACTGAGCCTTCCTTGGGTGAGGCCCTCAGTCCAGGGTTCCATTGTCTTGGGTGACCCTGCAAGCCCGCTGTACCAGCTGCTGCTGTTCCTGCCGGCGTAAGCTGAGCAGTGCAGACTCCCAAAAGGATGGGGTGGGGTTGGGAATGGGAGGAACGCCTTGTGGGGCAGAGCATTTCCACGTGGAGTGATACACTGTTAGAATCACCCTCGGATGATCTAAGTCTTGGGTCGCTGTGTTTCGAGAAAGCGGAGATTTACTAAACTAATCGGATACACCGAGTAGCGCTAGTCAGTAAATCCGCATCTGAGAAGACAAGGCGGGTTACTTATTTGAAGGCAACACAGTGCAGCCAAACCGGAAGTCTCGCAATGTAAAGCTTCGGTGTAGTCGGATTGCTCTGAGTGTACGTAAACGGCGCCCACTCGTCTGACGTCTGTAACATTAATGGCCCGGCTGTGCGCTGCTCCAAATTTTTTCAGAGACACGGTTTCTCAACCAAGTCTTGAAATATCCGCAATGCCTACTTGCACGCACATTATTTGCTAACTCACTTTAGCACCAATCTCAACCACTCCTGAAGCCCGTGTTAGTGTACTCCATTGCCCTTTAAAAAAAATTGGCCGGGTGTTCTGGACTCCACAATAATTTTCGAAGATAACAGAACAATTTCATAACTACAAGCTGCTGGGATAGTGGTTCAACTGATGAGTTCCATACTTTTATTTATTTTTTTTATTTATTGATACTGCGATCTTTTATAAGATCATAGCAGGGGTGGTACAAAAACATAAACATAAACATCAGTGGAAACAGGCAAACAAACAATAAAAAACAAATGTAATACAAACTTATGTAACTGATAGCTGCAGTGATTCTTCGAGACAAGAGAATAACAAAAAGCAAGGTACAAACATAGATAACAATCATTTCTGTAGTGACTCTTCAAATGCAGACAATGTATCTAGGGTAACAACATCGTTATGTAGACTGTTCCAATCCACGATAGTCCTCGGAAAAAAAGAATATTTGAAACAATTTGTTCGTTGCATCAATGGAGAGATAGTAAGATTGTGTCGCCCCGCCGCGGTGGTCTAGTGGCTAAGGTACTCGGCTGCTGACCCGCAGGTCGTGGGTTCGATTCCCGGCTGCGGCGGCTGCATTTCCGATGGAGGCGGAAATGTTGTAGGCCCGTGTGCTCAGATTTGGGCGCACGTTAAAGAACCCCAGGTGGTCAAAATTTCCGGAGCCCTCCACTACGGCGTCTCTCATAATCATATAGTGGTTTTGGGACGTTAAACCCCACAAATCAATCAATCAATCAAGATTGTGTCTCTGTCTTGTTTCGTAACCCAATGAAAAGTGAATGATATGTGGTGTGTCAACTGCATAGTGACCTTTTATTAACTGGAAAAGAAATTTTAAGCGCAATATTCGATTTTGGTCCGGAATGTTTGGAAGTTTGCTTTCCAAGAGAAGTTTTGTAATTGAAGTAGGACCGTACGAGTTATAAATGAACCTAACAACCTTTTTTTGCACCCTTTCAAGTTTTTGAATATCAGTCTGAGTGAACGGGTCCCATATGACCACAGCATACTCCAGTATAGGGCGGATAATGGCATTGTAAGCGAGGAGACGAATACTTGGTGTGGTTGATCTTAAAGAACGCCTTAGGAAAAAAAGTTTACGGAGAGATTTAGCTACTACAAAATCTATGTCCTTTGACCAGGATAGATTTTTTGTAATCCAGAGACCAAGGTACTTGTATTGAGTTACTTCTGACAGAATTGTATTGTTGGTAGAGTACTGGAACAAAAGAGGTTCTTTTTTAAGGGTAATTCTCATAAAAACTGTTTTAGCGAAATTAACAGGCATCTGCCATTTGTCACACCACGAAATTACTTTTAGGAAGTTCCGATTTAGTTTAATTTGATCGTGAACTGAGGTGATCTTTTCATATAAGACACAGTCGTCGGCGTACAACCTAATGTGAACAGAAAGGTCAGTGACGATATCATTTATATATAACAGAAAAAAAAGAGGTCCAAGGACGGATCCTACATACTAGTCTACAGTGGAAGCTAAAGGTAACAACGAAATCATTCGAGAAAAGTTGTATGAACTTATGACAGTATTGCCGAGCCACGGCAAAAAAAAAACTTTAGCTACGAAGCTCTTCACAGCTCGGAAATCTATCATTAACTACAAGCTGTCCAGTGGGCTGGAGCCATCGCCGAAGGCACTGGTTCCCGGTTGCGTCCTGAGTGGAGTCACCTACTTGAGGATGAGCCCTATCCTTCATTTTCCTCAGGACTATTATATAAAGTTCTTGTCACGTCATGTCTTGACAGTTATTATAGTTTGCACAAGTTGTTACACTACCATCCAGAACTCCGTGTATACTGAGGAAAACGCGCTGAATGGCATCAAGTAATGTATAACTAACTGCGCACATGAAGTGCGAATGGCATAGAATAGGCGCTATGTTTTCCCAGATATACACATCAAGCTGATAAATATGACACTTCTAATATGCGTGATCCGGAAAACGTTCTGTCACTATGAAGTCTTTCTCATTAAAGGTCATTATAGAAAGCTCGAGTATTAAAAATAAAAAAGCATGACATAAATATTATTGTAAGCAATATAAAAAAGGCAATCAAGCCGTATATAACACTTATATTAGAAACAAATTTCTTGTAACGTATAAGATTTATTATCATCGTAGTATTAGTGCAGTAAAGATGAAACAATACCCTTACGAAGATGCGATCACAGGCTTCTCAAAGCTCTCTATTAAAACAGAGCCGAGATCTGATCTTGTAGATACATTGACATTGGGAAAACAGTAAGCGCCCAAAGACAAGAAAAAGACGGTGACACATTGAGCGCTGGCTAGCTCTTTGTGTCTTCTTTTTTTGGAGGGTTCGTGTGCTTGCATTTTTCACAATGTCTAATGAAATTCACGGCTGGAAATTCGTAATTATTGTAATGCGTCAAATAAATCATAGTTGATATATGAGCTAACGGAAAGCACATTACAACGAAATGAATAAAAAATAATTAAATTGACGGGTGCGCTAAGATTGAAGAAAGTTGCAAGCGCCAATACATATTACATTAAATCTCATCAATATTGTCACGAGGTCGTGACGTGGCCAGAGACAGGAAACTTCGTGTTGGGATTTAACTGTTTATTTGGGCGAACCTGTGCCCGGTAAAGGGAAAGCCTAATTACAGCAGCAGTCTTGCATAGATAGCAGTCTCGGACTGATAGCGGCGAACGCAGCGTCGGCCTTCGATCAACAACTGAAAAGCGGCGAAGCGCGTCGGCATTTATACCCTTGCCGTCGAATGTTCTAGCGTTATCGCTGGCAGTGGCATAGGTTTCAGAACAATCTGTACCGTTCGCACAGTGGGCGTGATCTTATCGAAATGATCTACTACAGTCCGGAACCTTCTCGAAACCTGCAGGCGCGGTTTGCGCCGAGAATCGTGTGGTGTTTCGGAACGATAGCAAAAACTTGTGAAATGGAACGTGGCAGTGCCCCCCTCTGAAAAAAGGCATCGTCCCGATGCTTTAACTAAAGATGAAGGTACAATAATAATGCAAGAAAGTACAATGAATAAATTACAATACAACAATAATACAAAAAACAATGTTTCAGTTTGTTAACGTGCATGAAACGGCTTGAGTCGCGCGACATGAACGACTTCAGGTCGCGATCGGCGCCGTTGAGAGTTCGTGATGCCGTCGGGGACAACCTCGTAATGAAGTGGGCCGAGACGTCGAAGCACCTTGTACGGTCCGAAGTACCGTCGCAGAAGCTTTTCACTTAGTTCACGTCGGCGTATCGGCGTCCACACCCAAACACGTTCACCGGGCTGGTATTCCACGAAGCGTCGTCGAAGGTTGTAACGGTGGCTGTCGGTCGTCTGTTGATTCTTGATACGGAGACGCGCAAGTTGTCGGGCTTCTTCGGCGCGTTGAAGGTACTCGCTCACATCGAGGTTTTCTTCGTCGGTGACGTTGGGTAACATGGCATCGAGCGTCGTTGCTGGGCTCCTTTCATAGACCAATTTGTATGGAGATATCTGCGTGGTCTCCTGCACCGCCGTGTTGTATGCGAAGGTCACATACGAAAGAATGGCGTCCCACGTCTTGTGTTCGACATCGACGTACATTGACAGCATGTCGGCGATCGTCTTGTTAAGCCGCTCGGTGAGGCCGTTGGTCTGTGGGTGGTACGCTGTCGTCCGGCGGTGGTTTGTTTGGCTGTATGCCAAGATCGCTTGAGTTAAGTCGGCAGTGAATGCCGTTCCTCTGTCGGTGATGAGGACCTCCGGGGCGCCGTGACGTAGGACGATATTTTCGACGAAGAACTTAGCTACCTCGGATGCACTGCATTTTGGCAGGGCTTTTGTCTCGGCGTAGCGGGTGAGGTAGTCGGTAGCTACCACGATCCACTTGTTTCCGAAAGCCGACGTCGGGAACGGCCCCAGTAGGTCCATACCAATCTGCTGGAAATGTCGGCAAGGTGGATCAATTGGCTGCAGAAGTCTCGCTGGCCTTGTCGGCGGTGTCTTGCGTCGCTGACAGTCCCGGCATCTCCTCACATAACGAGTGACGTCGGGGGTAAGACATGGCCAGTAGTACCTTTCTTGTATCCTCGCGAGCGTGCGGGAAACACCGAGGTGCCCTGCCGTCGGATCGTCGTGCAGGGCCTGCAGGAGTTCTGGTCGCAGAGCTGAAGGCACCACAAGGAGGTACTTAGCTCGAAGCGGTGAAAAGTTTTTTTTTGTAGAAGACCGTTTCGTAGAAAGAACGACGCAAGTCCGCGTTTGAATACCTTCGGTACTTCAGCGGTCCTGCCCTCGAGGTATTCTATTAGGGCTTTAAGTTCCGGGTCGGCCCGCTGTCGTTCAGCGAAGTCGTCGGTAGTTATCGTTTCCAAGAAGTAGTCGTCATCCGAGTCGTCGAGTAGCGGTTTCTCGACAGGCGCACGAGAGAGACAGTCAGCGTCGGAGTGGTTTTTTGCCGGACTTGTAAATGACAGTAATGACATATTCTTGAAGTCTCAGGCTCCATCGTGCGAGGCGACCTGAAGGGTCTTTCAAGGTGGCTAGCCAACACAAGGCGTGGTGGTCGCTCACAACTTTGAAGGGCCTGCCGTAGAGGTAGGGGCGAAATGTCGACGTAGCCCAGATGATGGCGAGGCACTCCTTTTCTGTTGTGGAATAATTTGCTTCTGCTTTGGATAGCGATCGGCTGGCGTAACTAATAACCCTTTCAAGTCCGTCAGCCCTCTGCACAAGAACGGCGCCAAGACCTACGCTGCTTGCGTCAGTATGTATTTCTGTCTCGGCGAATTCGTCGAAATGGGCAAGTAACGGAGGCGTCTGGAGGCGATGTTTAAGCTCCTGGAAAGCGTGTTCCTGTGGCGTTTCCCACTTGAACTCCGAGTCGGCCTTGGTAAGGTTAGTGACAGGATCGGCGATGCGGGCGAAGTTTTTCACGAACCGCCTATAATAGGCGCACAGGCCCAGAAATCGGCGCACGGCCTTCTTGTCAGTGGGCAGCGGGAAGTCGGCGATGGCGGCTGTTTTCCGTGGATCGGGACAAACTCCAGGCTTGCTGATAACGTGCCCCAGAAACAAGAGCTCCTCACACGCAAATCCGCACTTTTCTGGCTTCAGTGTGAGTCCGGACGTCTTGATGGCTTGAAGTACAGCTTCAAGGCGCCGAAGATGCTCGTCGAAACTCGAGGAAAACACGACGACGTCGCCCAAGTACACAAGGCAAGTCTGCCACTTCAATCCTGCCAGTACTGTATCCATGACGCGTTGAAAAGTTGCAGGCGCTGAGCAAAGGCCGAAGGGCATCACCCTAAACTCGAAGAGGCCGTCCAGTGTTATAAACGCCGTCTTCTCTCGGTCTCTTTCGTCGACTTCGATTTGCCAATAGCCAGTCTTGAGGTCCATTGACGAGAAGTACTTGGCGTTATGGAGCCGATCAAGTGCGTCGTCTATTCGTGGGAGAGGATACACGTCCTTTCTTGTGATTTTGTTCAGGCGGCGATAGTCGACGCAGAAACGTAGGGTCCCATCTTTTTTCTTCACTAACACCACGGGGTATGCCCACGGACTCTTGGACAGCTGGATAATGTCATCTCGCAGCATTTCATCAACTTGCCTCTTCATTGCCTCACGTTCTCGCGTCGAAACCTTGTACGGACTCTGACGGAGTGGTCTGGCATTTTCTTCGGTCATGATTCGATGTTTCGTGATTGGGGTCTGCCGAATTTTAGATGACGACGAAAATCAATCTTCGTATTGCAGGAGCAGGGCCTTGAGCTGTTCTTGCTTATCGTTCGGAAGTCTGGGATTGACGTCGAAAGCTATGGGAGGGGCTTGATTCTTCTGAGCAGGTTCCGCAGAATCGGCGAGGGCGAAAGCACTGGTGGCTTCGACAATTTCTTCGATGTATGCGACCGTTGTTCATTTGTTCACATGTTTGTACTCATTGCTGAAATTCGTGAGCATAACCGTTGCTTTGCCTCCCCGTAGCTCTGCAGTTCCTCTTGCGACGCAAATATTTCGGGTGACCAACAGATCCTGACTGCCTTCAACGACGCCTTCCAAGTCAGGTGATTTAGGAGCGCCGACTGAAATAATGACGCTTGAGCGAGGCGGAATGGTGACTTGTTCTTCCAGCACATTCAAGGCATGGTGTCTTGACGGCGTGCGCGGCGGTAGTGCTTCTTCTGTGGATAACGTTATCGACCTTGTTTTTAGGTTGATGACAGCACCATGGAGGCATAAGAAGTCCATGCCAAGGATGACATCTCTTGAGCAATGCTGTAGGACTACGAAGTCTGTAGGATAAATACGGCCGTTAATGGTGACTCTCGCTGTGCAGATTCCTGCAGGCGTTACGAGATGACCTCCGGCTGTGCGGATTTCAGGGCCTTTCCAAGCTGTCCTAACTTTCTTTAACTTCGCGGCAAACGATCCACTGATGACAGAATAGTCGGCTCCAGTATCGACGAGAGCAGTCACACTGTGGCCGTCGATAAGAACGTCGAGATCGCTAGTTCGCCGTCTCGCATTATAGTTAGGGCGTGGCGTCGGGTCACGGCTCCGTCGGCTTGTTCCGCTGCTTCCATGTTGCGTCGTCCGGCCACCTTCGGTAAGTGAGCTTTTGCCTTCAGGGCTTTGCCTGGTTGGTGTTGTGTTCAAAAAGCTCCGTCGCGTCGGCGTCGTCGTCGGAGGATCTTCGGTAGTTCGTCGCACAGCAACCGCACCTCCATCGGTTGCTGCCCTTAGTTTCCCGGATACGGGCTAGGAGACCGGCCCCGCGTTAAGCCAGAGTACTGCCGGGGGTGCGGTGACCTGCGGCGGCTGGGCGACGGCGAACGGGAAGGACTTCGAGGTGTCCATTGAGTTCCTGCCAGGTAGTCGGCGATGTCACGTGGCCGATCTCCTGGCTGCGGACGCGGTGCATTGACGGCGAAGCCACGCAGTCCCATTTGTCGGTACTGGCAACGGCGGTATGTGTGTCCGGCCTCGCCGCAGTGGTAGCAGAGCGGGCGGTTGTCAGGTGCACGCCAAACGTCCGTTTTCCTCGGTGCACTGCGCTGGCCCGCTGGGGAACGGTAGGACGTCGGTTGGGGTGGTGGAGGCGGTGGCGTCTGGCGACGGAAGTGTGACGGGGCGGCGTTTTGGCGTGGACGGGGAGGAGCATTGTGGCGCACTGCAGCGGCGTAGCTCATAGTTTCTGGCTCAGGCGGCGGTGTTTCGGGAATTCGAAGCGATTGCCGGACTTCTTCTCGCACAATGTCGGCGATCGAATCCACTTGAGGCTGCGCCGAAGGCAACAGTTTGCGCAGCTCTTCCCGCACGATCGCTCGGATCGTTTCACGCAGGTCGTCGGAGTCACTGGCTTGAGCAGCAGCGCATTCTGGAGTCAGGCGACGATTATACTGTCTGGTGCGCATGTCCAGCGTTTTTTCGATGGTGGTCGCCTCGGATACATGGATTCTTGGACGGTGTTCGGTGGATTCCTCATTAGTCCCGCGAAGAGCTCCTGTTTGACCCCTCGCATGAGGAAACGAACTTTCTTTTCCTGAGACATGTCTGGGTCAGCGTGACGGAATAGGCGGGTCATCTCCTCTGTGAAAATTCCAACCTTTTCATTTGGTAGCTGAGCCCGCGTCTCGAGTAGAGCAGCGGCCCTCTCTGCGAGCGACGCTTGCGAACGTTTGCAGAAATGCGCCGCAGAAGACATCCCACGTTCGGAGCGTGGACTCTCTAGCCGATTCTCTAGCCAGGTCCTTGCGGTGTCTTCCAGGTAGAAGTACACACGACGGAGCTTTTCTTCGTTGTCCCAGTGGTTGAGGGCGGCCACACGGTCGTATGTTTCTAGCCAGGTTTCCGGGTCTTCAAACGATGAGCCATGGAATGTTGGTGGTTCCCTGGGTTGATAAATGACGATAGCGGGCTGGGACGCTCCGGTTGTCATTGTCGCTGTAGTCGAGGTCATGGTCTTGGTCTTCCGCGCCTTGTCTTGTAGAAGACCGTACTCCGGTGGGAGACCTTGCTGTCGGCGGCTCGTTCGCTGCTCTTGGTTGGCGTCGGTGTCTTCTCCGCGACGGGGGCTGGGTTCACGGCTTGACGGGGGCGTCCGGTACATGAACGAAGCAGCACCTCCACCAGATGTCACGAGGTCGTGACGTGGCCAGAGACAGGAAACTTCGTGTTGGGATTTAACTGTTTATTTGGGCGAACCTGTGCCCGGTAAAGGGAAAGTCTAATTACAGCAGCAGTCTTGCACAGATAGCAGTCTCGGACTGATAGCGGCGAACGCAGCGCCGGCCTTCGATCAACAACTGACAAGCGGCGAAGCGCGTCGGCATTTATACCCTTGCCGTCGAATGTTCTAGCGTTATCGCTGGCAGTGCGTAGGTTTCAGAACAATCTGTACCGTTCGCACAGTGGGCGTGATCTTATCGAAATGATCTACTACAGTCCGGAACCTTCTCGAAACCTGCAGGTGCGGTTTGCGCCGAGAATCGTGTGGTGTTTCGGAACGATAACAAAAACTTGTGAAATGGAACGTGGCAATATGGTTATTATTACTGATGCCCCACTGCGTCAGCCTTTTTTCTTGGGGAGAAATTAACCAATACATATTAGATTAACTATCATCTATCTAGCGGTCTTTACTCATGCCCCACTGCGACAGCTATTTTCTAACATTTTTTTTCTTGCGGAGAAATTAATTTATACGCAGATAAATGTATACGTTTATGTCATGCGTTATTATGAGCGCGTAGCACAGTTTTGTTTTCTGTGGGAAATGAATGGGCAATAATTATGCCCCTCAGCGAGTGTTCGTCAGTAAGCAAAGGATATGAGCCTGAAGTAGCGCAACTGTCTATTGACAAAGCCTGCAGGTATGTCAAGCCATGGTGACTAATTGCATGAGGCACTTATGCTGTAGAAAGTGGCACAATTCTCCTCCTTGTCGCTAATATTATGCAAATAAAGTACGTAAATACACACAGAAGGGTAGATGCCTTTCTGGAAGTTTTTATTAAATGTTTCGCTAAACTTTTTAACCTCCCACCCCACCTCCTCTAGCTCAGAACAGTTTATCCGACCTCATTTATGTTGACACTGATCTGTGCTTTCAAGTGCAGAATGATTTTTTATTACCATTTCGTGTGTCTGAACATAAAACAGCTGAGGTTATAGCCTTGGTTTAAGTAAATGAACTTTGTTTTCAGCTGAATTTGCATCACCCGATTGCATGTAAGTATATGCTAGCAGGCGAGACGGTTTTTTTCACTCGATACGCATTCAAAGAACAGTGATTTGGAAAAAATTCGCACTTCTCCGCGAAGCGAATGATGCGGAGAGGATGAAGCTTCGTCGTAAGGCCTCTGCTACGTCAAAGTCGCCAAGTAGTATAAAAGATGGACAGATACATGGACGCGTGAATGGATGGACGAACACGTGCATGAAAGCATTGACTGATGGACGAATGATTGGACGGGTGGATGGACAGACGGATGGATGGATGGTCAGACGAATGATACAGGTGTTTATGAAATATGCCGTCACATATTTGATTGACCAACACATGAAGTCAGTTTTGGAGAGATCTATTTGTTTTCCTTAGTGCAGATTTCCAGTCTCTGTTCTAGTTTTTTGGAGCATGATGGGCAACAAGGCTCAGCTCTGAGGAGCTGAACCCCTAAAACGTGTTATTAGCACCACAGCACACAATCTACTTCGACACGTAGAAAAACAACTAAACGAAGTTTAGAGGCCTTGTGCCTTTGCTGCGGAGAACATTTGCCAAAGTGCATTGTACAGCACCAAGAATAAGCTCTTATGGTAAATTAGGTCTATGCTTAAAAAGCAAGTCCGGATGATACTTATACGGAGCTGAATACACGTGAACCAAAAACCTGCTTTCTTGGCACGTACTTCACCGAATCAGGCATCAATTTGTTCAATTCGAAAAGCGCAAGATGACATTCTTTAAAACATCAGCATCGCCTATACGTGTGACTAGACCATGAGAAGCGTCATGTGTTTCCGACTTCATTTAAGCTTCAAGCGTTTGCGCACACTAAAAGAAAGCTACCTCCGAGGCTGACTATTCCTGCGTCCATGTCCCGCTGGCAAGGTTATGAATTTTGTTCCCAGTTCATTTAAGCGATGGAAGTGCTTTCATGATACTCAAGGCGTTACATTGGCACTACATGCCTCCCCGAACTAAATGTCTAGTTTATTTATCTCCTGTTACAACAGCGTTCCCACATAGATGGAATGCAAACACGCTATGGAACCAATGTGCCAGCGGAAACAGAGGGTGAAAATTTAACGGAAATTTGTTTTTTACGCTACTTCCGATCGCTCCGATGGTTGCATACAAAATGAAGCTCCATCTGCCTGAAAATAGTGCTTCAGACCTGTATCAAGATAAGTACTTTTCTCGACTACGGGCCATACGAATAAGCCCCACAAAAAAGGCCTGTTGGAGTCGCAAACCAGTGATCGATCACTAGGACAAGTGCAGAAAAAGACGTGCACATTTGCGTTTCGTATATTCACCGATGTCCAAATTCGTCGCCATTTTCTTTTCCACACCTCTTTCGGAATGTTAATATTGTAACGGGGTTTATTTGCAGCGCAGCACGCAGAAAAAGAAGCAGTCAGCAGCGTCCGGCCAAGCGAAGCAAGCACGAGCCTATGCTGATGGCGATGCCCCTTATGCGCCGAGAAATGCCGCGGAGGCTCCTCTTTTTCACTACAATTGCCCTCCGCACATAAAGACGCCATTCTGGCGGATTAGGGAGAAAAAACGACTAATGGGTCGTAATATGGCTTCAGACAAGAGACGTGGACAGTGTCGCGGCCGCGGTAGCGTAGGTCTGTGGATGGGATGATGGGCTCCACGATATAGTTGACGAGTGACGTTTGCTCTACAACGCGGTATGGCCCGATGTATTTGGGAAAAAGTTTTGCGGAGCGGCCAGGCGCAGTAGCAGGTGCCCGAAGCCATACCAATGAACCAGGTGGAAAGTTTGGAGCCGAACGGTCCCCAGTCTGGCGGGATTGCTGCTGCCACTGGTCCTCAGTAGAAAAAGAGCGGGCAAGCTGGCGGCATTCTTCAGCATGTCAGGCAGCTTCGGACAGAGTTGCACTTTTGGACTCATAAGGTTTATATGGAAGAATAGTGTCTACTGTATTTGACGGTTCTCGTCCGTACAAAAAAAAGTATGGCGAAAACCCAGTAGTAGCTTGTACGGCAGTATTATACACGTAGGTGACAAACTGGAAAACTTGGTCCCAATTTTAATGATCAGAGGCGACGTACATCAACAGCATACTGCCAAGAGTACTGTTGAAGCGCTCCGTCATGCCATTCGTTTGAGGGTGGTACGCTGTACTTGTGCGGTGCACGATTCGGCATTCATTCAGTAATGCCTTCAAGGCGTCAGAAAGGAAGGCACGGCCTCTGTCACTTAAGAGCTCGCGAGGGGCACCATGAGGCAGAATGAAACGTTGCAACAGAAACGTTCCAACGTCACGGGCTGTGGCAGTCGGCAGCGCTGCTGTTTCGGCATAGCGTGTCAGATGGTCTATCGCAACCATAATCCCGCGATTACCAGCTAGAGTTGATGGTAGTGGTCCGTAAATGTCAATGTCGACGCGATCAAAAGGTAAACTAGGACAAGGAAGAGGTTGTGACGGGTAGACTTGCCCGGGAGGTAACTTTTGTCGTTGGCACTGAGCACACGAGCGAATGAATTTTCGCACGTAGTTATACATTCCACGCCAATAAAATCTGAGTCGAAGCCTAGCGTATGTCTTGAAGAGGCCTGCGTGCGCGCACTGTGGGTCCGCGTGAAAAGCTTCGCAGATAGCAGCTCGAAGATGGCGGGGTATCACAAAGAGACACTTGCGACCGTCAGAAATGTAGTTGCGTCGATAAAGAAGATCATCCCTTAGGCAAAAGCTGCTAACCTGGCGGCGGAGAGCGCGAGACGGCGAAGGAGTGAGAGGATCAGAAAGAATGCTTATGAGGCCACTGATCCAGGGATCCTTTCGTTGTTCCACCATCATGTTGCGCAAGGCGGATGACGCAAGTGCAGGCTCGAGGAAAGAGTGGCAAACACCTTCATCCGATATTGGTGAGCGAGAAAGGGCGGCGGCGTCTGTGTGCTTACGACCAGATCTGTAAATAACGTGGATGTCGTATTCCTGAAGTTTGAGCGCCCAGCGAGCAAGTCGTCCGGAAGGGTCTCTGGGTGTGGATAGCCAACAAAGGGCTTGGTGGTCAGGGACGACGTCGAATGCGTGACCATAGACGTAGGGGCGAAATTTTCCAAGGGCCCAAATAATAGCTAAACACTCTTTCTCAGTCACGGGGTAGTTACCCTCGGCTTTCGTCAAAGTTCAGCTTGCGTAGGTGACGACATATTCATCAAACCCTGCCTTTTGTTGCGCGAGCAGAGCGCCAAGTCCAACACCGCTGGCATCAGTATGAACCTCCGTGGGAGCGGCAGGATCGTAGTGGCGGAGGATGGGTGGTGAAGTCAGCAGGTGGCGTAATTTGGTGAATGCATCGTCGCATGCTGGTGACCAGGTGGAAAGGTCCTTGTCGCCGCTAAGGAGGTCCGTAAGGGGCGCACATACGGAAGCAAAATTTCTAATAAAGCGTAGGAAGTATGACGACAAGCCGACAAAACTTTTAAGTTCCTTCAAGTTTTTTGGCTTCGGAAAATCGGCGACTGCTCGAAGCTTGGCGGGGTCGGGAAGTATGCCGTCCCGCGATACGACGTTGCCAAGAATGGTGAGCTGCCGGCCACCAAAACGACACTTCTTGAGGTTAAGTTGAAGGCCGGCGTCGATGAAACGTTTGAGAACGTGCTCCAGATGATTTAAATGGGTGTCAAAATTGGTGGAAAAGACAACTACGTCATCGAGGTAGCATAAACAAGTGTTCCACTTGAGGGCTCGTAAAATAGTGTCCATCATTCTTTCAAAAGTAGCTGGAGCGTTACAAAGGCCAAAAGGCATAACGGTAAACTCGTATAACCCATCAAGTGTGACAAATGCTGTTTTCGGTCGGTCAGATGCTTCCATAGGAACTTGCCAGTATCCAGATCGTAAATCCAGCGAAAAGAAGTATTCTGCTCCCTGCAAAAAGTCAAGGGCGTCGTCTATTCGCGGTAACGGGTAAACGTCCTTGCGGGTGATCTTGTTTAAACGTCAATAGTCCACACAGAACCGAATGGAGCCGTCCTTCTACTTAACAAGATCGGCCAGTGACGCCCAGGGACTGTTAGAAGGCTGTACAATACCCCGCTGGAGCATGTCAGCAACCTGGTCGTCAATAACACGGCGCTCCGACGCTGAAACTCGATAGGGGCGCTACCGTAGAGGCGTATGGCTTCCTGTGTCAATCTTGTGAGATATGTTCGATGTGCGACTGAGGCCAGAAGCGTGGCTGTCAAAAGAAGTACGAAACTTTTGCAGAAGGTTCACCAACTGGCTTCGTTCTGAAGAAGACGTTGCGACATCGATGGAGCGGTGGAAAGCGTCAAGGAGTGACTGGTCAACAACAGAGTCAGAAATGAGTGCGCTGAGGTCCGTAGAAAGTAAATTAGATGGAGCGTCAAAAATGTGACGGGCGTCGATCGGATGCACGTGACCGAGACATTCACCATAGAATAAAGGTAAAGGCCCTTCTAGCCTATTGTACACGAGCGTCTTCGTGACGCCATGGTGGAGAGTAAGGAGAGCAATGGGCAGTGGAGAACATTTGCGTTGAATGAACAGGGCAGAGGGCGTAAATAAAACATCACCGTCGGAAATAGCGTCACACGACACAGTCACCAGCAGAGAAGAGCGCGGTGGTACGGTGGTGTCGTCAGAAACAGTTTATAACACGGCAGGGAGGCTTCGACAGCGTCAACATCAGGAAGTGCAGATAGCTCAAGTTCAGCGCGACAGCAGTCAATGACGGCATTATTATTCGTAAGGAAGTCCCAGCCGAGTATCATGTCGTGGGAACACGAGGGCAGCACTACGAATTCGCCGATATACACAATCCCTTCGATGATGACTCGTGTGGTGCAAGCTGCGAGAGGTGTTACACTTTGTGCGTTAGCCGTTCTAAGAGAGAGGCCGGATAATGGCGTCAGAAGTTTGCGGAGTTTGCGGCACAGGTTGATGGAAAGAACGGATAAATCGGCTTCGGTGTCAACAAACGCCATGACGACGATACCATCGACTGACACTTCGATGACGTTAACTGGACAGGGGCGAGGACTTGTGCATGGCGACGGGGACGCAGTTCGTGCCTCGGGAACTGCGGCCGTTAGTTTTTCTGGTCGGTGGGTCCGGAACGGCGACGCGTAGGGGAAAGCGAACGTCGACGTGGAGATGGGGAGCGGCGGGTCGGGCCGTGTGGACGATCAGAAGGAAAGAAAGAGAAAGGAGGGCTTGAATGCGTAGAAAAAAACGGAGGGTAGAAAGAGGGCATTCGTCGAATGTTCTGAGCAGCCTGGCGACGACGACAATAACGTGCCACGCGGCCAACACCACCACAAGAAAAACATGTGGGACGGTTGTCGTAGGTCCGCCATTGGTCAGAGTAGACTCCGACTTGCGGCTGAGGGGCAGAAAACTGAGGCCGAGGTGGTATCGGTATAGGCGGCGGTGAATAGGTCGGCGGTGAATAGGTCGGCGGCGAAAAGGGCAGTGGCAAATACATAGGCGCTGGCTGCAACGCAGGCTGTCGAGGTCGAGCAACGGCCTCGGCGTACGTGAGAGGTGCGGCGACTGGGGGCGGTTCACGGGTGGGAGGAAGAACTTGTGCGACCTGGTCTTGAATGAAGTCGCGGAGTGTAGATGTCAATCTGCGTGGTTGATTGGGTACACAGGACATCAAATAGAGCTGACGAGCGACCTCAGCGCGGATGAACTCTACGACCTTGGAGAGAAGAGGGGCATGGTCTTCTCCTATGCCAAGGGTGGAAAGGCTGGACGAAGAGTCGTCGAGCACCGAGGGACGTCGGGTGGAAAGACGTTGCCTGCGCAACTCGTCAAAACTCTGCCATAACTCAGTCAGTTCTAGGACAGTGCGAGGACTCTCAGAAAGCAACATTTGGAAAGCGTCGTCCTCAATGCCCTTCGTGATATGCTTGATCTTAAGCTCTTCAGACATCGACTCGTTGAGTCGCTTGCAAAGGTCCAGAACGTCCTCAATATAGCTTGTGAAATTCTCACCAAGCTGCTGGGACCGAGTATGTAAGCGTTGTTCGGCACGGCGTTTGCGTACTTCAGGCCGCCCGAAAACTTGTGTGAGGCTCGTTTTGAAGACCGACCATGTAGGGAGTTCCGCTTCGTGGTTTATAAACCACAGCTTGGCCACGTCCGACAGGTAGAAGGAGACGTAGGCCAACTAGATGGCGTCATCCAATTTGTTGTGAGCACTCACTCGCTCATACATTGAAATCCAGACGTCAACGTCCTTGTCTTCTGTGCCTGAGAAAACAGGGGGATCTCGCAGACGCAGAGAACCGGCGCAGAGATCAGTAAGCGGTGCCGGTGGAAGAGTTGGAGTGGCGCTTGCGTCGGTAGGCATAATGGATGGTAAAATGCGATTCCGAAGCTCCAGGGTGATCGAAACCCAGCACTTCCACCACTTGTAACAGGGTTTATTTGCAGCGAAGAACGCAGAAAGCGAAGCAGTCAGCAGCGTCCGGCCAAGCGCAGCAAGCACGAGCTTATGCTGATGGCAATGCCCCTGATGCGCCGAGAAATGCCGCTGAAGCTCCTCTTCTTCACTACAATATGTTTACATGATTGTCTCTGCTTCAAAGCTGGAAGCGGTGGTCCCTATATCATGCATTCTAAGTTTTCCTCTGAAGTCAAGCTTTTCTGGCATTTGTGGTCGGCCTTCGCTTGATAAAGTATTCCTTACCACTCCTGTGTGTAAAGAATCTGAAATATAGGGTTGGTGCTTTAATTGAGGAGTGCTAAAAATAAATTTGTTGCTTTGTCACAAAACAAGCGCACAAAAAGGGCGCGCCACCAAATTCTCGCGACGAAGTACCGGAGAGATGCCTCGAGGTCAACGATAAAAAAAAGAAAACGAGCATCCAAAGACTCCCCAGGTGCGCGTCCCTCTCCTCTCGAAAGCGTAGATTTACCGACGAACCTCCTCACATCGGCGGCCGAGCAAGCCCTAGAAAGTTCTCAATGGAAAGGGGCGTGGTGATGCAGGGTTGCGTCATCTGTCCGGACAGCTCTCGTACCGTCTTGCGCTATCCCCAGCCTTCGCTGCCTATCGCGCCGATGAAATGATGAGAACTTTCTGGAATCTCTCGCGGAAGGTATTTAATCGAGCAGCAGAGATGGGAGATCAGGAGAAGAAGAAAGTATGCGCCAGAGTGCGTAGGGTATTCCTTCGTGTAGTCGGCGAAGGTTTTGTCCTCGATTGATTTGTAGGGTTTAACGTCCCAAAACCACCATATGATTATGAGAGACGCCGTAGTGGAGGACTCCGGAAATTTTGACCACCTGGGGTTCTTTACCGTGCACCTAAATCTGAGCACACGGGCCTACGACATTTCCGCCTCCATCGGAAATGCAGCCGCCGCCGCCGGGATATGAACCCGCGACCTGCGGGTCAGCAGCCGAGTACCTTAGCCACTAGACCAGGTTTTGTCTTCAGCGACAAAGCAGGAGAAGAAGAAAGTATACGCCAGAGTGCGTAGGGTGTTCCGCCATGTCCTCGGCGAAGGTTTTGTCCTCAGTGACAAAGAGGAGGAGAAGGAATTTCACGCCAGGGTGCGTAGGGTGTTTTGCCTTGTGGGCGAAGCTTTTTGTCTTCCGTGACAAAGGAGGAAAAGAAGAGGATTTCCACCTGAGGGGTGAAGACTCGAGCTACAGGCAAGAGTGTGTGTCTACCGCTATTGAGCGAAGACGCGTGGCAACAGCTGCGTGCGTGAAGCCGACGTGTTACCGGTGAAGACGTTTGGTGCTTGGAGAGCGACCAATTGAAGACGGGACGTTTCCTAGAAGAGAAACTTCGGGGGCAGCGGAACGACAACAACGCTGGACTTTGAGTGAGGGATTCTCGGAAGAGTATCATTCAGACTTTTGTTCCAAGAACTTTGGACAGAATAAGTTTTCTAACTCTTTAGTCTTTAGGTGTCTTGGTTGTTCGATGCATGCGACTGCATTTTAGTGCGTATTGTTGTCTGTGTCCGTGTTTCGAGTGTAGCTGATTGTACTGTGTATTACGTTGTTTGATTGGTGACATATGGTATTCAACTATTGTCGAGTGTGCATACTTGTGTATCGTTTTAATTTGCCATAATTGAGAATATAATTTTGTTTTGTTTATCAACTCTCGGCTCTGACTTGTTCTTAGGGCCACAGCCGGCGTCCGCTGGCGCGCCAAATAGGACCACTTCTGAATTGTCGATGCTTTCGTGGTGCGGTTCGGGGGGCCGATACTTCGGCCCTTGGAATTAACCCGGCGGTCGCCTCCCAAATTAACGGGACCTGTGACATGCTTCAACAAGCGACTACAGTATCTGAGCATTCTCTTGTCTGCCGTTGGCGTCTCTCATATTCATATCGTTGATTTAGGACGTAGTATTCACATATTAATATTATATTGTTAGTACACAGTAGCTTTTATTTATCTATTACTGGAATCAGACATTTTGTCACATCTGTACTATGCGGGTTATATTAGTGCAGCAGAACCAAAATCTGATGTACACTGTCTGTAATAGGTGCATAACGTCGCCATGGTATTTCCATAGCGATGGAAAAACAGAAGGGGCAACGTGAGGGGGCTTGCTAGGGTTCGTTTGTTAGATCTTTCGCGTCCATCGCACTATTGGTAGCAAACAATGTTTTGTTCTGGCTTGTAAAAACTGCAGCAGTATCAAAAGATACAAAAAGATTTACGTCACTATAAGTGTCTGCGTCCTTATAAATGTAAGTCAAACGCATTTATTTTTTTTCACTCTTTGGTCGATGGAGACCAAGGTTCAAACCAGAATTTGTGCTTGCCCTTCAAGAAGGAACACCATGCAGCGCTTAAGTTCTGAACATGTATATATATAAAAACTGGTGTGCCCTACAACAAGCCCTTTCTGCAATGAACAGTCTTAATATATTTTGTGAACCCTCTTTTTTGGAAAATAAACAAAATTATTATTAATACTAGGTCCTGTTTACGTTCAAGTTATCCGCATGGACGGAATCAATTATGTGCTATTCAGAATTAAAATATTTCGAGAAGCATTTTCTGTTGTACAAAAGCAGTAAATGATCGGTGTCATGCAACGTCTGTTCGTAAATAAGCGTCTTCGGTTTTCGTAAGCGAGTCTTGCGCAAATATTCTTTGCATTTGCAATCCTGGCAGTTCCGGTTCTCCGTGCAGTGGACAGGGCCTCATCCTGTATGAGGCCTGCGGTACGGCTGTATGCTCTCGCATAGTAAAGGGCGAAGTACTCTAACTTGGTAAATAATTATTCAACTTACCAGCAATTGCCCCGCCGTGGTGGTCTAGTGGCTAAGGTACTCGGCTGCTGACCCGCACGTCGCGGGATCGAGTCCCGGCTGCGGCAGCTGCATTTCCGATGGAGGCGGGAATGTTGTAGGCCAATGTGCTCAGATTTGGGTGCACGTTAAAGAACTACAGGTTGACCAAATTCCCGAAGTCCTCCACTACGGCATCTCTCATAATCATACGGTGGTTTTGGAACGTTAAACCCCACATATCAATCAATCAATCAATCAATCAACTTACCACCAATTAACTGGTGTGATGATTTCCCAGAAGCTTTTACTGAAGAGTCTCAACCATTCACTGACCTTGACATCTTTTATAATTTATCCAAATTAGTTATATTACCCACATGCACTCAGCAAAGTGCAGAGTCCATTTCGAACCTTTATCTCGTTTCCTATGAGCTATTAAGGAGACATCCAAGAATAGATATTTTCAATGGCATATCTGATCATAAGATTGTATTGTTTATTTTAGAAATGCAGTTTTCTTTGAAACAAAAAATTAAAGAAAATAATACCATTGTTTCACATGCTAGTGACGTCGATGTACTGAATTTGCCTGGTACTTCGTTCTCTGATTTTAGCACTCTGTACGAATCAACTGGTGGCTCCGTTAAACCAATGTGGCGTTTCTTTAAGGACTAAGTTATTCGATGCATGACGCAGTTTGTACCCAAAAAACAAAAACTTGTGCGCAGCTGTAACTTTTGGTTGACGAAGAACCTTGTTCGTATGGGGCGGAAACTTAAAAAGGTGAGAGCTAGGTATAAACTTCAACCAGCAAGTGCTAACGCAGAAAAGATTGCCGAGCAGCGCGTTACGCTAGGAAATGGCATCAAAAAAGCAAAAGAGCATTTCGAAAGCATGAGACTAAAAAACTTTCTCCTTTCATCCCCTGATAAGTTCTGGCGATACTTGTCCCCGAAAAAAAAAATTGATGCCACGTCTATTCGTCGGTGATGCAATACTCGACGACAAACTTCAAATAGCTCAAATACTTAGCACATGTTGCTGTTCTGTCTTCGTTCACGATGCCAGTGTTCGAAAAGTTTCACTTTTCTAAGAAATACCGCCTAAACGATATACTCGTTAGTGAGGAGGGGGTCTTGACGTTGCTTGTTAATTTAGATACCGAGAAATCTCGTAGTATTGATGAAATACCAAATGCTTTCTTTGTACGATATGCTGAATAGTGCGCCAATTGTTTAACTTTGCTATATCGTGAATCACTTGTTCGTGCGGAACTTCCAGATGACTGGAGATTTGCTTAAATGGTCCCCATACCGAAATCTACGGACCACTCGTCACCTTTGTCATACAGGCCCATATCAATTTTATGTACTTCAGTGAAGCTGCTTGAACATATTATAATCAAGCACATATCTGCCTTTGTTGAGAGCAATAATTTATTGATGATTGGCAACACGGATTCCGTAGAGGGGTGTCTGCAGTTACTGAACTAGTCTTAACAGTACATGACCTTTTTTAGTATTAGCCATAATCAGGTAGATATAATATTTCAAGACTTCAAAAAAGCCTTTGATTGGGTATCCCACTCTAAGCTCATACTAAAATTGAAGCCAATTGTCAAAAATGATCGCCTTGTGGCCTGAATTGCTGTGTACCTCTCGTCAATGCGGCAATCTGTGATCATTATTGGCATGGCTTCTCCTTCAGCTCCGGTGGCATCTGGTGTTTTCTGCGCTCTGTTCTCGGTCCTTTAATTTTCCTGCTATTCATCAATTACATCATTCAGGACATAGGCGTACAAATTTGGCTGTTCGCAGACGACTGCGTAATATACCGAGAAGTATCTAGTCCTAATGATCAGGTGCTACTAAGTAGAGCATTAGGTACAATCGCGAACTGGTGTAGTACATGGCAAATGACAGTTAATAGCAAAAACAGTAGCAATGACCATAACGAGCAAGCAGCAACCACTCGAATTCACGTATTTTATAAATAACCAGCCATTATGTTTTGTACACAGTTATAGGTATCTAGGAGTAATCATAACCTGTGATTTGCGCTAGAATGAACACGTAGTGTTTACTGCTAAAAAAAGCCTACGGACAGTTGGAATACCTTCGGCGCACGCAGGGTATTCAACACCAGAAATAAAATTTTAGCCTACAAGACGTTTGGTAGGCCTATATTGGAGTATGCTCTGGCGGCCTGAGATCCCTTGACTCCTCTAATAAACGGAAACTGGAGGGTGTTCAATATAAATCTGCTATAGGTTTATTTACAACAATTATATTTGGAAAACATCCCCGTCACACCTCCTACAAAAAGCAGGACCATAATGAGCAAGAAGTAACCACTCGGATTCACGTATTTTATAAATAACCAGCCATTATGTTTTGTACACAGCTATAGGTATCTAGGAGTAATCATAACCTCCGATTTGCGCTAGAATGAACACGTAGTGTTTACTGCTAAAAAAGCCTACAGACAGTTAGGATACCTTCGGCGCACGCCGGGTATTCAACACCAGAAATAAAATTTTAGCCTACAAGACGTTTGGTAGGCTTATATTGGAGTATGCTCGGGCGGCCTGGGATCCCTTGACAGCCTCTAATAAACGGAAACTGGAGGGTGTTCAAAATAAATCTGCTATAAGTTTATTTACAACAATTATATTTGGAAAACATCCCCGTCGCACTTCCTACAGAAAGCAGGACTAGAGGAGCTTGAAAGAAGGTGCTACCGTGACAGGGTGAAGCTTTTTTATTTATTTTATTCCAAAATGTTACGGGTTCATCCATCTCAACTCATAGCACCCGCCATTAGCCGCTTAGCTATGCCTTATCACACACAAAAAGTGGCCGAGCTAAAGTGCAGCACGAACACATTTCTGTACTCTCTCTTTCCATGGACAATGGTTGAATGGAACGGCTTACCTTCTGATGTGGTAGCAGGGCATAACATTGATCCTTTATGCATGCGATAAAAGATATGGCTCCGCAGGTGCTGCGGCAGTTTGTGGGCCTAATGTGAAGTCGGGTATTTCCTTGTTTTGCCGTGTTCGATCGAATGCTTAAACTTTTTTTCTGTGCTATGTGAGTACGGGATCAGTGATTATATGGATTCTATGCTGTGTGGTTTATTGTATTATGGGTTGCTCGGGCTTTGTAAGCGCTTACTGCCACAAAGTTTCTTTGATATTGTTGTTTTTGCATGTTTTTCGATGTCACTCCTTCACAATACCATACTTCATGTACTTATTTTTTATCTTCTTTTTTTCGAACTTGTGTTGTGTTACTTATTTATGCCCCACTCCTGTCTAAGGCCTTATTGGAAGGCCGGCAATATGTAAATAACTAAATAACTAAATAAATAAGTAAAACAATTGGCAGATACCACGCACAGTGCGAATCGATGATGTGCGAAGCACGAATAAGAGATCTTGATATGTCACTTTAAAATCAGCACAACGTTACGAGGTTGAAGTAAATGATGCCGTACATGACTTCCGTGTCATGATTATCATGTTTGAATGTGTCGTTTACCTTCGCCATCTAGTCACGTCACGTGATACTAAATTTAGTATACGTGGAGCTAGCAAAACGGCCACGAGCGTGCTACCTAACATAATACCAAATTTGGTGCATGTGACGCTAGCGAAACGGCCGCGAGCGCACCGTAAGCGTGGCATGTAGTCATGTCATTACATGACACGTATTTCATCATTTTCATGTTAGGGTCACTCGCTTGTGTTCGTCATGCAATAATACCATACCATAGTAGTTTTGCAACATGCCGTGTCAACAAAACCACCGCAAGAGCTGCAGGACCATGAAATGTAAATCATGAGATTTATAATACACTTCTCGAAATTTTCATGTCACCACTAGTGAAATATTTTCTTCATACAGTCATGTGATGCAATACGAAGTTTGTTATTGATACCATTATCGAAACGGCCAGGAGAGCTAAATGTCATAGGCAGCTAGATAGATAGATAGACAGATAGATAGATAGATAGATAGATAGATAGATAGATAGACAGATAGATAGATAGATAGATAGATAGATAGATAGATAGATAGATAGATAGATTGACACTTTGGCATTGACGGCGGCGGCTCACGGACGCAGGCTTACAGCGCTCGTCTGTTTTTCAGGTTGGTGTGCACCTTTTGTTGCCTACCATCCAGTGCCGATGCTGCCGCTGCCTTATGTGATTGTATGGTGTGTCTTTTGTGAAGTGCTGCATTATTTTTTGGGTAACTTGCTCCAGAGCTGTAGCTCGGCTCTCTTAGCTACATGGCAGGCGCACCTACTGGTTGTATTATTGACGTAGCGAAGGCGCTTTCTGAGAAGGCTCCTACTAGTATCAAAGAGGTCGTCAAAGTCATCAGTGAATTCACCACTAAACTTGATGCCTTCGCAGTTCATATCATAGCTCAGGTTGGTAAGATTGAATACTGAAACTCAGAAATTCAAGTCGACGTCGGGAAATTGCGTGAATCTGTCGAATTCATGAATACTGCCTTTGAAGAGCTTAAGAAAGATCTTGCGAACTTTCGAAGAGAACTAACAGAGGTGAGGACTCAAAAAAAGATATTCTGAAACAAAACCAAGAGATGGCTAGACAACTGGCTGACGCCAAAAAGGATATTATTGAACTTAAGCAGCACGGAAGGAACATGAACGTGGAAATCATTGGGCTTCCACGTACCACAGAAGAAAATCTAAAGGCGACAGTGGGTAAAATGGCCACCTGTTTGGGAATCAAGATGTTCGATGGAGACATTGATGTCGCGCATCGTGTCTCACCCAGAGATAAAGATAAACCAAATGTTGTGGTAAGGTTTGCCACCAGGACATCTCGAGATAAATTTCTGACTGCAGCTAGGAAGACGAGGCTAAATACTAGTCACCTTTCTTTTGAGCCTAATGATCGCATCTATGTCAATGAGCATCTCTGCCTAGAAATTAAGATTCTGTTCAGGAAACTCAAGAGGTGAAAGCAGAAAAAAAGTGGAAGTTTGCTTGGTTATCTCAGGGCCTGATTTTAATGAGAAAAGCTGAGAACTCGGCGGTTGATTATATTTAATCTGAAGGTGACCTTGCCAAGATTGCGTAAGTGATCGTGTTTAATTAGGTTCTGTATTTTTAAATATGCTTAATCCTTCATATACGAAAAAACAAAAATGTAATAATTTCTCGGTTTTCCACTGCAATGTTCGAAGTTTACGCAGGAATCTAAACAATCTGGTCAGCTATATAGCACAGTTAGACTTTGGTTTCGATATTATTGGTTTGAGTGAAACAAGGTTGAAGGCTCATGAAACATTGAGTATTCAGGGATTCAGGCTACTATTGCAGCCACGCAACTAGCGTGCGCGAAGAAGTGGTGTTGCCTTGTTTTTACGGGACAATAATGTGTGCAATGTCTTGCTTGATGCATCTGTTACCAACACAACTATAGAAATCCTGTTTATCAAAATGGAAAGAGGGCCAGGTATTGGCGTTGTATACCGCCCGCCCGGTTCTTCGATCAAAGCGTTCCTGAAGCAATTTGAGTCTGTGCTTATGAGAGTTTCCTGCATGCACTACAATAATATTGTAGTTGTTGGAGACTTTAATATTGACCTGTCATCCGATACCTCGAATGAGTACACGCTCCTCTTGAAATTCTTTAACTTGTGTAATGTCATAAATGAGCCAACGCGTATCACTGACACGTCATGTACTCTTATTGATCACGCCCTCTGTAACGTTGGCAATGATGTGCATGCTGTTGTGCTTCCTGTTCCGATTGTCGATCACTTCCCTATTTTTGTTACCCTTACAAATGAGCCTCTCAATCCGAATCCTTCTAGGGAAAAATTAACTACAAAGACTGACTATACATTACTACGAGACAAAATAAGTCAAACCGATTATTGCGCTATGTATGACGAGGATGTAAATATAGAATACAGTAATTTCATATGCTCTCTCAAAAATGCTGTGTAATTAAGTACCACCACAACTAGCAGTAAGTACGCCAAGCCACTCTGCCCTTAGATGACACCTAGTATTCTAGAAATATTGAACCAAAAAGACCACTGGTATCACAAGTTGAGGCAGCAAAGAACCAATGCCTATTACCTAAATAAATTCAAAAGCTATAGGAATAAGTCAGTCACCGTAATGAGGAAACGAAAAAAAATACGATGCTAAGCTTATCGAAGAGGCTGGAGGCAACACCAAGAGAATTTGGGAAATAGCAAAATCCGCAGTTTTCCTTGACTCAGATAAATGTGTACTGCCGGTATAACTCAAGACACGGTGGATTGCTTTAACAAGTCTTTTGCAGAAGTCGGGCGTGCTTTGGCTGCTCAGTTTCCTGACACTACAGATCACATGCGTCCCATAAGACCAGTTTCTGATAGTTTCGAAATATTTGAGATAGAAAGGTCCCACATCATGTCAGTAGTAAAAAAACTAGACGCCAATACAGCAGCTGGGCTCGATTCCATTACAGTTAAATGAATAAAAAATAACAGACATTCTGGCAGACCATTTGCTGCACATGTTTCAACACTGTCAGGACTGTGGTATATACCCAAATGAGCTTAAGTTGGGCAAAGTCGTCCCTGTATACAAAGATGCAGGCCGATCAAGTGCTTCAAATTACAGACGGATATCTGTGTTAAGTGTAATTATTACAAGGTTTGAAAAATTTATTAGCGCAGATAACGTCATTTGCATCCAAACATAATATAATTTGCTCAAACCAGCATGGTTTTTGAGCCCACAGATCTACATCTACTGCAGTTTTGGGAATAACCCAACAAGTTAACAAAGAATTGAACAACAATAAAATAGCCGTCGTAGTTTTCTTAGACATAAGAAAAGCTTTCGATTCCGTCAACCACAACATCATGTTAAGTAAGCTTCGTGGCTACGGTTTTCGAGGCAAAATTCAACAGCTTCTTAAATCATACCTATCCGGCCGACAGCAACAAGTAGTGATCAATGGTGTCGAGTCCTCTACTCAATCACTGGTCTCTGGGGTACCACAAGGCTCAATTATTGGACCCACTCTTTTTTCCTGTACGTTAACGATTTTCCCTCCATCCTACTATATTCAGAAGCTTTATTGCACGAAGACAATACGGCACTAATCTTTGTTGGTGACAGCTTAAGAGACATCGAAGGTAAAAGTAACGAAGAGTTACAGAGAGTACAAGTATGGTTTAAACGAAACTACCTAAATATCAACACAGAGAAAACTAAATACATGGTCTTTCACTCTAGCAAAAAAGAACTCGACTTTGCAGGTTTGAACTGGGTTTTAGATACGGCACTAATACAGCCAGTAGCCTCGTTTAAGTACTTAGGGTCATGTTTGACTCGGACATGAACTGTAAATCGCTTATAGAAAAGACATGCTCCAAGCTAGCATATGGGTGTCACACGCTACTAAAAGCCTGTGAATGTTTTGGCGCATCAATTTTACGCATCCTATATTTTGCATTCGTGCACAGTCATTTGAGCTACTGTATAGCATCGTGGGGCAGTACATATAAAACTCAATTGAAATGTATGAGCCGTCTGCAAAAGAGGTCAGTCCGGATTATCACATACTCAAACAGGACGGATACTGCAAAAAAACTGTTTCAAATGATGCGTCTACTTCCACTGGATTCTGTTCACGTGTCCAGTGTTGCTGATATAGTCCAGCGAATAATAAAGCGTGATGACTAATTCCCATTAAGCACCTTTACGTTACCCACGTGCTGTACAAGAGCTGCAGCGAATCACTGTTTTAATTTACCGGTATCCAGAAATGCCTACGGTCGAAGGCTCATAGAATTTCACGGCACTCTCATATGGAATGCGATACCGACTGATGTGAAAGAGGCCAGAAATTTTTCACTGGCAATGAAGCATGCACTTCATGCAAACTTTCTAGATAGTACGACTGTGTTGTCATTTAGTGTTATTAATATTATTATGATGATTATTATTCTAGTGTTAATAATATTCTGTGCTATAAGTAGCTATGTTCTGCGCTATGTTTTTTTTGTATAATTCAATCATGTGTCTTTTTCTTTCTATATTTAAACATTGTATCCAGTTTGATGTCCTTTGTCACTGTGTAACCGCTTGGCAAGTATTTAGTAATTGCGTCTCTCAAAATCATATAGTGGTTTTGGGACGTTAAACCCCACATATCAATCAATTTATTAATTAAATAAATGAATAAGTACCACACAACCCCATCAAGTGTGAGGCCTATGGGACAGCTTTCCGCTCCCCCATAGTAGAGTACCGAGTACTCTAAATCATTAACAACTTTTTTCTTAGCACACAATCTTGAAAGAAGTGCGTGCTTGCATTGTATTTGCATTCACCAGCATTTATATGTTGCCTTAACGTCCTTCTAGTGACACTGAAAAGCTTGAAACCCCGAGAACTTGATGCTCAGGATCTTTAAGACGTATCCGGCGTTTTATAGCAGTGACATTTGTGGTAATACGAGTGAAGCTCCTTAAGCCGTGGGTCATGCGTCTGCGACGTTTTTAGTAATAATAGTAGTAGTTGTCGTCGTAGTAGCAGGTAGCCACCTATCATTTAGTCCTTGGAATGTCCACTACATGGTGGTACTTCTATATCATGAATGTATGATGAAAACATGCCAAATTGTGGTACTTGAAGTGTTCACTATATGGATGGTCGGATAGATGGACGCGTGGAAGGACGGACGGAAAAACAAACAGATGCACGAATGGACGGATGGACGCACTGATGGACGCAGGAGTGGATAGATAGACACACTAATTGATGGACGGGTGCACAAACGGATGGATGCACGCATGGACGCACGGAAGAACGAACGGACACAAGAATGGGCAGACAGAAGCAAGAACAAACGAACGGACGGAGGCGTTAACGGACGGACAGACGCTTTGCCGTACTCACCATTTACTCCATGAATATGCTGTGGTTTTTTTTTCAAATTTTAAGACGCCTTCACTGCTTATTTACCATTATGAAGTCCTGCAAGAATAAAAAGCAGGAGAATTCGCTGAGGACTAAGATATTTCTGAATACCTAGTGTGGAATGAATTATTCATATTTATGAATACTTCGTGTGGAATGAAAGACAGACGTTTTTTGCACTAAAAAACTCGATATATTGAGTATTTTCATTGCACTAAATAATATTGTGTCAGTTGTTAGCTGCGCAAGGCAGTTAATATGGAATCAGTAATCTGTGCAAAACCTTGTGAATCCATTCTGTTAAGGACAATTTGTTATTGGGAAGAGAACGAAAAAAGCCGCTGTTTTGAAAGTACTTGAGCAACGGTCATTGGAAGCTGATCAAAACAATTTTCTGGCCGAGAATTTGCAAGCTACAGTATAAACCTGATTTGATGCAAAGCATACTGCGATTATTTCAGAGATAACGGAATCTATCTGAGTAATCCAGGTATAATGGAATGTTTTAAATATTTATTGAGGTTCACCACACTTTGCGGAACGGCCAACGCTTTCATCGCAAGGGTAAATCAATGAATGTGACAGCAATAACTTCAAATGTTATACATATATAGCAGCTGACTACTTTAGGAAACACTGCTTCTGTCACGAGCGAAGTGACCACATGTAGCATATGGTTTCAAGGAAAACTTTCTAATGAAAGCACCACACTAAAAAAAACTATGAATCAGCTGCTCAACTCACTCACCCTTCTAGTTATAAGCGGTAGAAAACACGTACGAAAAAAATGCCCATTAAAGCGCACCCTTCGGCTATGTGCACTATCTCGTGGGCTAGAGTGAACATTCCTCTGACACAATCAACTCCGAGACCGGCGTTCCAGTAGCAATGAATTGTGTATACAAATAGACTGGTGTTAGTATGCTGGTGCGGTATCCTGTCGTGGCATACGTATTAAGACAAATACCCCAGTCTCACACAGTTCCGCAAGAACTTCAGAGGATGTACTTCAATGAATAGCCATGGTTCAAACAGGAAACCCAAGTCTAGTACACATGAAGCAAGTGTTCTGCCACGAAGCCTGGTCACTGCTTAAAACTACTTAGAAAAAGGACCTGTGCGAATGCCATGGAATTCGAAGTCTTCAAGTGTGATGTTGCGTAATGAAAGCGTAGAATTGAACCGGGCGTCCAGACGTGAAACGCGCAGGAAAATTAGGGGCTTAAAAGCCCACCACTCAATACAAAACGCTCAGACGTACATCATCACCATGATTGATTGATTTATATGTGGGGTTTAACGTCCCAAACCACCATATGATTATGAGAGACGCCGTAGTGGAGGGCTCCGCAAATTTCGACCACCAGGGGTTTTTTAACGTGCACCCACATCTGAGCACACGGGCCTACAACATATCCGCCTCCATTGAAAATGCAGCCGCCGCCACCGGGATTCGTACCCACGACCTGCGGGTCAGCAGCCGAGTAACTTAGCAACTTGACCACGGCGGCGGTGCCATCACCATGACCAGCTAACTTATTGAAGAAGCGAAAGACTGAACAGTTTCGCGTGTTGCCTTCCAGATGTCCAGTGGGTACTTTGCGGATTTCCAAAAGAAACAACTATGGCGTTGTCAGCACGTATTAGCTGTAGGTGGTGCAGACATTCTATATAGATAATTTGAAATGGCCGAAATCACTCGCATCGTACTAGTAGCAAGTAAACCTCACCTTGAGGCATGGCTTGGGTTTTCACTGAAAAGTGAAGCGTGGCTACGTGTAATAGTGTTGCCAACGGGGCGCAATGACGCTATCGTATCATGTAATTTTAAACCTAAGCTGCAGTGTTCTTAAACTTTCTCTTGCTACTGTCTTGTGTTTCTGCCGCTTTTTTTTTGCATAACATACGTGAACTAAGCGGCCAAATCACATCACTGCAAGAGTAGTAGGCATCGAGATAATAGAGACAGCTCAGCTATTGTGGAGATCTTTTCAGTACCTTTTTGACTACAGGTCAAAATAGTCTAACAAATATATATTAGACACGTTTAATACACAATATTACACCAAATAAAAATATCTCATCTTCATAGCACTTATTCGTCTTGTAGATATCACGCACTTTGACTATAATTTCTACTAAACACTCATCAACAGATGGTAGTCTACTATACAGTGTCTGTAAGCTGGCGATCTGCAGCATACCGCATGTAGACCAAGTAAATGAAAAGAAACATCCAAAGGCTCAGCAAACTTTTCAAAAAGCAAGAAGCATATTTCGTGTGGATTGAGAGGTCACTCTATCTTTAAAAAGCCACTCACCAGGCCCTATACCGAATTTTCGTCAGACAGTAGAAATTGTTGGGTGTCGAATGAGCAACATTTTGCCACAAAAATTTTTGGGATCGGTTCATCACGAGCGGAGAAAACAGGTATTTTGAAGTGGCGTGAAACAAGTATGAGAGGAGGCGAGCTCAAAACCCTTGCCGCTCCTCCGCGTAGCCTTCACAAGCCAAAGCTCTTTCCCAACCTTTCCGGCATCCGACCTAAAGGTGACGTGCGCATGACGTGCCCAAACAAGTCCATCCCCTGAGCACGCGAGCAGCATTGCTTTGTTGACCAGCATTATTTTGTGATCTTCTGCCTGTTTCTGCGGGGTGGTTAGGAAACGCTGGCTTAGATGCGGTAGAGTAGATGAACACAATGAGGGTGCGAACACGTAGGAGCGTTCCACGGTGGTCATCTGCTCAATGCGCTAACCACGGGGACACGAATGCATGCGAAACGCTGGCACATTAGCCCCGCATCTTGTATCATTTCACGGGAAATAATGAAAGAAAAACGCGCATATTTTTATTTCGTCTCATTATTTATTTCAAGTTTTATTATTCTCTTAAAGCAACAAATACATAAACACGCATGTTGTGTAAAATAATTTTTGCCATGTCACGTGGTATACTGCTGACAACGTCAGAGCAGAGTTGTCTACGAAGAGGACCAACGTCACAGCATTGCCGTGTACGTAAGGCCATTCATACGCCCACGTCATGCCCTCATTCTCTAGGCGTGCGCAGGCAGAGGGGAGGGGAAACAGCGTTCATCTTGAATTTCCAACCATTTCCGCGGTGCATAGCGTTGCAAATTTCGGCAGACTGGTCCACGCATTGCGCTTGTGAGCTCAAAATTGTGAAACCTGGTGAGTAGCCCTTTAAAGAATTATGTAATATGTCCCTGCAGAATATGGCTTTCTTACAATCAACTAACACCTGTTCAATAGTTTCTGACTTATTAAAACGAACTCAAATATTTCCCCTTTTTAAATGAGTCCCTCCGGAATCTAGCCACGTTTTCACAGGCAAGTTTTGTGTTCGTAGCATTAAAAAGAAAGACTTTACGTTCGGCGGCATCCACATGTTTTTTGCTTGTTTTAGAATGTCTCGACCAAGTGCTCTTTCACAAATTGATCTGAAAAGGGTTACATTGAATGCGCTGTCTACTAGGTCCCTCTTAAGGCACTTTCTTTTCATGTTAGATAAGTGTTCAAAAGAAAATTTGGCCCTTAGTAATCTGTATGACAACACAACTGCGCGGAAGAACGGGGACAACGAGTATCATAATTTTCTTTCCGACGATACGAAAAAGCCCGGCATGTGATGAAATAAAGCTGTTTGAAATTAGCAACACAAAAAATTGTCTTTCTGGTCTCTTAACAGCATGAAACAACATTGTTCAAAAACAGGTAACAGAAAGAAAGCCTACAAAAACGTTACGTATAGCAGACCTAGAGAAAAGTGATAACTTTCAGCCACCCCATGTTTCAGCAGCCAGCCGCAGTCGCTCTGTTTTCTCGAACCAAAACGATTCACTGTCACTATTTTTCTCCAGTGGCATCCCGAAATAATGGCTTGTGGTCTTGAGCCAACGAGATAGCACTGCTGTAAAAATAGTACGCCCGACCACATCTTTTCGATGAACGAACCCAGTTCTTGTCTGAGCAAGACAGCCCCCACTCCTCTCTCCCCTTTCATGTTCTTTCATCCGAGGGAGCTGGCTGTTGCGTTTTATCTCTTTGAGCTCCAACTGTTTGAAGCCTTCGCGGGTTTTTTCTCTCTCACCCAGATTATGCGACAAGCACGAAGACGTTGTCTATTTGCAATATTAATGTGTATGTGAAGAAAAAAAAGCACCCTCAGTGTCAATATGTGTGCAACAACTCTAACAACTCACCTCAGTAAACGGGAGCCCCGTTCGTATGTTTCAAGCACCACAATATAATATTTAGACTCTATAAATTGAGACTTTTCAACGGTGAATGGTTATGTTCTGTTAGTAAAACCAACTGGGCATTGTAGTGTCAGTGTAACCGGTGCTATGCCTTTCTTTTTTTTCTATCCGTTACACTCACACTTTTGTTCAAGAAGAGCAGAAAACAGAAGGTACTGCTCCTTACACAGGTCAGATAAGTGCTTTTCAAATTTACAAATACTTTTAGTGTTTTATTAGCATGACCACTTTATTCGTGAACAGTTACAAGATCACTGATTAGTTATGTAGGGGAGTGGGTGCTTTATCGCAGAAATTTCTACATATAATTCAATATTTTAGGACATAACACTTCTCCATACGCTGTGTTGACAGGGCTCTATTTTGAAAGTACATGCTTTTTTCTTCGACCTCCAGTTGGCATCCACAAATGACAATAACGCTGCACATTTCCTGGTGCCGCATGCACCACGCAATGTTGAATTTGTGTGCCTCTACTTCCATTTGTGATAGATACTTTTTTCGAGGTAGGAAGATGGTAGCAGGATTTCACGTTCTGCAGGGGTATTTATCAACGCAGCTCCATGTAATGAGTGATGGCGCATGTTTTGATATTCGTTTATTTATTAAAACAATAAGCGCCAAAAGCATAAAAAAGAGAAATCCAAATTAGAGACGGGGGTGCACCAAAGATAAAAAAGGAGGCTTGAGCTGATGAAAAATTGTTCAATAAGGGAGCTTGATGGAGCTAGAGTTTTTGAAAGAAATATGCATTCGTCACCGAAGTGTCTGGTTTCCTTAGTATCTAGGCAGGGGAGATTCTAGTCTCACGACGACAAACAAGAACACCAGCTGTCTCGACGCAATTCGTATTCTTTCTTCCAAGGTTTATGTATATTGTTAACGGGAATTCTGCCATCTAGCAAACAATCCATCATGGAGTACTACTGAAAGCTATTCACCTCATTGATGTTCGCTTCAAGGACAACCCTTGCTCAACCCATCCTCATGTCTTACACCGAAAGAATTTGTTTGTGTAGCCTGGAACATTTCGCAAGGAAGTGGGCTCAACTTGAAAACAAGGGTTCGTGAGGCTGTATATAGTCTACTTCGTGTTGTTAAAGGATGTCTAAACAAAACCTTGGCATACAGGTATTTTCGGTCCAACAAATGACTCCAGCATCTGTAATCCCGAGGTCATCAGAAAATAACTCTAGAATTGGTGCATGTCGCCCGCGTGTCATTTCGGAATATTGTAGGAAAACCTCGGAGTTGTTTAGAGCTGGGCATATCTGAAAACCGGAAAGAAGAAGAGGTACGGAGGCAACTCCGCACAGGCAAGTGCCGCGAACTCAACACGATGATTAGGGGAAGCATTCATTAGGGGTTAATTCATGTAGCATAACTTTTCTTTACACAATGCACTGAAGAATTAATACAAAGCATAGAAAATGATGACATGCCCCTCAGCTTGCATGGCTGGTGCACGTATATGAGATGCGTTGTGTACCCCATGTCCTCTCACCCTCCACGAAATCCTAGTCGCTGCCCAAATGGAGGTTGCGAGCATATAAAGCTACAAGTACCACGAGGAGAAACACTGTTTTCCACCAATTGGCAATCGGTTTATTCGAACAAATGAGGCAAGCTGGAGAAAAGTAATTCCAACACGAATTTACATGGTCGCTTGAGTCCTCCTTCGCAACAAAACTGGAGGAGATTCTCAAAAAAAGACATTCCAGGAAACAGCCAAGACGCGCAAGCACGAACTCAAATTTCAATCTCTGGTTGTCGCGAAGCTTGTGGCCTGGCCGTTCTGGGGCGCGAGGCGCACAAAGACCGACCAGATGCAGCTTCCCCTCATCGAATCGCATTCTTCTTCGAGGGTCCGTCTTCGAGAGAAGTAGCAAATCAACGCTTCTAAAAGCATTTGGCAAATAAAAGCCTGTGTCAGTCGATGAAAAAGAAAGCAAAAAAAGCGTCGCATATCTCTCACAACAGCATTCTCGCAGCATGCCTTGTCACTCATTCAATTGCCATTTCTGCCTTTGTATTGCATAGCTCTGTGCGCCTCTCATCTGACAAGTCGGAGTGATAAGTGGTTCAGAGGTGTCAAAGCTGCGAATAAACTACTGCGGTGCTATCAAAGCAATTTTAAAGTTGGTCTAGTGACTGTCCGAATGCATGGCATTTTCTCATTCAATCCCCGCGCCTACTCATTCTCTGCGTGGGAAGAGAAGCTTTATCACAGTGCGGGGATAAAGAACTCTGAGACACTTTATTCACGTTTAACTAGGTTTCAAAGCACTTATATCTGAAAAGAAGAGTATTTCCTCCACCACACAAAAAGCTCATAAGACCACAGGCGATGACCCTTAATTGTTGATTGATTGATTTGTGGGGTTTAACGTCCCAAAACCACCATATGATTATGAGAGACGCCGTAGTGGAGGGCTCCGGAAATTTCTACCACCTGGGGTTCTTTAACGTGCACCCAAATCTGAGCACACGAGCCTCGACATTTCCGCCTACATCGGAAATGCAGCCGCCGCAGCCGGGATTTGAACCCGCGACCTGCGGGTCAGCAGCCGACTACCTTAGCCACTAGACCACCGCGGCGGGGCGATCCTTAATTGTGTTGCTACAAACTAATTTTTATCCGAATCGTGCACTCATACACTCTCTATTCCCAAGAAACTTCAGCTCGCAGGGCCCTCGCCATGGGAGAAAGTGTGATTTAGAGCTGATGCTTTGGTGTTGCCCCTCAATATGTGCGAATAAGGACTTCGCAGAGAATAAATCAAGCTCGGCATTCAAGATCCTGGAATATCAGCATCAACTTTGGGCTGTCCAGAGAGCCTGCGAGGCGGCACTCAGGTTATGCTCAACGGTCGCCATTACGAGCGGCCCGCGGTGTAACCCTAAGGGGTGTCACTTCTCCGGATCTTTAAATAAAGTTCTTCGGACCACATCCCCAGCTCTTAATGCACGCTAGGTTTATGTTCACACTGCCAAAGCATAGCGGGCGGTACCGTACCAGTCACGTCGTGTATTAGCTTATTCGAGTACCATCACCCCTTCTTACTATGACAATACGATATTATACTTTATGCGATACGTAAGCATCGAGGACAATGTGTTTTCATAGTGTGAGTAAGAACAACAAAGCAAGATCTAAATGACAAAAGCGCATGACAGTCTCTTACATGTCTGCAATAAAAGAAGCCCGAGCTGGAAGTTCTGCTTCAATAGCTGAAGCTTCCAAAGCCCATAAACACTACCATTGGAGCACGAGCACAAAGAAAAAAGAAGCGAGAACAGGTAACAGGTAGGGAAGAAGAAAATACGAAACATCCAGAACCGTTGTAACTAGAGACGAGGGCCGAAGCATTTACGCTGCCACAACATAGGGGGCGCGGATAGAAAGGGAACGATGAAGACGAGAAAGCAGCAGCGGCTGGGGACTCGGATACAGCTTCTTGCAAATATCCTTCTGACAACGACGTTAGGCAGGCCCTTTGAAGAACGAGAAAGGCGAGCGCTTGCTTCAAGAAGACGAAGACGTGCCGTGCGTGAAAGAAGCGATAAAAACAGAGGAGCAGAGGAAACAGTATGCCATGGAACACCGGTAGCTAAGAAGGAATAAACGACCAGTTGTAAACGACAAACCCTATGGAGCTGTCATCAGAATAAACACGGATCAAGGAGGCGAAATTGTGTGAGAGGATCCAGGAAGTAAACGGCGCGGCTGCCTCCCCGAGTCAGTGAGGCCTTTTGTAGCTTTTTTATTGCTTTTTTGCTCTTCTACTTTTCTTCGTTCAGGCACACGTGTGAGTATGCAGACGTATACAGAAACAGTAGCCGACACCGCGTCCCCAGGGTACCATTGGCGAAATCGGAAGATGGTGAGCTTCTGTGTTTCGCATACTGTAGGTTGGCTAGATGGTCGTGTGTTTACTGGCAGTTTTTCTTATGCAGTCCCGTCCTTGCAATACTATCTCACAATGGTCTCGAGGCCTTCACGACACGCAAAAAATTTTGCCTGCTCGTCCGTTCTTACTTAACGGGCTGTGTGGATGTATATTGAGGAGATTTCTTGTCGTGTACATGACGCTCATTCTTGAGCGCTCGCTGCTATGATACGAGTAAAATGCCCTCAACCGCAGCGAAGTCTTGGCATGGGAAACAATTGAAAAAAATAATAAGAAATAGCACGAAACCTGGCTGGTAAAACGTTAAACAAATGAACAGACAGCAGATAATTACTGTAACTTTTCGTTTAAACCTAAACTCTTTCTGGTGTAATCATACATCCTACATGCAAAATCATAATGCAGCAGTTTTAAACAAGGTGCACATTTGACTCATATCAGGTTGTCAACATCAATGAAGGGCTTTATAACTATGTGCTGAGGTCGCGCCTTGAGTATGTCATTTGTTGTGCTAAAAATGCTTTTGAAACCTGAAGCAGGTGTATGCATAAGTGGTTCGTGGTTGACGAGATTTTTTAAAGCTGACAAAAAGAAAAACTTGTAATACCCATAGTTCAAAGTCAATTGTTCAAACAGCTAAAAAACTAAGGATAAGGTATATGGCACTGCCGTTTTCTGTATCATCTTTAAGGTTCATTTTTCTGCACTGAATCCCCGTGTATTCTGAAATTTCAGCCAACACTGCTTGGTGGGCCCTGATGAAGCAGCGAAGATGGCATTTAAGCAAGGTTCCTTCGCTTCAAGTAATACTTTAGCCGGTTTATTTGAATGAGGTTTGAATGCACTAGGGTAGAGAGAAATTGAATAAAGTAGGCTGAATGAAGTATAATGAAGTCGGAATGAAGGTAAATGAAATGGGACGTCGGGCAGGAGCAGTAGTGGTCATAGTCTTCAGCTATGGGAACAGAGAGAATAGATAGTGATGAGAGGAGTGGCACATATACATAAGGAAATTTACCCACCTTTTGTGGCACATACCTGGTTACGATTTACGACGCTCCGTGGACATGAAAGAGTCCGCGAAGGACAGCTTCGCTTAAAAAACGTTTCGCGTTGTTTTCAGTCATTTGTGTAACCGTATTTTTTGGCACAACCATATACATGCTTAGCTTCTCCGATTCTTCGTCATGTTGTGTTCTGTTTGTTTAGCAGAAATATTCAGGTGTTCCTTTTGTGTGAAAAAATACCCCTGGAAGTATAGATGATATCGCAGCCGGCGCAATGATTGTGGTCGTTTTATTGAGAAACTTGGCTTACATGCTGAAACCGGATTCATTCGATGAGAAAAGGGTCCACTTGACTTCACAGCAATACTGCTTACGAATTAACGATGATCGCTCCTTTTCCTCAAGTGGCCTACCAGTTTCACCTGGTTCAGGAAAAATGATACTCCATTCCTGTTATAATTATGGCTTTTGTGTGTCTCGAACACGAAGTTGGCTTAGAAGTCTATATTTAAATGGAACTTATTATTTATACCACTTCAGCAGTGCATCCAAATAAAAAAAAGCAAGATGAACAATATGCTAGCAGTAGACATTTTGGTAATATAGAGATAGTTCATACGTTTCATTGATGAATACAGATATATTTTGCTATCACCTTAATTGCATCAAAGAAGACAGACGGTGTGCTGTGTCTTATTCTTGCACTACTGATATTGCTATCGTGTATCAAGTTGGCTTCCCTATCAGATACTTCCGATGCGCAAGCTTATTGATACAACCAATTTAAAATTACGAACGCCACACAAACATTACAGTAAACAAGCACTCGTTAGCTACTCTAGACTTTTAAAAAATATGCTTCTTCCATCTTTATGTCATGACAAAAATGGGCTACATTGTGATAGTTTATATTCGGAGACTGGTTTTCTAAAATTTCGTTCTCCTAATGACGAACATATTATCATTCAAATGTCCCTCCTTCGTATACTGCGTTTGTCAATATGTGCATTGACTGAAGCAAGCCAAAGAAATTCACGCCCATTGAGAATTTGTACGGAACACACACGTATGTACCGCTAACTCATACTGATACCTGTGAGCGGTGACAAGTTACCTACTTGACTGCTTGATGCGGATGCCTTTACAGTGGAGTAGCTCAATAATAAGCATAGACGAAACGACCTTGGTATCTACATAGCTGGACGGCAGAGCAGTTAAGTTCGATGGTGCGGGCTTGACTCCCAGTTACACTGGGCGTATTTTCAATGAAGATGAAAGAAAGAATGTCCGCGTAAATTTACAATGCAGAATTTTGTACTATCATAAAATAGGGCATTGCATTAATGTGTGCTTTATAATTAGATTTCACTCTTTTTCTACACAAAATTATTGAATCTGAATTTATCTGAGCATCACACGTCAATAAAACTTTCATCGCCTATTCGCACAGATCATATTCACTGAATTCAATTGAGAGACGAGTGACATTTATTGTTCAGCTGTGTCACATCGCTTTGCGATTACAGTGGCTATAATAATTTCATCCGTAGCAACGAATAGAGAAAAATCAATTTATTTAGCCATTTACATTCTTTTATTTTGGGAGTTGTATGTTCTTTTCCTCCTTCAAATATTTTTTTCCGATACGATTGCTAAGTCGCCTCTTTATATTGAAAAATGGTGCTGATTTATTAGGAGTAAAAAACCTGCTTCAAAATTTAGACGAATTCCTGATAACTAAGCAAAAATTATTTTCACTCTAAAAGTAAAATTAATATGTACAATACACGAAAAGACACTGAATGACTGCGTCGCGGCATTTCACGGCTCAGCGTGTGCTCTTTAAAATGCAGCCACCTGGAGCTGTTAAACAAATATGTGCTTGTTGTTTTGCGTACGATGACCTGAATTAGTAAGGTTGCGAAGCATTGAATGCTCCGACTGGTGAAAGAGGAAGCGCACCATGAGCACACGTAATCTCCTATCACACGAGAACACCCAGCAAGTATCGCAGTGCCATCTAGTATTCGATTTATCCCCTATGGTCTGCGAGTGCCATTTTGTGAACGCACTTCCAATGCGCCTCCAACGCAGCGAGCGTCATCTAGCCGCAATTATAGTACTAGAGTGCCCCAATCGCCAACTATTGAGCCCTCCGAGAACTAGAAGAGGCGGCTGCGAGAAAGCGGGACTAGTTTATTGAGTAAGAAGCGTTGCCCTAAAATGACGCCATATTCACGAAATTAATGATGATCAAGGAGCTTGTTCCAGAGGTTAAATCTGGTAAACCGTGAAACCTTCGTACATTTAACTCACCATTATACAAGGGCGTTCGTGTCAGGGGAAGTGAAGGTTTCAGGACGTTCTACTCCTACAAATACTCTTATAATTAGTCATATAATAAATGTTATTGCTAATTTATGATAATAATATACTAATATTACTAATATTATCGTTATTATAACAAAGGTTTGTTGTAGCACATCCCCCTCCACGTACTCCGCCAAAATGAGCGTGTTTGACGAGAATTCGCCAGTGCCCCATGCCTTATAACGAGGCCAACTATGGGCGCGTCAACGGATGCAGGTCACGTCGGTTGCGTATCGCGTCGGAATTCGCGTTTTGCTAGCGTATAGTGTTCCTTGCCCTGCACGCTCTGTAAATGAAGAAGAGAGACGTGCGCATAGCGGTAAACTCTGACTCTGTCATTCCCTCCGGAGTTAGCGTGGCTACTGCGGTGGGATGGATGAACAAGGCTCGAGCATAAAGAGCAAGCTCGTAATAATAATAAAAAAAAACTCTGTCGCCGTGAATCTACAAAAATGGGTACGATATGCTTAGCGCATGTAACTTGCGGCGAGGGGTGACTTCGTAGCTCTAAATTTTGAGAAGCTACGAAGTATATCGTTTGCGCGAAAAACTTTCTCATTTATCATGCATTTCGATTTTATTTTATTTTCTTCAAACGCGAAAGCTCATATTATAATGTGCCTATAATAGATGTCGGACGACACACACCAGATGTCCGCAAATTCTTTCTTCATGAAATATTTCTTTTTCTAGCCAGCTGTGAGCACGTAATATCCATCGAAAGCTGGCGCAGTGATTGACGTTATTAAGCTGCTGGCATCGGTTGTGACGGAGAGTAGATAAATCGCATTTTCTCTCAGTTCTTTTGTTTAGTGACAGTATCTCTGAGATCCGTTTACGTGCAAGAAAGCAAAACATGTTTTTATTACGGAGGTGGAAAGAAGAGATTCAATCAGATCAAATGTTAATCTCCACGAAGAAATCCGCATTTTCTATGTTTTTCAGTGGCGATGATTGGTAAATGTTAATGGACGATCTTTTTATTAGAAGTTTGCGTCTGCTAGCACTTCATTTTATGTAATTTACTGTTTAAGTATTCTAAGTACACAAATACACGAAGTACAAGATTGATGAAAGTAAATCAAGGAAAAGGAGTGAAAAGAATAGCAATGACGTCACCCAGTCTAGAAGGATCGGTATGCTATACACTAGAAAGGGAAAATTGGAGAGTTTTGAAGATTAGGAACGAGAGATTTAAAGAGGAGAGCACACACACACACACACACACACACACACACAAAGTCGCACTTCACAGTCGTGATAACGCCATTAGTTTATAATCAACGTTAAAAATATGCTGTCTTCAAGAAGTTGAGCATTGTCTTCGTCGCCCTCTCGCACGATGACCTCTTAAGACGGCCTTCTACAGCTGTTTCTGGAGTCATCAGTCTCGGATTTATGCGCGCTAACGTGGCGGCAAGTGATTTTTCGTGCATTGTAGTAAAGACAGTGGCAGACGATGTACGGTAATAGGCACTTTTACCTGACTGTGTGTCACCTCCCGCTCCGATCAGCCAGGCGCTGGTGGCACCACTACGCATGCTCCAGGTGGTCAGGTGATGAGTCTTTGATTGGACCGCTGCCGTCAGCCTGGGCTGTTGCTAGTGAGGGATCACGTTACGCGAAGAAAACAACCGATATGGCAGCCACTTGTGCCACGAGTGCACGCTGCTCGGAAAACATAGTGGTTGTCCGGGCTACACGCAAGCTCCGACAGCACTTCAGGATACACAAGAATATGTACCTCCTCCGAGAAGTCATCGCTGCCTTCGAGTTTGTTCTAAAAACACAAGAGCAAAATCTGGCGCCAGTGTCTATTGAAGCTGCAACGCATGGTGCTTCAGCCAGCATACGAACGATGGCTAGTACATGAATTTCTCTAATCTTCGTACTTACAGCTCTGTTTGCCTTCGGGTGGCCTGGAGCTGCTTCATCACAGAACGACAATTAGCGAATGTTCAGTGTTTCACTTCACTACCCTGACCTCTTAGGCTCACCATGTCAAATCTGGTTACGAAGTTCATAACCATCTCTTCTTTCATTCGAATCAAACAAAACCACTGCAATAAACGAAGCCACACGTGTGTTTTAAGCCCACGAGGACAAAGACTAAGCAACGCATGTACTACCCATCATTACCCCAGTCGCTGAACCATCGCAGCGCAAAAGCTCCCTCTAGTTAATTTTATGGAGCTTTGTGGTCACAGCCAACATCTTTAAATGTGCGGTGACCTTCTGTAAAACGTCGTTGAAGCAATACATCAAAAGCTGACGTTTCGGGCCATAAAATAGCGTCCTGCAGGGCGGCTCATTTGGTATTTAGGTCAACAGTACTCCGCAAACCATTGAAGTAATTTTATTAACAATACTAACAGTGTTTCTTTAACAGCAGCCTCTCTTCCACCTATTTCGAAACGCTGTTTAGTTTAACTTGCCACAAGGCAACTCGCTGACCTCGCTGCCTCAGGGCAGAACTTTTGAAGCGCGTTTGAGCTGCCTTGAAAGTGTGGGATGCCGTGTCGATAGAAGGACGCATTGTAACATAAAACGCAATGATCGGAAATTTTAGTTGTAGCAGCAGCGGCGAGCATGCCACCGCAGTGCTTGAACCGTTGAAAAATCAAGGAAGAAACCAAGCTTGGCAGCTTAGTGACGTAAGCCTCCGGTGTAACGGCAGTGGCATTGCCCCGTATAGTAAAATTGTTGCAGGTGGCCATGTTACGCCAGGTTAACGAAGGACGAGACGAAGGCTGTGCAGATTTGTGCGCTGTGTTCGCCACATCACCTCAACCTCCCTCCTCCGCGGAGTGCAGAGCCCCCAGGGTTTGTAGAAATCTGAGAGGCATACCAGACGTATAGAGCTTGTCGTAAAAAGATAGGGCTGCGACGTCGGTGCTTGTGGAAGGATGCCTGTGGAAAAAGTGGTGCTGTCTGGTTTGTTCGCAGCATTGTATGCGGGTTTAAGTCGGTCAATGGAGACGTGGATGTCGTTCGCGTTCAGGCGCAGAGTGGAGTTCTTGTCGGGATGAACGACTCGGTAGGGTTGGCTGTAGGGTGGCGCAAAGGCCGACGGATGGGGTCGCCGCGGAGGAAAGCGTGCATGCACGATTCTAGCTCCTTGAACACAAAAGATGGCAGCCTTGCTGTGGTGGGCTGCAGATGACGGGCGCAAAGCGGAGATGGTGTGTCGTACCCAGGCAACGAAGTCGGTGGGGTCTCACGTTGTTGTTCAAGATGATCGATAGAGGTGCCAGAAATTCACCTGGGAGACGGGGTGGTTTCCCTTGGACGAGCTGTGCTGGTGTAGCATCAATTTCCGGATTGAAGGTGGCGCAAATACCGAGGCTGACAGCTGGGAGTACCCCGAGCCAGGTTGAGTGTAGGTGGCACATACTGGCTGTCTTTAACTGTCGGTGGAAACGCTCTATCATTCCGCAGGCGCAGGGGGGTGGGTAACTGGTGGTCCTAAAGCGTTCAAAATAGATAGTCAGTCCGAGGAGCCTGAGCAGATGCGGTTTGAACTGTCATTCTTGGACGGTGTTTACATGGTGGGAGGCACCGAAACGAGCAATCCAGCAGGTGAATATGGTCGATGTGACGTCTTCCGTGGTGATTCCTTTGAGGGGTTATTCCGCCGTCCATCGATTGAACCGATCGATCGCGTGGAGGGAGTAGCGGCGGGATTCAGTTAGGAGAAAGAGTCCTATGATGATGTCTAGGTGGACGTGCTCAAACCAACCAGAAGGCTGAGATAATGCTCTGAGTGGAAACGTGACGTGCCTGGTGAAGTTAGTGCATTGGCAGTGAATGCAGGAGCGCCACCCCATGCGACTATTCCGCTGCAATGAGGCAGGACATAGCAGTCAGCCACAAAGCGTGTAGAGGCACTTCTACCGGGATGGCGGAGGTTGTGGAGCTGGTAAAAAGGACCACGGCGATGGGACAGGGGCACATAGGGCCTGTTTTGTCCTGTTTACCTGTCACAGCAGATTGTGATTGCCGACCAGGGAGGGGGAACTTCTGAAGTTGTAGTGAGGACGTGTCCTTGAGAAGTTCCTATAGTTCGGCGTCCGTGGTATGAGCCTGGGCGAGTACGTAGACTGGTATCTGCCCTGAGATGCTGGTGGCTTCTTCCCAGGCAAACGATCACGGAGTGTTACCTCGAGAACTACGCCGAAGCCACCGACTGGCTGGTCTACCACCGCTTTCTATGGATCCGATTGCTGACGGCGACACCATGCACTCTTCGTCTAGCGCTACGTGGCCCCGACACATAGTACCACGAAGCTTCTCTGGGAGGGTTGGAGAAGACACCGAAGAATGGCTGAAACACATCAACCGTGTGAATAAATACAACTGTTGGGATGCGGCCTCCCGGTTGTCCGTGGGAGCGGCCCGCCACTGCTACGGATTCCCCTTAAACGGGGCCGTTACAACGCAGTTTCTCAGGACCTCAATAAAGTTCTTTGTCTGTTTGTCTGTGCCGGTTGTCCAACGTCGGATTGTTTCTTCAAGGGACGGCGTTGATGTGGTTTGAAAACCACGAATAAACAATAACGACCTGGGAAGCGTTTGAGAAAGAAATAGCGAGCTGCTTCGGGGACCCATTGATGAAGAACAAGCGCGATGAGCAAACTTTGATGCAGCGTGCTCAAGTCCCCGGTGAAACATGCACAACGTACATTGAAGAGATTCTGAAATTGTGCAAGTCTGTAGACCCACGCATGGAAGACGATGACAAGGTAGGGCATCTCCTCAAGGGGGTTGCTGAGGATGTCTACATTTTCCTCATCGGCAAGGACACCTTGGCGTCTGTAGCGGACGTAATACAATACCGCCGCACGTTTGAGATCCTAGAGGCTAGGCGCATCACTCTCGAATTCGGTAGACTTGCCAACGTCACCACCGTTGCAAGTGTCGACGTCCCTCCAACATCTTCCTGTGATCTTGCCTCAATGATCAGGCAAATCGTACGCGAAGAACTTGGACGACGTGATGCTATCAACCCACCGAGAGCACCTGCTATCAACACCTCCCCGCCATACGACGCAATGTGTGCTGCCGTTCATGCCACGCTATATGATGTGCCCCAATCAAGAGCATCAGAGCCCCCAACCGACAACTTACATCATCGCCGTCGTTTCCAGAACGCCTCCCGCCAACCAATCATGGGCACATGGCGCCTCGTGGAAGGTTTGGCGACGTGCGTGGGGCCCCTGTGTGCTATAACTGCGGTTTCCGTGGACATGTGGCTCGATTCTGTAGTCAAAGGCGTCGCCCCCAGCAGCGCTACTACGAGGGAGCATCAGCTTCTTCTCGACAAAACCGCTGGCGCGGTGGCATGCGTTCAATGCGGGACGCGTACGTTGGGGACGGCTTCCAGCAAACGACCCTTAGTGATACACATGTAGGACGCAATTTCCACCGGAATTTACGCAACGACTCGCCTTCCTCCGTGCGAAGCTTCACACCCCCCACAACACACCGGTTCCGTTCCCCATCTTCTGGTCGACGCGTCACCTCCACGCCTCCGGGAAACTAGGTGGTGTGGCCAATTGAGGTGAAGTCGCCGAACAATTGTCCCTACAACCGCCTATGCCTCCACCCGTTTTTATGACGCAAAATAGGGTCCCGTGCTTATTGATGAACTTCCTACGATGGCTTTGATAAATACCGGAGCAGCTGTTTCAGTAATGAGTCTTAACTTCAAATTGCGGCTGGGACATAAAGTGATGTTTCGCTGGGACAGTTGTGCATCATTTCGTGCAGTAAGCGGGGAGACACTGTGCCCAATCGGTGTGTGTTTTGTTAGTGTCACTTTGGGTGACAAGGTCTTCGAGGCTGAATACGCTGTCCTGACCAGCTCCACCCATGACATCATCTTGGGGATCGATTTTGTACGCGAGTGCGGGGCTACTGTAGATTGCGGTGCTGGCGAGATTATGCTATCGGCATTTACTGACGATCCTAGGTGCTGTCAAGGATCTATCACCGTCATTGAGGATGTTGTCTTGCCGCCCAACTCGATGAAAACCGTACGCGTTGACGCCTCTGCCTCGGACGCCGGAAAGTTTGATGTTCTTGTGGAGCCCATTCCTCTCAATTGCGCCAAGAAAAGTGTGCTCGTTCCACATCGTGGTCAGTCGATCAGTGATAGGTGATTGGCCTTACGGGTGTCGAACTATTCAAATGAAGCTGTTATGCTACCCTGCGGAATGCGACTCACCCTCTTCGAACAAAATGCGACCAGTTTTTTTGCGTCTTTAAGCGACGAGAGAGTAGATCCTAATCGTGCAACGTACCATGCAGAAGCCAACTTTCTGAGTATGGTAAACAAGTCGCTATCATCAGAAAGACGTCAAGCTTTGGTCGAAGTCCTTGCGAAGCACGCTACTATATTTGACTTTGGGAGAAAGAAGAGCAAATAAGTGTACCCGAGTCACGTACTCCCCATGGGATTGACACAGGATCCGCTCACCCTATGCGGCAGAAACCATACCGTGTCTCAGCTGCGGAGCGCAAGGTGATTACTCAACAGGTAGAAGAGATGTTAATGAAAAGGGTCATCCAAGGGTCGTGTAGCCCTTGGGCTGCCCCTGTGATTCTTGTCCGTTAGAAGGATGGTACATCGCGATTCTGCGTGGATTACAGGCGGCTCAACTCAGTTACTAAAAAGGATGTCTACCCGCTTCCCAGGATTGATGATGTTATCGATTGTTTACATTCGGCATCGTACTTCTCCTCCGTGGATTTGAGATCTGGTTATTGGCAAATCCCCATGCACCGGAATGACAAAGAGAAAACGGCCTTCATAACCCCAGATGGTCTATTTGAATTCAATGTAATGCCGTTTGGCCTATGCAACGCTCCAGCCACGTTTCAGCGCTTCATGGGCTCTGTGTTACGTGGACTAAAGTGGGAAGTTTGTCTTTGTTACCTGGATGACATTATAAGTTTTGGCCGGACATTCGATGAACACAACCATCGTCTAGCCATTGTTCTCACCTGCCTTGAGAGAGCTAAGCTCACCCTGAACTCTAAGAAGTGTCACTTTGGCAGCCGTGAGACTCTCGTTCTCGGTCACCTAGTGGACAAGCATGGCGTTCGACCTGGCCCCCAAAAAGTTGCTGCAGTCAGCAGCTTCAAACAACCTCCGTCGGTACGAGATTTGTGAAGCTTTTTGGGCTTATGCTCGTACTTCCGTCGCTTCGTGCCCAGGTTTGCCGACCTCGCTTACTCTTTGACGTTCCTAATCAACAAGAACGCATTTTTTCGGTGATCAGCGGAATGCGAGTCGTCTTTTTTGCAACTCAAGTTTGTTCTTACCTCAGGGCCTGTACTTCGCCACTATGACCCATCTGCTGCCACAGAAGTTCATACCGACACCAGTGGTGTAGGTATTGGCGCCGTCTTGGTCCAACGCCATGGAGCTGGTGAACACGTCGTTGGCCATGCCAGTCACTGTTTAAGTAAACTGGAGCGGAAATATAGTGTCCCAGAGCAGGAATGTCTCGCGGTCATATTCGCCGTGCACAAGTTTCGCCCTTATATCTATGGATGCCGATTCTTGATTGTCACGGACCACCATTCTTTATGTTGGCTCACTGGAATACGGCACCCATCTGGTCGTCTTGCTCGTTGGGCGTTACGATTTCAAGAACACGACTTTGAAGTTTGTTACAAGAGCGGTCGTCGTCATGCCAACGCTGATTGCCTTTCACGACTTCCTCTTACGACAACCGAGTGTGACGCTGGCAACTTCGATGAATAATTGGCTGTAGTGGATACTTCGTTTCCTGACCTAACAACTTTTCGAGCAGAGCAATGACAACAGTCTCGCTTCTTTCTTTATTTCAGGAACGAACGGTCAACGTGTTTTCGTCGTAAAGGATGGTGTTCTTTACAAATAGAATTATTTCGGCGTAGGCCCTCGCCTACTTCTAGTTGTGTGGTGGTGAACTCTGAGATGAATGAGAGTTAGTTCTGCTGAACAGGCGGTAGTTTGTGGTGACCTTGAGAGAAGGCGTATGTAAGAGGCTTGTGGTTAGTATAGATGGTACTTCTGTGCTTAAAGAATATGGCGAGAGTATTGCACTGCTTCGTATATCACTAGACGTTCTATATATATTAAGCTGGCAAATATGTCGCGACGGCAGTTGTGGTTTTGTTCGGGGTGCAGGCGGCTAAAGTTATCGTTTTCGAAGTGGCGAGTTTCTTTTGAAAATAAGGCGAGGGAATGCCAAATGTTCTCCACGCGTTGCATGAGGGCGGTGCCAAGGGCACAGCTAGATGAGTCCGCGAAGAGTTCCAAGGGAGCGTTCGGCGTGGAATTGGTTTGGAGCATGGTGCATGGCTGGAGCATAGGGTGAATTTGCAATCTTCAGAGATTTTCGCTAACGTTGTTGTCTACAGAACAAATTAGTTTCCTCGTAGTCTAGTCAAAGCATCGTGGAGAAGAGCCTGGTGTTCGGCTGCGTGCGGAGAAACACCTGTAGAAGTTAAGCATGCCGAGAAAACAGCGTAGGTCTTCTACTGTAGTGAGTAGGGGGTATTTATGCAAATTCGAGATGTCTTGGGGCAAGGGCTGAATTCCTTTAGATGAAACTTCGTGGCCATGGAAGCAGAAAACGGGAGTTCCGTGCATGTTTTTTTGTATATTGAGAGTACACCATGGTCATCAAGGTGTTACAACATCAGACGGAAATGCCTGTGGTGCTCTTGGGCATCGCGGTAAAATGCTAGTGTATCTATTGTCAAGGTAAACGAATGAGAAGTTCAGGCCACACAGGCCTACATCGATGGCTTCATCGATGAAGCGCTGAAAGGTTTGTCGAGCGTTCTGCATGCAAAAGGTCATAAAGAGAAACTCGAACAATCCAAAGGGTGTGATGATAGCTGTCTTTGTTATGTCGTCCAGAATCACGGGTATCTGTGTGTAGGCCTTCACCAAGTCTACCACGGCGAACACGTAACAACCATGAATGCGATGGGCGATGTCCTGTATGTGGTGGACGGGGTACCTGTGCGAAATGGTGCGCACATTGAGTCCCTACAAGGCCGCCAGCCCTGGGGGGCTATCCCGCCCTCAACACACGTTAGTCTCCACAGGGCAGTTAAAGTAACTCGCGTGGTGAAAGCTACTCTTAGCTATAAACGGTGAAGCACAGTGCCATATTTCCACGTAGTCCAGCAGGTGTCTGAAGAATTACAGTGTTCGCGCAACGGTAAACTTGGTTGTGCCATCGACTTGCTGTAATATAAGAATTGTTGGCGTCTTCACTGCCCATCATGCTGCGGTGACTTAGCAGCCACTGTCCCGAGGTGGTATTTTTTACAGAACATAGTATCAATAATCAACGACGAAAATTGACGCAGCGTTTATAAAATCTTGTAACATTGTAGTCACGTGCTCATAGGCATTCTATATAGGTCTTTGTGATGACAATATTATAGCATTCTGAACTGAATACGCGCAAAAAGTTGTGCAACTACTTTTACATTATGAATTAGTTCTTAATACCAGTGGCTGGCAACGAATAAGCACGCTCTATAAACCCATAAATGTACCATTGAATGCTTGATAAGGGATCGAATGGAAAAGTGTATTACTCATTTATATTTGTCCCGTAAAAAATTTCTTTGTAAAAGTTTGTGAAGCTGACCACCAAAACATTTCTGCCGATACCTAAAAAACCTTTTTATCCATTCAGTTAGCAATCATTGTCTGCTAAATCTACCTATACCTCTTTCAGGAGAGTTCTCACAAAAAGATATTTGTCTACTGCATCTGATAAGGGGTTAGCATATGACAACAAATGTGAAAAGGAATATTCACAAGAACGAAAAAGGCTATGCGTCAGTCTTGCTTTTAGGTAGCCTAAGCTCACATTGGATCCGAAAACCGGGTGCTTGTAGTCGCAGCTATTACCTGTTGCCTCGAGCGTGAAATAGAAGCCTTATTTTCCTTAAAGGGGTTTCTGGGCATGGTAAACACCAAGTATGCGAGGACCAGAAATTGCTCCCAGCACGAAAGTATGGCGTTACACGAGACGCCAATCCACAATTAGATTGGTACTGCCCTTTTCTTAATGCGAGGAAGGAGTTGAAGCCTGGAAAAAAACAAATACGAGGAATCAACATCTTCACTGCAGTTGGTGACAGCAAGAATTAGGGAGGGTACTCTTCTATTATTACACACATCCACTGTCTCAATAGTAGCATGTTAACACGTAAATTAACTCATAATATTTGTTGCGGATAAGATGTATGATCTAAGAATCAAACATAAACACGAGCGAAAAAGACGTAAACGCCTTCATATTCAATATTTTACCTTCCTGCGGGCCTAAGTATTTATTATTTTATGAATTTGGTAATACAGTCAACCCTCATAGAGGGTCATAAAAGAGAAGTCATACATGAAGAATGTACAATGTTCATAAAGTTTGTTATTACCTTGACAAGCCAAAATGAAAATTGGTATTTTCTTAATTACAAACTCAACATTCAAATCAAAATTCGAGAACATTTCAAAATTCAGTCATTTTTCACAGTATTTGCTATGAACATGAAGTCGCTTACATCACTTGGCACTGTAAAAAAAGTTATTTTGGCAATCACGTAAATGCACTTCTACGGCATTTTCGAAGTCAGTGACATCTTTTAAATCAACAATTTCGCTAGGAAATTCGTTCCACATTTCTATGACATCTGAAAAAAAAAAGAATATCGAAATGTGTCAGTATTTGTACAACATGATTTTATGACACAATCGTGGTTAGTTCAGGGATTTCCTTTGCTTGGAGAATGTAAATATTTGAGCTTATCTCTCTTCAGTTGATCGTGCACGATTTGGAACAATACTTTTAGCCTAAATGGAACAATACTTTTAGGCTATATAAACAGTGCAGTATCAAAGTTATTCTAGATCGAACAACTTTGATATCTGAAAAGGGCATTTCAAGAACATGCATATTTTAAACAGCGAGGGCATTAAAAAGCACTACTTTTCACTTGGCATCTGCAGGCGCCAACTGGTCGGGACGCTGCTGCTACAGTAAGTGGGTTTACATGTACAGTAATTGATGAAGTTTATCACAATTCTGCACTACATTTATTCGCATGCAGCAGCACTCCTCAGAATGAAGAGTGTTGGCTGATGTTGAGTAATGATGGCTTGTGGTGGCTACTGCTACTTATTGGCGAGTAAATAACGCTAAATACAAGATAACTATGGTTATCCTTAACTAAACAATGCGAGGTGTTAGACATAGCTGTCTATTTGTTGTTATAACGCCAACTTGAACGAAGACAAAGCGTAAACACACGTGCACGTGTTTTTTGGCGCTGCCAACTGTATTGTTGCTGACAGTTTTTTACCTGGACACTACATGTAACAGGTAAGATCAGCTCTTCCTTCTTTTGTCGTAGTACGAGTTGGGGGCCGGTACCCTAGCGTGTTCAAAGCTTGCGACCTTCCCTGCTTCTGTGTCATTGTTCAATGCCGCATATTATTACACTAATCAAGGGCTATATTCTCCGTGTTCTGTGTTTATAAATTAAAAATTGGCCCCGTATCTGCATGTAATCTGCAAATGTCGTCGAAAGACGATATTCTTGCATGTGGAGAGCGTGAACAAAACATTCATTAGATGTTCTGCGCAAAAAAAAATTGGTGAATGGTATTCTGAAGGCGCTGCTTTAGAGTGCCTCGAGCGTGCAGCGGACGCGAACGAGCGCATCAAGTCACGTCACGCGTGAGACATAAGCGCCATCTGACAGTTTTCGTGGAAAACGAAGCGCGTGACTCTGAGACAGACGTGCGCGCCAATCATAGAGGTGATACGGTGTAGAACACAAGGCGACGTGTAGGTTCCACCACCGTCTCGTCTTAGCAAAGCGTTGGAAATACTCGTCTTTTCGTGCAAGCGTCGCATGGTCAGCGCAGCGTGATAAGTGCTACTGTCCTTAAAATTACTTATGTATGCCTCTTTTTAGTGAAAGACGCACATGCAGGATATATACGTGTTGTTATGATGCCCCACACATGCGCAATAATTGCTTTTTTATGGAGAATTTCACAAGTATGAATGCTCAATCTTGAGCAACGTTGGCGGGCGCTGCAGATGGGGTCAGCCGTTTCGAGTACCTGGTGCTGTTAAGAATACACAAACAGACAAATGTACAGACACACAGACAAAAAATTTTGCGTTGGCGTTGAAGGTCCCCAAGAAAGACCATCGTCTTTAAAAAAGTCACAGCATGTTCATGAATGAAATTATGACGAATAGTCGTAGCTTCGGGGGATCATTAGCATCCGTAAATTATCCACTCGGTCATGCAAAGACGTGAGAAGTTCAGTATATACAAAACATTTTATTATTCGCATTTTGAACTTGGTGTTGATATGTGCATATGAATGCCCATCTTATTATTGATATGGATATCCATAATGTGTAACGCTACGGACAGGGACCTGGATTGACCCTGAGAAGCTTCGCCCCTGAAACTCACTCGCACAGCTAGAAGCCTTCATATTTATCATAACTGAAAACTTTCACAAATGCCCTCCAGGAAATGGGAACTCCGGCTGTACAGTGGGCTATATTCGCAATAGTTCAAAGCGTTCCTAAAAGTCAGTTCAGTTTGTTTTTCATTAGTTTGTGGTATAAAACGATATTGGCTTGTATGGCGTCTTGAGCCCAAAAAGTTGCTCAATTGTCAACGTAGCCTTGTTCGTTTGACGTCTTCGGACTCTTCCTAGTACACTAGCCACCTCGCAGCGTATATTATTCAGTCTAAAATTACGTGTTCACTTTTCGGGGAAAAGTCGCACCTCTCACAATTCTTCCAAAAAGTTAACGCGTGTCTTCAATGACATTCACACTCATGAGAAGTCGGCGCAAACAAAAATTGAGTAAAATATACTTTCTAGTTCACGCGGTCTTTACGTAAGCTGAACGCAGATACCATGCCATCGTTCATAACAAGCACGCGAGTCTATTAAAGCAGTGACGCTTGTTTTCTTGTAGCTGTAAATTATACACTGCCCGCTCTGTGCCAAGCCCAGCCTCTGTCTTTTCACGATTCGAATAAATATAGAGTTGAGGATGAAGAAAAGTTATTTCAGCAAAGATTAAGAAGTATTGAGAAATGATTACACTGATACCAACTGCAGATCTACACATGTCATCGTATCGCCAAACCAATAGATATGCTGACGAAGCAAAGACCATGGTGTCGCGGTCGTACTAAGGACCTCACAAACAAGAGAAACGTAGAGGTGACAGCCGCAGCTACGTGGGAGGACTGCCGGATTTTAAAAATCAGAGAGAAGTCAGGCAAAAGAAAAGAATATGAATATTTCAAAAATCTATCAAACACAACGTGACTTCCATGTGAGCCGTATATTACTTCCGAAGTAGTAAGGCGAAAACCGCCGAACGGGCTGAGATTTCAGATGAGGAGCGAGGATATATCTTCTGAATTGACTGCAGTAGGACTGTGCGATAGATGGCAGGATTTAGTTGAGGACGAGTATAGAAAGGGTGAAATATAGAGAAGTTTGACTGGAGTATTGCGATAAGAATGATGGAGTTCGTTGGCTTTCATTCCTTCTCGTATCCTCTGCTGAACTCTATCATGCCAACCGACATCTGGCTTGACGCGCAAGTCGACAGAAATGCGGCCATGCCGGGGAAATAGCTCCTGTTTACAGAAAAATAAAACATGAGTATGCGAGGGATCTGTCTCTTTCTACTGGAAATTCTATTAGAGGAGAGTTTTATTGCCCATTCCCTGCGTATCTTGTATCAACGCCACTGAATGAGTTTCGCGCAAGCGTGCACACGCGCCAATGCACGCACGTGAGTGAGTGATTGAGTGAGTGAGTGAGTGAGTGTGTGTGTGTGTGTGTGTGTGTGTGTGTGTGTGTGTGTGCGTGCGCGGGCACGCACGCAAAGTGCGACACGTATGGCCCCACGGAGTTAGACAAGTCAGCCACAACATAGGTAGCTGACTATCTAGAACAGCACTTCGCGATACGGCTATGCATCAAATATTCTGCCCTTTTCATGAAAAAGTAAGTGTGAAAGTACACAAAGACAACTGTGAGAAGTTAAAGAGAGAAAATAAAATGAGGGAAAGGCAGGGAGGTTAACCAGAAAATGGAGCATCCGGTTTGCTACCTTGCACTAGTGGAAGAGGGAATGGGGAAGGAAGATGGGGAAAAAAATGAAGAGAGAAATAGACGCGCGCGAAAAAAAAGGGGGGGGGGCTGGGGTGCTACAGTCTATACAATAGGCCACTGCCACGCAAAAAGTTCAGTAAGGCCTTCACTGATTTTCTGTGAGCACACAAATCATGTCGTCTTTCCAGCACTGATTGTTAAGACAAAGATCTGTCGTCAAGGCGAGCAAACGCAGCAGCTAGTTGCCGTCTTTACACGCTGTAACGAGGGCAGTGACAGAGAAGGTGCTCTGTAGTTTCATCGCTGCCGCAATGACCGCAAGCAGCACTGTCTTCCATGCCAATTCGGAAGGCGAAAGCTTTGGTAAAGGCGATACCAAGCCAAAGTCGGCAAAACACCGTTGTCTTGAGGCGAGAGAGTCCAGACGGAGGCAGGAGTCGACGAGACGTGTCCAGTCTATGCAGTCGCGTATGCCGTAAGCACTCGGCGTTCCGTAGGGATTATAATTCTGCATTAGCAATTTTTTCGGATTGTCATTGCAGCATCAGTCCTTGAAAATGGTTAAAGAGCACAGACGCACTGAATATGTGAAGATTACAGGAACGAAGAGCAGCTACAAAATAAAAACTTACGGGCATATTTCAACTCCCAGTTTTTCCGAGCTCCGGGCACAATGAAACTTGACAAACGTCCCCGTGCGTAAGCTAGTCAGAAAGAAGTTATGTGATAGCAAAGTAGCGAGAAATACGTATGTTATGCGACATAAGGCTAGCATTTCATTATTTAAGGACAGTGTTCTCTCCCATGAGTGAAGCTTGCGCCGTGCTGTCGTGACCTCCATCGCAAACATTGCTAGCATCACGACGAGACCATAACACGTACAAAGACATGATCCATCTCCCGATTTGCTCTACAAATGCGGGATTCAGCGCTTCACCACGCGTGGATTCACCTGAGCGATCAAAAGAGGCATTTTTATGCTGCGTCTTGTACTCAACCTGTCCGGCTCCTCCAGCTTCATACGCCTTTGGCACGACGTACAATCAGCGGCTGGGGCATCGCCTCTCTGCTTGAGCCGCAACCTTCGATAGTGAACCGAATTGAAAGCTTGGCATGCTGGTAACTATTCATAGCGTATACAAACAAAACAGTGAAAAAGTAACAAGGACTAAGAAAGAGTGAACACAACGCAAAGGCTGGATAAAGCTAGTGGGTTAGCGAACTGGGGATGACACTCAAAGAAAAAAAGTTACGAATATTTCATATTTGGTAGTCCCGACTTACCACCTATTTTACTCTTTCAAAGGGCAGAATTACTCTTTTTCAGTCAAGTGACTAACAGGGGTGAGTATACTGGCCACCAAAAGAGTGTTGACTTGCCTCTTAATAAAGCGTCTCATAGCTGGCAAGCCCTAAGTTTAAAAAAGTAAAATGACTCTTCCTTGTTCTTATAGTGTAATACACAACAAAGGCCCTGTGTACTAAAAATTTAGGCAGATCCCGTCTGCTACGGGAATCGATGTCATGCGTAGCATGTGGATGGTGGTTACTTTGGAGTAATCTTTGTTTTTGTTGAGGGAAATGTTATGAAATAATGATAAACAAACGTACAAATGTTCTACACTCTGACGTGCATGATGCACAGCTAAAAGTGTCTGACATAACCAGTTATTTACAGTTGCGTAACGATGCCAAGAGCACCAGAATCCACAAGCGGAAAAGTATGGACTCTTTCACTGTTTAAAATTAAAACACAGACCCTTATGACATCCACCTTGGTCCACCGATGTGCCCGAATAGCATTGGTGGGCAAGAAAAGCTTTAGTAAATAGCCCCCTCAGTTTATAGAGTTTCCTTTTCATTTTTGGCTGAATATATTCAAATAAATAATTTCTTGAGCTACGTAAAAAAGACAAAGGATTCCTTTGAACTTTACACACGTTCCCTCTATCTGGAAAACTGAAGGGAGATTTTTCTTACCCCTCAATAAACTTGAGAATGTGCTTTCAGTTTCGATGTTAGGAGATGGCAATAAAGGTCACCGAAATTTTCGGGGTAAACCGCTTTCTATATTGCCCCCTTACGAGGAGGGTTGACCTGTAGAGTGCTACATAGCGCCATTTCAGTGGCTGTCGCCTACTAATTACAATTGACGCTAACGCAACGTGACACCTGGGCCATTCGTGTATACATATGATGTTTCTAAAGCTAGATGTGCAGTCCTGCAACCATAACTTGTGTTTCACCAATATTACTTTAGCATGGGTCTTTTTGCAAAAAAGTTATAAGACCTGGCTCTATTCCGTGATAGAATACTTCATTGCGACGCAGAATGTTGAAGTTCGATTGCTACTGGCACACAACATCCATCCTTTGCGTTCATCAGGTCAACGCCACCGGAGTCGGGTTTTGTTAATGCCTCGCATTGAAATTACCGATGTTTGTTCTCACCGTTCTTCAGCAGATACAAACTGTCAAGTACCTGTGCCACCTACACGCATACTGCGGCCCGTGATGTACAGGTATGTGATACACGTGTCTGAAAAATGTGTGACATCATGCATGATGACATTTTCACATTTGCTATGTCATCACCAGATAGTTGTAATTCTGAAACCTTCTTAGCCTCCTTCCTAATTTTGGTCCATTCCAAGTTCAGAAGCTGATTACGAGAGCACCCAGACGTAGGCGGCTAGATAGAAAGATAGATAGATAGACAGATAGATAGACAGATAGATAGATAGATAGATAGATAGATAGATTTAAACGCTCAAAGTGTCAGTAGTTAGCAAGGAAATGTACAGGTTTTAAATGGCACTGAATAGTACTGAACACCGGGGAAGTTGGTAATGACTTGTACCGGCTAAAATCAAAACATCGTAACGCTCAATTTCTGTTTTCCCTTGCATTGTCCTCATTCATTTTGTGCACTTTTGCTTATCCATGAATGCTGGAGAGACCGTGCACGCTCTCACTTACGCATAAAAGTAGGACGTGTGGGGCGATGTATTTTGCAAGTAACATCACGGCCACGGCAAAACTGTACCTGGAGTTTTCATACAGTTGCTTTTACAATAAAATATTTGCAGTTCTTACAGAAGGTCTATAAAAACTAACGTGTCCTCACTCAAGCTTAATTCCTCTCATACAGAGTTCCCATGCCGGAAATCTTGCGTAACTTAATTACTTAGTTGGTCCTGGCATGCCAGCCGTGAACAGATTATAGCCCAATGGCCCTTGGAGTTACAGGTAGGTGCAAATAAAGCAGAATGTAGCACGATGATGCTTTAAGTATTATAGTTTTTTTTTACGTGCAGCCGTTCTGGCACCTACAAAAGTTGCTTACACATTAACTTATCATTCAGTCGGAGGAATAATAAAAACACATCAAGGTGACAAGGAAGAGCTTAGTTATTGTAAGGAGGATGATGATGGCAATAATTCTATAGAAATAATATCCAACAATAAAGAAAGACGAGAAATCGGCATCTATACCCGAAGCGGAATATATTGCTTATTCTCTGATGGTGCACAGAGATCTCTATCGGTGCCTCAAGCAGAAAAGACAGCCATAGAGCAATTGAAAGCCGACACTCGAGAAGGCGGCAGTGAAGCCTCATCTTGCTTGCCTCGCTATACGGTTGTGGCGTTTCATTCCGCTATTATGAGTGGCTGCAGATGCGTCCTTCTCAGAATGCCGTCCGTATAAAGGAATAAGGCACCATTTATTCGCTCACACGCGTTTTATAAACATCCCGTGTGATACGGTTCATAGAACACTATTGTTCAGTGTTCTTCACTCATACTAGTTAATATAGATTTGTCGTTAGCCGCATTCGCGGAGGTCCGCTGATCTTGCTGCCACCTTGCCATGGAAAAGCTAAATGGTAAAGAGTATTTCTATGTGTTTGGCGTACAGTTGGCTTAAGCTTCAGCTATTTTGCGTGTTAGCCACTTTTTATGTCACCATATTATGGAATGAGTTAACAAAAGAATGCATCGTGGATATTTACTTTATTCGCATACACTTGTTCTTTTTTCAACTGAAACCTAATTTAGTCGTATAAGGCAAAGATACGCAGAAAAAAACACCACTCATGCATGATAGATAAATATTTATTCGGCTATACAATTCACAAGAGCTGTCACTTTTGTCATTATTATGACCAGACCAACTAAAACTCTGACCACCAATAGTGCTTTACACAAGCGATCACTCACTAAAATGGCTAATTTTAGGGCTATATTTAATGTATCTTTTAAGGACCACTGACCAGGCTCCATACTGAAATTTTGTTAAACCATGGAACTTGTCTTTCCGATCAAAAGCATTATGCCACAATTTTTTTTGCTATCGGTTCATTTCGGGCCCAAATACTGGTATTGTGAAGCGGCACGCAAGGAAGATGTGAGGAGGTAAACTGGAAAGCCTTGCCGCCCACCACGAGTAGCCTTCGCAAGCCAAATCTCTTCGTTACTTTCCGGCAACCGACCAAGAGGTCACGTGCACATGATGTGCTTGAACAAGCCCAAACCTCGAGCAAGCGAGTGGCGTTATATTGTTGACCAGTGTTATTTTGTGGTCTACCCCCTGTTTAATCCGGATACTGGCTTAGACGCGGTAAAACAGATGATCATAATGAGTGCTCGAACACGGAGGACCAACGATTTCTTCTGCAGGACTAGGCGTCTGCTTGATCCGCTAACCGCGGAGACACAAACGCATGCGAAACGCTGACACATTAGCCCCACATATCAATAAAATTCAAGGAGTAAAATAGAAAAGACGCGGACATTCGCTTATTGTGTCACATCAGCTGTCTTGTGTTTTAATCATCTATTGAATAAAACACAAACTACACATGTCGTGTCAAACAATTTTAAGCAGTGTCACCTGCTGCTGTTGGGAGCCTCAGAGCACTGTCATTTACGTAGAAGATCAACTTCACAGAACTGCCGTGTACGTAGGCTAATTCTCACGTGCACGTCATGCTGTCATTCTCTTGGCACGCGCCCGCGAAAGGAAGAAGGAGCAGCGTTCATCTTGAAATTTTACCTATTTACGTGACGCATAGTGTAGCGAATTTGGGCAGAAGTGAATTCAAACACCCTAAATACGAATTGCGCGTGTAACCTGAAAATTGTCTAACCTGGTGAGTGGCCGTTTGAATGTAAAGCATTTCTTAGTCGCAATATAGTGAATAATCTAGTTCACTATTCGCACTTTCCAGATCAGCTACCCCTACCGAGTGGAGTTTTTCGAAAACCGGAAGACGGTGACGGTAGGTTGGTGCGGGCGCATCGTAGTCGTGCTGTGCCATGGCGAAAAAAAATTGCCCGCAGCTTCCCTCGGGGGAACACTGAGGAGGATGCGGACCATATAATTGGTTAACGGGGTGTTAAAGTGCGACTTACTTGGGTCGATGGCTAAATTGGTTAACGTGGTTGTGAAATGGGGTGTTAAATTGCAACTTACTTGGGTCGATGGCTAAATTGGTTAACGTAGTTGTAGGAGGGGGTGTTAAATGAGTGAACACGTACACACGTATGCGAAAGGGCGGCGCTGGTCGAAGGGACGTCGATCATTGTGTTTGTGGATTCGTTGGAATTCATTTCGCCGCGACCTTGGACGTCGACGCGCCGTACAAACCAACCGACGAGCGGCAACTGAGCGAGCGAGTGCCGACCTTGAGTATATATACAGCACGACGGCGCATGCACTGTCAGCTGTTGAATGTTCTCGAAGCGCGACGCCACATGCGCGTCCACTGGAGAATCAGGAGAATTGTAGATGTCGAACGCGGTGTGTAGAGGAGGAAGGGTGCACAGATGGTGGAGGAGTGAAGCGCGCGCGGTGTGTAGAGGAGGAAGGGATGCACAGATGGTGGAAGAGTGGGCGACGGCGCGACGGCGCATGCGCGCGCGTCAGCTGTCGAATGTTCGAGAAGCGGTGCGGACGGCGCACTACAAGGCGCGAGTATAAGATGCTCCGCATCTAAAACAGATCACGAGCTAAAAGCAATCGCATGTGTAGCGTTCCTATCTCCTAAATTACTTCTGTTTTACTGCGTCCGTGTCCCTCGACTACTTAGAACGATCGTTTCGCAGCTAAGCAGGCGCGAGGAACGATACATCTGGTCATAAACTCACACGTGGTGCTTTGTTTACACCAGCGCTACCGCTGTTCGCTCTAAATTCTTGCCTATCGTACAGCGTTTGCAAAACATGATCAGCGATAAACGCTGCCTCTCCTTCTACAATATTAGCGCAGAGATACCAGAGGCCCGAAAGTCGCCTTATTCTCGAGACGCGCATGCTTTAGGGTAGCGGCCCTTCCCTATCGACCCGCTATATTGAAATGCTCTCCGCGCCACCTACAGGTGTTGGAAAGTGCAAATAGTCGCACGATTTCACGCGGCGTGCGGTTGCAGCGATGACCACACACCCCTCCCCTACTCTACGCATGTTTACGCCTCACGTATTGTGCCTGCATGCTTGCGCTTCGTGCCAACTGTATGCTCCTACCCCCCTTTCTCTCACCTCGCAAGGCTGGCGCAGGCAGCGTCTGCTAGTAAAAAGCGACTACTCGTGCTGCACAACCGTTCACTGCACCCGCCCTCTAATATATGTAAGCACTGGATCACACATCAGCGTCCTACCACTCGTTGAAGGCAACGCTACTCCTTCATTCACTCAATAAAAATATTAGGACGAAATAACAAATAAACATTCCTAAACCATCGCTCGCCTCGCAAGGCCGACGCAGGCAGCGTCTGCTAGCAAAAACCGGCTGATCTAATGGCCCAACCGTTCACTACCCCCCTGTCCTGTATCCGTAAACACTGTATCTCACATCAGCGTCCCACCACTCGTTGAAGACAATGCTTCTCCTTCAACGAACAAACATGAATAATAAAGACGAAGCAACAAATTGGCATTCCTAAGCCATACCAAATTACGATGCATTCACGCGATACGCCCACCACTCTGCGACGCATATACAGAAATACTCCCGTGACAAAGGGCAGGGGGCATTTTTTGAGGTGTTTAGCGGTATGGGACAATGACGGGTTCCAGTTATAGCATATGATGGGGTAGCGGCGTATCCCTGGCCTTGGCAGAGGATGTCCTAGGAGTTTTCCTATGGTGCGAACGCCGACGTCGCACTTTGGCAGCAGCCCCCCTGTGGGTGGAACCGTCTCTGGCCATCTCCCTCAGCACTTGCATTTCCTTCTTCACATTTGGGCACTGCTTTGATGACGCCTTGATAGGACCTCGGCGATTGCCGCATTTGCGATGTTCTGCTTGGCAGGCTTCTGTGTTGTGCGACTCCGAGCACCGGGAACACACAGAAGAACTTGTGTAGGCAGCACTCACGTGTCCTATTTTACAGCACTTCCGACACTGAACAGGTTTCGGCACGAACGGCCGTACTGTGTGTCGAAAATTACCAGCTCTTACTTGAGTTCGTAGACTGTCACCCTTGAAAACTAGTTTCACGCATCGTGAGTTCCCGAGACGGTGGGCTTGCAATATTATAGTAGCTTCCGTCACTGGTTTGATTAGATTGGGAAAATCAATATCGCTGATAGAAGTGTCGACGTCGTAGATAACTCCTGCCCTAGAGTCCTTGCCATCTGGTATGAAAGAACGTACGTTGATGTTCCCCAGCACATTCACCTTGGTCAATACGTCGACAGCAGTACGTTGCGTAACGTCTATCGCCAGAACACTCTTGCAGCCATTGATTCTCACGTCTGTTGTTTGCTCAGAACGAGCGCCTCAAGTGACATAGACGTGACCTGGCTATTAAGTCAGTTCATGCTGTCAGCGGCATTCAGCGGGACAAACAAAATAGTGTGAACCGGTGGCTCTTGAATATTCGGGATGGCCAAACTTTGGAGAGGAGATGTCGTAAGCACCCTCCTTTTCGCCTTGCGTCTTGCCACGGGCACAAAGTCACTTTCATCGGAGCTCCCATCACTGGCACAAGCACCACCACAAGCATCAACAAGTGCCAACAACAAGCATCCTCAGAAAGACGCAAGAAACATTGACCCTGACGCGTGGCCAGCGCTGCCGTCAATGACACCGCCAGTAGAGCCGAAGCATCGCCCGCTGAAAGCTACTTCAGAGCGAGTAGGTGAATCCGGTGCTATCAAATCTAGAGAAGCCCCGTGGCTCTTTCTCTGCAGCCCTTCCGTAAACAATTGAAAGAGGCATCAATTTTCCAATGGAATGCCCGAGATCTTCAACCCCGCATTTCGGATTTTCGACCATATGTTTTCAAGAATCAGTTTACAATTACTCTATTTTGTGAACCACGTCTTCATAATGCTATACGACTTTCTAAATACGAGGCTTTCTGATCTGCAACTCGTAACGAAAACAGTAAGGTCATTGTTTACATAGGGTGCGAAATCAGATATATTGAGCATCCAGTAACACCGGACGACAGCAACCTATACGTGTGCCTGACAATTAAGCATAAGAACGCGAACTTCATGCTAGTGGCAGTATATATTTCGTCTTCAGGCCGCTTTGACCCAGCAAGAATAAGTGCCATTATATCAGCGACGCCTGGGCCATGCATTATTACCTGTGATTTTAACGCTCATCACCCGCTGTGGGGAAGCCAGAAGATGGACCGTCGGGGAAGAAATGTGTGCTCCTTTGCATCTGACCACCAACTATATTGTTTAAATGACGGCACTTCCACGTTTTTACGGGGTCTGACATATAGTAGCTGTCTCGACCTAACTTTTGTGTCAAGTAGCCTAAGTACCAAGGTGCAGTGGTTTGCAGACAATGAAACGCATGGCAGTGACCACATCCCCACCTATATAAAGATCGAGGGGCTAAGCAAGTCGCAAATCGCGCCCCCTTCACAGATAGACCAGCCAAAGTACCGATTATCCACAGAGAAGAAATCTGAGAGAAACCAAGAAGGTTCTCTTGAAAGCCTAGAAGGTATAATGAAGGCCGCCATCCAAGAGGCAACGTTTACTTGTGGACCTTTGCCAAATATGAGGTAAATATGAGGTAGAGTTGGAGCGACTTCGAGCAATTCGTCGTCGCGCCGAACGACGTTATGGGCGCACAAAATCCATCTACGACTTGAGGAAAGCGAGACACCTACAAAAGAAGATTCAACGTCGAATCAATGCACTACAGTCGCTACGATGGAAGTCACTATGCGAGTCGCTCGATCCCCACAAACATCTTTCGCAAATATGGAGAATTATCCGCGGCCAACGAACATTGCCACAACAGCATCGTCCGTTCAAATGCCTTGCTCTCCACCAAAGCCGACGAGTAATCGATGTAGCAGAAGACTTCTGTGCCAGGGTTGCAAACAAGGGGTCCGGGATCAACATCAGTAACCTACGAAACGCGCCGATGTCCAGAGACATTCCGACGGACAATATGTTTTCTCTAGAGGAGCTTCAGGCAGCATTGGCAGCATGCAAGTGCTCGTCATCACCTGGACCCGATGGAGTCACTTACATGGCCCTTGCTAACCTGAGAAAAACAGCTCGGCGTGCCCTTCTAGCTGTATACAATGACTCGTGGAGCAACGGTTTGGTTCCTCTTTCGTGGAAGTGCAGCCGCCTTGTGCCCCTGCTCAAACCAGGCACATCGCCTATGGACATGGCCTCCTATCGTCCCATCGCGCTTGCCGGCTGTTTTGGAAAGGTGATGGAGAGAATGGTGCTGACTCGCCTGGAGTGGTACTTGGATCATAACAATATATACCCCGATGCTTTGACCGGCTTTCGACGTGGACGGTCTTCCATAGACAATGTTGTTGATCTTGTCCCGTCTGTACACAGCGGAAAAGCCTAAAAGATTATCAGCGACACTTTTCTTGGATATTAAGGGTGCATATGACAATTTACTACATGAAACCACCCTGGAAGACTTGGGCAGCATTGGATTGGGAGGCCGCGTTTACCAATGGATCTACAGCTATTTGAAGGACAGAACCTTCTTCGTTCAGACAGAAGATGGTGAAACAATTCACCATCATACTTATTGCGGCGTACCTCAAGGTGGGGTCCTAAGCCCCATACATTTCAACCTTGCGCTCATCCGCCTCGTTGACGTCCCGCCACACTCCGTACATCTGTCGATATACGCGGACGACATTTGCATCTGGGCATCAGGGGTCACGCGTCTACACGTACGAGCCAGGCTTCAGACAGCGGCTACACTAACGTCAAACTGCCTTCAAGGACGAGGACTGGAGCTGTCATCTGAGAAATGCTCACTGGTTGCGTTTACGGGTAAAACAATGACGCCATGCCGCATCAGAATTATTGGACACACGATAAGCTATCAAAAAACCCACCGTTTCCTGGGAGTAATAATAGATCGTGACTTGTATTGGAGCCATCATATCGCTTACATGAAGAAGAAACTGCCCATGATCACCCACGTCCTAAGGCTCCTTGCGGGAAAATCATGGGGTGCATCGGTACGAGCCATGCTTCAACTGTATGCTGCACTTTTTCTTGGCTTCACGCGCTACAGCCTACCTGTGCTTGGCAAGGCCCGCATAACCAAAGTACGCGTCCTCCAGTCATTACAAGCTCAAGCACTGAGAATATGCCTCGGGCTTCCGAGATGCACATCATGAGCAGCGACTGTCGCAGTCGCTCATGATGTGCAACCTACATTCGTGTCGATGCTTTAAGAACGCAGATAAGACATGCCACCCGGACTCAATCGCATCACCAACTTCCAGGCTCTTCAAACTTCCAGGCCACGCTCTGCGTTCTGCTCTATTTTGCCCCACTTCGCACTGCGATTCCCACAAACTTCACGCACGCAGCAAGACCGTCGTTACCATTGTGGTGTCTACATCCACTGGAAGCCCTGATAACAACTCTCACAGTGCAAAAAAAAAAAAATTGTCAAATTCGGCCCTAAAACAAAAAAAAATTACTGTTTCTGCATGAGCAACACAATGGACGCATTCACATTTACACGAATGGGTCGGTCACTTCAACAAGTTCAACAGGCGCTGTGGTAATTCCGGAGAAATTCATCACGATAAAGTTCTGGACCTCGCATCTGACATCATCTACGGCGACAGAACTCGCCGCCATTCTTTCCGCTTTGGGGTTCCTAGTTGAAGAACCGCAACAGACATGGTCAATCTTCTCCGACTCCAAAGCAGCCCTCCAGGGCATTGCCTCACCATATCGTCATGGACCAAACGAACAGCGAATTGCTGAAATATGACTGCTTCATCACCGGGCTATAGAGAAACAACATGACATAGCGTATCAATGGATACCAGGCCACTCGTTTCCATTGATGGAAACGACCGTGCAGATGAAGTCGCCCGATCTGCTCATGATGATGCCCTTTGTGCAGCTATACCATTATCAAGAACGGACGCCGCTGCAAGGCTTCGATCACTTGCACGAGAACTGACACTCGCTCAGTGGAATTCATCGGGTTTAACAACGTCCGCCTTCCCAATTTGGACCTACACCTACAGTTCCGTCTTCCATCAGGAATAGCTAGAGCTGAGGAGACACTTTTGTACCCTCTGTGGATTGGGGTGGCCTTTACGAATGCTTATTCATTTAAAATCGGAATGGCCAGCAGACCGACATGTGACGACTGTGGCTGCAAAGAGACTTTCTCTCATCTTCTCTGTGAGTGTCCTCGCTTCACCGTGCCAAGAAAAGAACTGTCGAAAGCTTTAGATAGGCTAGACAATAGACAATTGTCGGAAGAAAGGGTATTAGGACACTGGCCGAGACCGTCCTCTGCACGCAATGCATTGAGAGCGTTGTTGCCCTTTCTACGGGCAAGTTGTCTTAGAGACAGACTGTAAGCAGCGTCGTGAATCGTTTGATGACCTTCCCTCTCCCTTTTTTACAACGTCTCTTTTCTCTCAACTTTTATCCCCCTTACCCCCTTCCCCAGTACAGGGTAGCCAGCCGGTCTGAGGACTGGCTAACATCCCTGTCCTTCCTCTTTCATTCTTCCTCCTCCTCCTTCAGGTATAGCATATAATGTTTTTTTTTATTTATAGGTTCTATTTTTGAAAGAATAGTTATTAAAAGTGACTAAACATAAAAAGAATCTTCTATTACCAGATAATTCAGTGTATCCAGCCGCGAAATATGCATGGAACAAGCAGTCAGCTTCCAAAGTTTGGAGCAGCTTGCTGAGCCCAAAGCCAGCTGCTTTTGACCGAAGTGTCAAGGGTGCCTAACATTTCTTTTACAGTGCCATCAGTTTCCCGCAGAGTGTTTACACTATAAATAAGTTACTGTCTATTAAAACCACTCGAAACCTTCGTGATTGGAACACACTGCTGTGTTCTTGGAAAATCACGTTCCATAATTATTAAGGAGAAAGCGTTCGATGTTTCATGCGAGCACAGCCTTGAAAGAGAAAAGAGAGAACTAATGAACCATTTTTAAAAAAATCACTAAAACTCCAGTACGAGCCCTCATTTGTCTTCTCGATAGCATGACACAAGGTGATAAATATTGTTACTTAAAAATGACACGCGGCATGTTTATTTAAAATCTATATTGAAACTGATGCTTATAGTATTGACTAAGATGAAGGACCGCACCCACAACCCACATACCACTTCCTCGTTGTCATCTTCTGACCGCTGATATGTCATTTACGTAGCATTACCGCCCCGGCGGTAAAAGCGCCGTCTCGCTGCACAATAATTACAGTCGTCAGTAGGCAGGTGGTAAGATTTTAGCCTTCTGACGCGCACAACATCACTGGGTGACGTTGCAGGCAGACTTTTGGTAACAGATGCAGGAATGATCTCATAGGTGGCGCCGGTTACCGGGTGGAATCTTTTAAAGGGTATCTATAAAGGTAACAAGGTAGTTATAAAGTGGAAAAAACAGGTATCCAAGCCTGCAGAGGTAAAACGGGGGCTTAGGCAGGGGTGCCCCCTGTCACCCTTATTATTCATGATGTACCTACAAGGATTAGAGGCAAAATTAGAGGGAAGTGGACTGGGCTTCAACCTCTCTTTAGTCAAACAAGGAAAACTTATTGATCAGGCACTACCAGCATTAATGTACGCAGATGATATAGTGCTAATGACCAACAACAAGGAAGATTTGCAGAGATTGATGGACATCTGCGGTAATGAGGGAGATAGGTTAGATTTTAGATACAGTAAGGAAAAATCAGCAGTTATGATTTTCAATGACAACAAAACTAGTGAGCTTAAAATACAGGAGGTCACGCTAGAGATAACAGATAAATACAAATATCTGGGCGTATGGATAAGCAATGGGACCGAGTATCTGAGGAAACACGAAATATACGTGACGACTAAAGGTAACAGGAATGCAGCAGTCATGAAAAATAGGGCACTGTGGAATTACAATAGGTATGATGTTGTGAGAGGAATATGGAAAGGGGTCATGGTTCCCGGGCTGACGTTCGGCAATGCGGTCTTGTGCATTAGATCAGCAGTTCAAGCAAGATTCGAAATTAAGCAACGTGGAATAGGTAGGCTTGCTTTAGGAGCTCACGAGAACACAACAAATCAGGGAGTACAAGGTGATATGGGATGGACATCATTTGAGGGCAGGGAAGCTAGCAGCAAGACAAAATTTGAGAAGCGATTGAGAGAAATGGGGGAAGAGCGTTGGGCTAGGAAGGTTTTCAGCTACTTGTACATGAAGAATGTCGATACAAAATGGAGGAAGAGAACCAGGAAGTTGACTGGTAAATACTTAGAAAAAAGCAGGTGGCCAAACCAAAAAGAACTATCGGTTAAGAAGAAAGTGAAGGAAATGGAGACTGACATGTGGAGAATGGGCATGATTAAGAAGTCCGCACTAGAGATCTATCGAACTTTTAAGCAGGAAATTGCCAAGGAAAGGATCTATGATAATACTCGGGGTAGTTCTCCACTGTTTGAGGCCAGGACGGGAGTACTGCGAACCAAGACATATCGGGCCAAATACGAAGGGGTAGACACAGTATGCAGTGTGTGTGGAGAAGAAGAAGAAACTGCCGAACACTTGATAATGTTCTGTAAAGGGCTTCACGCTATAGTTCAGGATGATAGCGCAGAGTTTTTCTAAGCACTGGGATTTAGGGACAGCGAGGGCAAAATAGACTTTAAGCGGGTAGACTTAACTAGAAGGAGGTTATTTAATTGGTGGCTAAAGTCAAGGCACGAGTGAAAATTAAATCCTTCACTGCGAAGTACGAATCCTCAACTTCATTATTTAAAGGAAAAAAAAGATAAATGTAATGGTTAGTTCACTAAGTATTACGGCTAGGTGGCGTTAGCCGCCGCCCGATCTAAAGGGTACAGCCACATTCATTCATCCATCCATCCATCCATGACACGGTAAGGACCCATGTAGCGAGTCAATAACTTCTCTGATAAGCCAACTCGACAAGCTGGGCACCAGAGAAGAACGAGAGAACCAGGTGAGAAGCGAACATCAACAAGCTGGCTGTCTTAGATAGCTTTCTTGGGGGCTTGCGTAGCCGAAAGTCTAGAGCGGGCGATCTGACGTGCGTGGTTGGCACGAGCGATAGCGTCACGTGCATATTCGGTTGACGGTGTTGTAGTGATCGGAAGTTGGGTGTCGAGCGAAAACGTCTAATCACGGCCATAGAGCAAATGAACGGGTGAATAACCAGTGCTGTCATGGCGCGAAGAATTGTACGCGAGGGTCACGTGAGGTAGCGCCAGATCGCAGTCATGGTGGTCGGAGGACACCTACATCGCGAGCATGCCCGTGGGGGTGCGACTTAAGCGTTCAGTAAGGCCATTTGTTTGGGGATGGTAGGAGGTGGTCAACTTGTGCTGTGTCGAAGAGCGCAGAATATCGTTGATTACACGGGACGAAAATTTGTGGTCACGATCTGTGACTAATTGGCGAGGAGCGCCATGGTGTAGGAGGACATCGTGTAGCAAAAAGTCATAGCGGTGCTGGTGCGGAGCGCTTGAGTGATGGCATACCTAGTCATGTCATCTATAGCAACGGTGACCCCCTTGTTGCCCGATTTCGACTCAGGAAAACGACCGAGAAGATTTATACCGACACGGAAGAAAGGTTCGGTTGGCATGGAGATTAGTTGAAGAAGCCCAGCAGTAGGTCACTTCCTACGTTGGAATTTATTGCAGGAGTACACGTAACGGGGAGCGGACCAGGCGAGACCGCGCCAAAAGAAGCGGCGACGCACACGGTTGTACGTCCGAGATACACCCAGATGAGCAGCACTTGACTCATCGTGAAGCTCGTGCAGCACGGTTGAACACAAATGTTTCGGTACGACAAGAAGAAGCTCAGTGCCATCTGGCTGGAGGCTACGACAGTACAGCGTGCCATTCAGCAGGACGTACATGCGAAGCAACGCGTCGTTTGGAGCAGATTCGAGACGGTCAACAAGTTGTCGCAGGGAAGCATCACGACATTGTTCCTCTCCAATCTGAAGAAACTGGGACATTGACTTGACGCTCAGGCTAGGCTAATGTCTAATTCCTCAAACTGATCAACAGGGTAGCGTGATAAGCAATCGGCGTCCAGATGAAGACGTCCAGACTTATAGGCAACCACGTAGGAATACTCATGTAGGCGTAATGCCCAACGGCCAAGTCGTCCAGTGGGGTCCTTTAAAGAAGAAAGCCAACACAGTGCGTGATGATCTATGATGACACGTAGAGGGCCGCGATACAAGTAGGGATGCAATTTCGAAACCGCCCAGACAAGGGCGAGACAGTCCCGTTCTGTTATCGAGTAATTGTGTTCAGACTTTGAAAATGACGGCTTGGATACGCGATTACACGGTCGTTGCCCACTGAATTTGCGCCAAAACTGAACCAATTCTGTGACCACTCGCGTCTTTTCACACTTCTGTAGGAGCATAAAGTTTGAATTGTGAAAGAATAAAAGGTGTCGCTAGAGCGGTGATTAGCTGAGAGAAGGCGTCAGCTTAAAGAGGGCCCCAACCAAATGGGATGTCTTGTTTGAGAAGGTCGCTGAGTGGCCGTGCGAGTGCCGCAAAATTTTCCACAAACCGGTGAAAGTAGGAGCAGAGGCCCACGAAACTTTGAACATCATGGACAGAGCGTGAGACTGGTAAGATTGTTACAGCGCGTATTTTCGCCGGGTCTGGGCGTACGCCGGCAGCGTCAACAAGGTGACCCAACACGGTAATCTGACGAAGACCGAAATGGGACTTGGAGGAATTGAGCTGCACGCCGGCCCATTGAAATATAGATAGAATAGTTGGAAGGCGTTGAAAGAGGGTTGCGAAGGTAGGTGAGAAAACGATCACGTCGTCCAGGTAACACGTTCTACCGCGGTGATCTAGTGGCTAAGGTACTCGGCTGCTCACCCGCAGGTCGCGGGATCGAGTCCCGGCTGCGGCGGCTGCCTTTCCGATGGAGGCGAAAATGTTGTAGGCCCATGTGCTCAGATTTGTGTGCACGTTAAAGAAATTCAGGTGGTCAAAATTTCTGGAGCCCTCCACTACGGCGTCTCTCATAATCACGTGGTGCGTTTGGGGCGTTAAACTCCACATATCAATCAATCGTCCAGGTAACACAAACATGTCGACCATTTAAATCCTTGTAGGAGCATGTCCATCATTCTCTCGAAGGTCGCTGGAGTGTTGCAGAGACCGAAGGGCATGACCTCGAATTGTAAAGACCATCAGGTTTAACGAAGGTGGTTTTTTCTCGGTCCATGTCATCTACAGCAATTTGACAGTTACCAGATCAGAGGTCCAGAGATGAAAAGAACGTGGTGCCATGGAGGGCATCGTCAATGTGTGGTAGATCGTACACATCTTTTTTGGTAATTTTGTTGAGGTGGCGATAATCAACGCAGAAACGCCATGAGCCGTCTTTCTTCTTTACTAGTACCACGGGAGATCTCAAGGTCTCGATGGTGGTTTCATTACGTTTTTCATGAGCATTTTGGCCACTTCTTTTGAATCACTTTTCGGTCAGACGCTGACACGTGGTATGGCCGAAGGTGAATGGGCGCAGAGTCACCAGTGTTTATTCGGTGAGGGACAATTTTAGTCTGGCCCAAGGGACGATCGTCGGTCTCGAAAATGTCTCTGTATGAGATCAAAACCTGGAAGAGAGCGTCGGTTTGGTGAGGTGAAAGCTCCGATCCAATCATGTTTGGAAAAATCGCATCGTCTGAGCGGGGTTACCGTGAGACTGCTTTCGATCAGGAGCAGATACAGCGACAACACTGACATTGCCCTCTGTTATGGCAGTTAGCTGGGCTAGAGACATCAGGCAGGGCAACACTTGAGGGGTGAAACCAAAGTTTAGGAGCGGAAGGAACACACAGTTACCCGCTATGGTCGCTATGGTATGGGGCACAGTAACACTGCGACAGCTGAACATCAGTAATAGGCGTAACAGTATTATCACCATAAGGAGTGAGAGAGGCCGATGACAAAGACACGTACGGGACGGCTCTAGGTGGCAGTCGAACGAAAGTGGTTGGGCTCAAGCGGCTGGTGGGCTTTGAAGAGTAGTCGGCAAATATTGGAAGATCAAGGCTTAGGGTACCAGACGAACAGTCAATTACAGCCGAGTGTGCCGAAAGGAAATCAAGGCCAAGTATAAGGTCATGAGGGCAACAGGCTAGCACAGCAAAAAGGACCATGGCATGACGACCGGCAATGCTGACACGAGCAGTGCACATTCCGATTACTGGTACAGTACCACCATCGGCAACACGTATTGCCAGCGTCGTAGACTGCGTCATAATCTTTTGCAAGCGGCGATGAAGAGAAGCGCTCATAATAGACAGGTGCGCACCTGTGTCTATGAGGGCGGTCACAGGAACATGGTCGAGTTGTACTTCACGCAGGCTGTGGTGCGTGGGAAGCGTCAGTGGAGAATTTTCGGCCATCATTGGTATTGCAGCTTCACCTATATAAGCTCCAATATCTACTTCTCCTGCTGCGATCGTCCAGAGAAGCTCGGTGAGGAAAAGCACCGAGGCGGCGGAGAGCAGTATTGGCGACCTAGCGGCGACGGGGAGCAGAAGCTGCGGCCACAGCTGCGGCGACGGGACGAATGGGCGTCAGTGTAGCGGCGACTGGGCAAAGGCGCGTCAGTGGAAGGCTCGTAAGATAACGACGAATAGAAATTGAAGAGTGCGGCGACTGAACGTCGAGTTGTCATCGGGTGCATGTTCGCAGAGGTAGAGAATGTCTGACGAGGTTGGTTCGACCAACGGCGGCGGCAATAGCCGGAAACGTGCCCAGGCTGGTGACAGGAAAAACAAATAGGCCGGTCATCGGGTGTTCGCCATTCCGAAGGATTACGGAAGGGCATTGTTGGAGGTTAACAGGTAGCTTGTCCTGGGGAGTAAGACGGGACTTCAGGGTGAGTCATGGGACATGCTGATGTAAGACCGAGGTTCGCAAACTCCTGCCTAACAACTGTTTGTATTAACGCCACTGAGGTCTGTTGTTGGACAGAGGCGAGCGTTGCGAAAACGGGTGGCTGAAGAGGAGTTGAGCCGGCGGCTTCAATTTCCCGACGAACAATGCGCATGACGTTCTCATACGTGGGGGACTGGCGGGCGGCTTCACACAATGAGGTTGCGGCCGTGTTGGGCAGCCGAGGGAATCGCTGAGTAATATGGCGACTCTTGGCTTCATCGAACCGCCGGCACTCTTCAATGATGGCGTCGACAGTGGCAACGTTGTTATATACTAGAATAAGAAAGGCGTCGTCTGCTATGCTTTTCAGCACATGGGCCACTTTCTCAGACTCACTCATGTGCTCGTCAATTTGGCGGCATAGGGCGATGACGTCGTAAATTTACGCGTCGTACGACTCCGTCGACGTCTGCTCACGATCCGCCAGTTGATTCCACGCGGCGCGCTGCGATCTGCCGCCCAACGGTGTCGCCAAAAAGCGCGGATCTTCTCTTTCAAAGGCGTCCCAGCTCGTAATCTCAACTTCGTGCGCCTCGAACCACACCCGCGGTGGGCCATCGAGGCAAAAAAGTATGCTGTGAAGCATAAGAGCTGAGTCCCACCTATAGCTTGCGCTGACCCGTTCGTACCGGTATCTCCAGTTGTTGACGTCAACGCCATTCTGACCGGAAAATACACCGGGATCACGAGCAGGGGGGAGAACGACGTACGTAGAAGTCACGGAAGGGGCAGGTGGTGAAGGCGATGGTTGTTCAACCTGTGACATGGTGCGACCTATGATGATGCGGCCTTTGCGGAGCTTCTTGATGAAGACAGAGAGAACTTCCACCACAAAGACGTTACGTAAAAATGACACGAACCATGTCTATTTAGAATCTACATTGAAACTGATGCGTATAGCAATGACTAAGATGGAGGAGAGCACGCATAACCCACAAACCACTTTTTCGTTGTCATCTTCTGACCGCTGTTATGTCATTTACGTAGCAATATGAAGACAAAGAAAGTGATTCCTTGGCGCAGCAGACGTCACAGGAAGTTTCCACGCCATAGAATGTTTGGGGAGTATAAAAAAAAACTCGAACTGGTTGCGCATGCTGCAAAGTGAAATCTGATCAAACACCGAAGCGGTAATCTTTTCTTTGGTATTTTTCTGCATGGTGCTTTGTATCTCGATGTTTTTGTTCGTGCTTTGTTTTTGTAATGATTGATATGTAGGGTTTAACGTCCTTAACCCAACATATTATTATGAGAGATGCCGTAGTGAAGGGCTCCGGAAATTTGTACCACCTGGGGTCCAATTAACATGCACCCAACTCTCAGCACACGGGTCTACAACATTTCCGCCTCCATCAGATATGCAGCCGCGGCTGCCGGGATTCGATACCGTGACCTGCGCGTCAGCAGCCGAGTACCTTAGCCACTACACTACCGTTAAAGGTTCAAGGCTAAGAATGTTGTAGGTAGCCTGTGGATCCAGTCATGCATAATTTGCACGCAATTGCCCCGCCCGGTTTCCTCTTTGCTGATTAGAGCTAATGTCCTTGGTTTTTTTTTACCAAGCACGAGCAGGCTTTTCAAATGAAAATCGTACATAGCGCGACGTAAGCCTGCATAATTGATTGATTGATTTGTGGGATTTAACGTCCCAAAACCACCATTTGATTATGAGAGACGCCGTAGTGGAAGGCTCCGGAAATTTCAACCACCTGGGGTTCTTTAACATGCACCCAAATCTGAGTACACGGGCCTACAACATTTCGGCCTCCATCGAAAATGCAGCCGCCACAGCCGGGATTTGATCCCGTGACCTGCGGTCAGCAGCGGAGTACCTTAGCTACTAGACCACCGTGGCGGGGATAAGCCTGCATAAAACGGCAGCCTTTGTGCTATTCCACGTGCGGTATTGTGTCAGTACTCTATCTCGCTGCACTATACCCCCAACATAGTCACTTATCACAAGTCACATGCGAGGTCTACTACACCACCGCGGCGGGGCTTTGTTGTACTTCTGTTTAGCTGTGGTTGGTGATGTTGTTACTACATGACGATGGCTCCTTAGTGCTGGACTGTGATGAACAACGTTCGCACCGCGCTTGCTTCTCTTTAACCATCGGGTTGCCCACTGCCACTTGACTTGCGCTTCCTACTTTTCTGCGAGCGTTCACAGCCTCTTGACCCGAGCGGAATTCATTATGCTCCATTGGCGCACTCTGATTGGTCGGATACTCCTTCCACACACTTGTCATGTGACCAGCGTGGAACAGCTGCTAAAGGGAACCAGCGCTGGAGTTTCCACGACCATGCTGGTGGTGAGAGCGCGCACTTATCAGCTGCTCCGGCAGACGAGAGTGGCGGCTGGTAGAGGCGGTGCGCGCGCATTGTTGCGTTCGTTTCTAAACCAAACGGCGCGTGTCCGCTATATTTTTTCGATAGTGAAGACAGCCACCAGTGGGAACCAGGGCCAAATATTCGAGTTTGAACGGCGTTTTGCCGGAAAATAAACGAGCGTATTATGCAAAATACGGCCTATGTAAACTCTTTTTTTTTCATCTGGCCCGCTGAGCGTTTGTCATGCACTTTAGGACTAACGAAGTTTTTATGCACCATGCATCTGACCGCCACCACCAAACTCCGATGCCACCGCATGAAGTGAATGATACGATAAGCAGGTAGTCTTTTTTTTAACAGTTATGTGTAAAGGAAGGTTGCCTTCTCCACAAGACTTGTGTAGGGCCAAGTTCACCTACGCCTCTGAGCTGTTATAAAAGATGCTCTCGCGGCAAACACTCGAGGCAGAGATGTCTCTGTTTATCTTAATTTGTGTAAAGACAAGGTTCTTGTTTAGAACAAAACAGCGGACTACAAGAAGCTTTGCTGGAGTCAGCCGATTCGGTAAGCATTTTTCTCACTTGCTACCGTGGCTAAGTAACATCTGAATGTTACATGCCTTGCTAAAGAAGTATCAAATGTCTTCGGTTTTCGCTCGTTGTTTAGTTCGCCTAACAACGTGGTTTCAATTTTTCCGCTTGCCTGTGCCGGCCTAAAAGGAAAGTGTCTGGTGAACCTCAATAATTGCTAGCTTTTCATGTGTCAAACAATATCAAAATTTGAGGTACGCTGCAGCGTGCGTATCATGATTCTGACCGCTTGGGGTTCTCCAATGCACACATGTATCTTGGTTCACGGGTGTTTTTTTTATATTTCATCTCCATCGAAGTACGGTTGCCGTGGTCGCTAATCCTTTCCGCGCCCTCAAGAATAGTAGTGCGACACCAGACGTGCTATGCTTGATCAACGTCCTTGTGAATACATACCGCGGACAGAGCGTACAAACGATGCCAGAAAAAGAAAATGACACAGGTATCCCTTACCTTGTTTTTGTATTTGTTTTGTTTTGTTTTACTTCAGATCACAGCATGGTATCATCGCAGCATGGACTTACGAATGGAGGCATGTCAGATAGTTCTAGCATTAGCCCAAAACCCAGCACGCGACCAGAAAATTAGGACGAGGGAGCTGCCATTACGGCACAGCACTGTCCCTCCGATACTACATGCATAAACGAAGTCCGCTTTGCTGGGCTTCTCTACGTTTTTTAGTGCTTTTTGTGTGAGTGTAGCCTTCGGACAAAGTCATTTTTCTAAACCACAGTGCAGTGTTACTGGCGCAATGGCTTTTCGAGCTGTTCGTTCCAGAATGAAGCACGGCAGCGGCGCACGCGTGTGCTCTCAGAGTGGTACAGCATGGAATAAAGAACCATACACTGCAGCCGGTCATCCGTGCGCGAGCAGTTAAGTTGCGTCGAGAGTCTCCGCCAGGTGCTCTTTTTCGGCGTGCCACCTATCCAGCGCTGGTCCCCCCTGGCACTCTTCCTCGTCAGATGGCGCCAAACCGGGGTGTTACACGTAGACCTTCATCTGTCTTAAGGCTCGCACCACGGAAGGCTCGGCTGCTTAAAGAAGCAGCGTTCATGTGAAGCGACCTTCTGACAGCTGTGGGCTAGCATGAAAAATAGTGTCCTTGGAAGTCGCTGACACAGGGCCAATAGGTCTTTTTTGAAATGGCCTCTGGCCACCCTCTCAATCCTCTGTTGGATAAGATAAATAGACGGGACCTAAAACAAAATGCTCTGCTGAGGCTGTGAAGTCAGCCCTTGTACTCGGAGCACTGTTCAGCACATTGGAGTTCTTTTTTTCTCCTGGTAAAAGGTCTCTATGTCGTTTGATACATCAGGTGCAACACGATAGACGAAAGCGCGAGACTTCCAGTAAATACGTTAGCACGTTCACACAGTCGCACATTCACACACTCGCACGTTCACACAGTAAATACGTTTACACAGTAAATACGTTCACACAGTCACACGTTCACAAATACGTTCACACAGTCGAAGTCCTTCATTTTATTCACAAATTATTCTTCGCGGAAATTCACGACCATCATTTGTGGTTTTTTTCTTCACAATCTTGGTAGGGTTATTGAGTGGCGTGAAATATACCTAAAAAGTGATTCCTCAAAGAAGACTTCAAAAATGTAGCTCGAATAAATTTACGGCACAAATAGATCCAACGCTTATCGAAGAAGCATAAAACATCACGGAAATTTTCGATCACTGGGCCAGGAGCATTCATTCCACTCGATTTTCGCATTCCGCACGTACGCGCAGGCATTGGATGGGGCACGTACTGCAACAGTTTCGGCCAAGACGCATTTCCAGTGGTCATCTTTCTCGTTCTGGCAACACAAAAAAGCTGGGAAGGTTAGAAAAAAGAAACAAATGGAGGTGGACAACGTTGCAAATTACGTTTTCTTGGTTGCCAAAGTCCATAAAAACAGGGAGTCTAAAACAATTGTCCTCAGGAGGAACGGAGGCTGAAGGAGGGGGTCTTGGTGGTTGAAGGATATGGTACATTACAGCGGCTGGCCCACGCAGCCTTTTTGGCTAGATATTTCAAAGCATTTGCCTCATCACTATGCAGGTAACGGCTGGCATGCCTCCCACTTTCGGTCACAATACGCTTGCAGCCTCGCATTGTAGGCACTTCTTTTTGTGCAACAGGAATGAAAATCGACCGGCAGAAAGAATTTACAAAGGGTCTTAGGCCAGGGCTATTTCTGCAAAAAAGCCATTCCACCTGTGAGTTTTATTTTTTTATTTTTTAGATTTTGCTGTACATCTTCCTCGACTCTCCTTTGCACGCCGAAGTCCTTTTTCGTTCCTGGCCACACTGGTTACGTACAGCCTATATAGGTTAAGACATATTATTCCCTTCACTTAAATTTTTAACAGCTTCATAATATATGGTTTAAACATCTGCTTCTAGAAGCATGTTTTATTCATAACAACGCATTCCCTTCTCTGAGGAAGCCAACATGAGGTCGACTTAAAAGCACTTTTATAAATGTTCACTGCAGTTAGTCTAAATAGAAACGGATGGAAAACTTTGTCAAAGGCCTTCCTAAAATAAAAACACACTCCGGAAGCCTGTGCTATTCTATCTACTCCCGATAATATGACAAAATTAAATTCCACTATTTGTGTTGTACAAGACAGCCTTCTACGACATATATGCTGCTCGTTGATAAGTACCTTATGGTTGTTTTTATATGCTTTATTATTTCTTTATATAACATGTGTTCAAGCGTGTCTTATGACACAGACTTCCCTTATATGTCCAATGTGTTTTTAGAACCACCATCACATATTTGTATGACATGCTCAAATTCCCAGTCATGTGGTAAAGTACCTGCCACTAAATAATTTTCAGAAGTTGCCTAATGGTACATAAAAATTCTTCCCGCGCAACGTTTGAGTACGCGTGAACAAATTTCATATAAAACACTACCTTTACTCACATCAATATCCTTAAATTGTTTTTAAATTTGATGGCCACTAAGCACAACAGCCATCACCAGCAATGTGTTCATTAGGTGGGTGATGATTTCAGCTGTTTTTTGGTAAGTAAACCAATTTGAAAAAGTGGCTTAGGCATGCAGATTTATGCCCTTCATTCGTAATTAACCTTTCAGTGCAATTTCGCTGCTCAATTTGACAAAAAAAATCTGAACCTCCCTTCTAAAAAATCTAAAATTTGATTGCAACTTGTTGCTCAGCTTACTTAACTAGTGATCTCCAGGTTTTTCTAGCTTCAGCCCGTATTGGTGGCTAAACGAATTCAGTTTTTCAAAGCGAACAAATTATATGCTTTGCTCGAATCTGATAAATATCATTTTGATTTGTTGGTGAGCTTGACTATCTGTCATGTTGCTCATGGGTGTTCTTGCTTTTTCAGCCGTTACGAATCAACATTGATAATATGTATACTTATTAGCTCCTATGACGTATTCTTTAGTATGTGCCAGCATGCACATCACTGTCCTCAAAGAAGTGCTCGTAATAAAGAAAGGAAATATGAAACCTTATTTCTAGAAATAGCATCTTGGTGAGCCTTCGAATATAAGTGAATTCTTATAATCATAGGTCTCTTCACGTTTTATTTTTCCCTTTGGATGTCAGCCACTACAACAAGATGACCACTGTTTCCCAGAGGGATAGTTACGTTAGAAAACTTGGAGAGTTTTCTAACGTAACTGTAACTCCTGGAGTGCCTCCAGAAGGCCATTCTCCGATTTTCTTGCGCAGAGTATAAAATAAATGTTTTGTTCTCTTTTTTCAGACGCAAAACTATCATCATTCGAGGACATTTGCTGTGTAACATGCAAATAGGGGGCCAAGTTTTTTATTTAGTCATTGCCTGCGCACTGGATTCTTCGCTTCGTCGTTTCAACTCATCTAAAATCCTTGCCATTGGTGATCAGCCTGTCCAATTTCAACTTCCCTTTGCTGTTGTCCATATCCTCTCTTTGCCTTAGCATACAGTCAAAAATTATTGCTAACGTTTTTGTCTCTGTTGCGTAATATTCTCTTATGTTATAATGCGGATGCAAATTATTTTGGCGTCAGGAATAACTTCCTGAATTGTTTGTGTGTTTAGAAAAAGTAGTTGACAGTTTGTGGCAGTAGAATTTACTAGTAATTGACATGCTATTATTCTCGCAACAGCGTCCTAAGCGGTATGCCTTTTCTACCGACTCAAGTTGCATTTTAGGGCTTGCTTCGTGATTATGCTACATAGCATAGCTTGACATTGATCCCAGATTTCTGAGGCTTTACAATCAACATCATAGAAAACAGAACTCTTCCAGCGACTTCTCTTTACTTCAGACCATTATTTTCTTCTGATAATGTTTTGCCGGTTGCATCAGTTGCCTTCTGAAAAACTGCCTGTGCCAGAGTTAGCGGGGCAATTGGGAAGTCAAAACTTAAGCAATGTACCTATAAGTGTAGAACGAGCGTAGGAATGATGTGGCTGAAGTATTCTTAGTAGACTTCGGTATAAACGATTGCTGACATAAGTCTGATAGAAATGATGAAGTTGGGTAGATATGAGTAAGGGTCAAATGAAGTGTAAGTCTCATTCACTCTCACGCAAATATATTCTGCCCTTATAGCTCAGTTGAACTGAGATTCGCGGAAACTGTCTTTTCTTTTTCTCAACCATACTCACTACAACAAAAACTTACGAAACATTTTTGACCGCTCTCACTCGCTCAGACTCACAGCTCTTTACGAATCTCAGTGACCCTAAGTAAGTCGACTCATGAGGGAATTCGCGGACCTATGGTAACAATCACACAAATTTAGTGTTCATTTTCAACAGAGTGACGACACAACTTTTGGTAAAACTGTCTGTGGAAACCTAAACTTTATTATAGGGGGTTTGCTCAATCATTTAGGGAGGCGTTTCTCTAAAAGCAATAATAATGTCACTTTGCCAATTCATTGTTTTATTTTTTGCTAATAGGCACGTTAGTGAAGATATTATAATTTCTAATTAGGAAGGGTCACGTACGTCATTAGAGGTGACCCAAGTGTTTGAAATGATTACTCAGTGTTATTTCATTGTCACAATTCTTGGGCATTGTTATAGAACATTCCTTCAAAATGAGATAATTACCACTACTGCTACTACTACTACACTACTAGTGCTGCTGCTGCTCTGTTGGTACTGCTTTTGCTGCTGCTTCCACCACAATTATGGTGGAAGCAGCAGCGAACAACTACCTGTACTAGCACTAATTAACTATTGCAGTTACTACTACTGATCAAAGTCCCGTTGCAAAAGGAAAAACTACTACTACAGCTACTTTTACTACTACTACTACTACTACTACTAATACTACCATTAGTGCTGCTGCTACTGTTGCTGCTGCTAGTGCTACTACTATTATTAGTGAGCCTCGGAGGAACAGGGGCTTCCGTGCTACGCCGCTAACCCTAAGGTCATAGGTTCGATCCCGGTACGGTGGTCGCATTTCAAAGGAGGCGAATTTGTAGAGACCGGCGTGCTGTGCGATATCAGTACACGCTAAATGGCACTATATTTATTTATTTATTTATTTTTACATACTGCAGCCCAAATTGGGTTGCTGCAGTGGGTTTGCTATACATAAGCACACACAAGAATACGACTCTTAACAAGCAGGAATAGAACTCTTAATAAACAAATTCGGAATCAATAGTGTCATGCAAGAAATTACAACTCTTAATAAACAAATCGCGAATCAATACATTCATGCAAGAAATATTCTAAAGGCACTTGTCTAGTTGACCCGGGCAGTATATTCCATTTTTCTATAGTGTGCGGAAAAGAGCTGAATTTAAATAGGTAAGTACGTGGATGGAATGGTGTCACGTTGGGTTTGTGGCTATTCCTTGTGGGTTTCAGTTTATCAGGAAAAAGATAATCGTTAGTTAATGCGTTGCGTGGGGTATTAACAAGAATATGCATCAACTTTAGGCATTCGAGCTCGCGTCGCTCAGACAGGGTTTGCAGACCTAGGGTAGCAAGCTGAGAGGAGGGTGAGAAATTCCAGTGGTAACGGCGGAAAATGAAACGAATGGCTTTCTTCTGAACGAATTCAGTGATGAAAATTCATAGGATGAAAATTTTAGGAGCCCACCACTGTAGTGTCTCTATTATACATATAGAGGTCTTCGGGATAAAAGCCGAGATATTACCACCTATACTCTTACTTGTAGTAGTAGCAGTAGTAGTAGTAGTAGTAGTAGTAGTAGCAGTAGTAGTTGTAGTAGTAGCAGTAGTAGTAGACGTAGAAGTAGTAGTAGTAGTAGTAGTAGTAGTAGCAGTAGTAGTAGTAGTAGTAGTAGTAGTAGTAGTAACAGTGTCGCTGCCATTCCTCCTCTTGCCTCTAGTATGATGACTACTTCCACCACCACTTCCACCACCACCACCACTACTGTTCTCGCTAGTTATATATGTCTACCGCCCCGCCGCGGTGGTCTAGTGGCTAAGGTACTCAGCTGCTGACCCGCAGGTCACGGGATCGGATCCCGGCTGCGGCGGCTGCATTTCCGATGAAGGCGAAAATGTTGTAGGCCCGTGTGCTGAGATTTGGGTGCACGTTAAAGAACCCCAGGTGGTCCAAATTTCCGGAGCCCTCCACTACGTCGTCTCTCATAATCATATGGTGGTTTTGCGACGTTAAACTCCATATATCAATCAATATATGTCTACCACTGTAATGCAAAAGAAAAGAAAGAAAGCCACTATGTCGCTCCAAATGCATATTGTGGTGCGCTGGTACCGTTTCAGTTTGTTTACCATTCGGCGCAGAATGTTGTCTAAGGGTTCACGCTTTACTTCGCGTTAGTTCCTCATTGATTCCTGTTCGCGCTTCGCAATTCTCCGATGATGCCGAGTGACTCGGCAACGTCTTTCTTGGTCGATGCGTAAAGAGCTCGAGGATATTGAAAACAACTTCCCTCTTCTCTGCATCTTGTCAGCGGGAATGGCTCTCAGGCATTGCGAAAACATTCGCCCTTGCGAAAAAGCTCCGCAGGCGGTTGTGTGGAATTCGCGAAGTTAAGATGCATAGAAAGGAAAATCCGATAATGTCCTGTACACGCAATTCTCACCTGCGACTGCGTGCTCGCACCTCCTATTACGACTATGTGACGTAATAGCGGCGAACAAGTCACGGAAGAGCACAGAAACTCCGTACTCGTTCGTCTCCCTTTCACCAGTACCCTCTTGCATAGCTCCGACTACGACCAAATAGCACGACTATCTACCCTAAGCCGACTGCCACTGTTCCTTCAATAATTTTAGTCTCGCTGCCCTCATTCATTCACACTATGCTGCTTTGGATATTATTCTCAAACGTGAATCGCATTCCGCTTGCTAACGTACCGGACTCTAATTGAGTGGACTATTCTGCTGGAGGTCAGATGCCAAGCAAAAACCCAAAATCCGGAAATGACACTTGTACCTCACTCACAGAGTCTGACATGTCCATACGGGGTCGTGTAGAGAACTTTTTTTTCCTTTCTACGTCCTCTATTTCACGTCGCGCTGGTGCTCTGTTGTCTCATACATCTGCATCCACGCTAACACCACTTTCAGTGAGCAAATTGGCGGCGATATGGCATAGCTATATCAGGTAATCTTGCATACCACGTTTGCTAGAAGTTCAGAAGCCGCGTTTCAATTGGGTTCAGTGTGCATCGGATAACTGTCAAGACGCATATAAGGACGTCTGCAATGTTGTAACAGTGGGCTGTTTTCTCCTCCGCTGTTTTGCCGAAGCTCAGTCCTCGTGCTCAACACGATACGCCAACTCCTATGTACGTTCAGGGAAACTGGAATGCCTTTTAAAATGTTGTGCCTGCAAGATACCGATTTGGAATACTTCACGCGTATTTTTTATTCTTTTTTCTTCTTTTTTTGTCGTTGATCGGTTTCCACAAGGGTTTCATGCGTCAAAGCCAGTGCGTTAAAACACTTGACGCAATTTCGTGGCCCGACCGTAGTGCTGTCGAGTCGCTGTTTTCTTTGAAATGAAATGCTTTTTCGTTGCTGTCGTCGGCAACCTTAAGGTCAGCAAACTACACAAAACAGTATTAGTGGTCACATTAAGGTAAAAAAAATGAATAAAAAATTGTGGACGAAAAGATAACTTGCCGCTGGCAAGGACTCAGCGTGCGACCTTCGAATAACGCATCCGATGCCTTGGCAACAGAGGTGGAGGAAGCAGCTGCTAGTGGTTGGCTCAATAGTCGCACGCAAGATCAGCCGCAATAATGGAAAGAACGTGGTAATGGGAATGATCCAGCCTCTTATCCGGCAGAAACCTACAGGAAACATCCTATTGGCATGTGGTCTGCTATATTATGAATGTTCGCTGGCCAAAGCACTTGGATGTTGCTGTCTGTCAATGTCCAGGCCATAAGCACCCAGTGTTTCTACCTCTAACACACACTGTACGTGCTGCGAACTACAAAAAAGACAGATTTTCGTTCTGCTGAAAGAATATAGGCATGAAGTAAAAGCCGTTACAAAATGAATATTCAAATGTAATTTTTAAACTGCAAACGCAATGATAATTGAATTAGTGCTGCCGTTTGGAAGGGGCTAATAAGTGAATTGCATTTGCACTGCAACATTAGGAGAATACAGGAGTTTTTATCTGTTTACACCGAAGCTTCTTGACCAAGACCTTAAGCTACGTAATCGCTCGCTGACGGCGCTAAATACCTTTATCATGCAGTACTTCCTTTTGCCTATTGCAAATACCAGCACCCAATCTATACTCTGCCAGATGGCTTCAAACCACGTTTGTAAAACCTTCTTTAGGAGCATCGGGGATGCAATAGTTAGAGCAACTGGCGTCTATTGCCGCAGACTGAGGGGTTGCGTGCTCGGCTCCCAAAGCATCCAAATCTATAAAATATTATTCATCCTTTTTAGCCCAAATTATATGTTAAAGTAACCTTCCTGTGCCCTCGCGATACGCCTCCATGGGGCCATTCGAGAAGGTAAGAATCGTTCATGAAAAAATCGAGGAGCCCGTGCTATGTGCCGCCTCTTAGCAACATTCTAAGAAAGAATACAAAGCTACAGTGAAAAGACGTGTACCACTTCTACCACTAGAGAAGTAAAATATACATGGAAAATATCCATTCATTCATTGCAAAGGCTTTCAGAGATGCTTTGTGTCCAGCCTGGCCCTTGCGTACTGGAAAAACCTTAGCAGTTGTTCGAACGGCAACATTTTATGCATTTTCATTACCTTGCAGTCATTAGGCTGAAGGATGAAATGGAACGTTACTTTTCTTTTTTCAAAGTATTCTTCGCCTATGTTCTTAACAAATACTATGCGTACACACCGCATAAATCTTCAAAGTAACTATCTTGGGCAAGGAAGCTTTTCGAGAAGAGTTAAGGTATGTGTATCTTGGTTCATCAGGCGCCCTTGACGCTTTGGATGGCGGTGCAACTGTCGTGAGTCAGTTGCTTGCGGTGAAGAAACTCTGACAATTTGTACAGCCTGTGAGTCAGACGCTGTTGTCCTTTTGAATCACGCCGTATTGTTGAGGGGCGAAACTCTTTATGGCGTCACCCGTTTGTGTCTCGTTATCGTTTATAACCAGCGGTGGCGCATACACATTTGTAACACCTGGTAGCACATACCCAAAAGAGCGGGTATGTGCCACAGAGGATGGAAATTTAGGGTAAAGCTTCTTAAGCTATGGGTCGTGCGTCCTCGATGTATGTGGTAGGCAGCCACCTCTCGTTTAATGTTTGGAATGCCGAAGCTCCTTAAGCCGTGGGTTGTGCGTTTTCGATGTATGTAGTAGGCAGCTACCTCTCGTTCGGTTTTAGGAATGACCGCTAGATGGCGGTATTTGAATGAAATCAATATATGATGAAAAGATGTAAGATGGTGGTACTTAGAGTGTTCACTAGACGGACGAACATACAGACACAGAGACGCATGGACGGGCAGATCGACCCACGGTTGGACGGATTCATGGACAGACGGACGACCGCTTCGCCACACTCATCATCATGCAGTCCGTGGATATGCTGTGATTTTTTTTTCTGAACAGGGTCTTATCAAGCGTGTGGCCTACGGGGAGGCTTAATGCTCTTCCTTAGTATAAAACCTAGTACTCAAAATTGTTAACCGCTCGTTAGCGCTGAAGCTGAACAGGCCGCGGGTCATTCCCTCTTCTGCAGCCATAGTAGCAGCAAGTAGCCATTTCTAGTTTATTAGTTGCTCAATAAGGGTTGTGTGTGTTTGCCCCTATGTTATGACTAACTAGATGTCCTTAGTGGTTTTCACACCATATCCACGGAGTTAATGATGACGAGTGGAGCGAAGCATTCGTCCCTTGTCCATTCGTCCGTCTGTGTCCATCCGTCTGTCTGTTCGTTTGTGCTTCCATCCGTACGACTGTGTGTCCGTCCGTGCTTCCATTCGTCCGTCTGCCCGTCTGTGCATCTGTGCTTCCGTCCATCTGTGCGTCGGTTCTTCTTTCCGCCCGTGAGTTTATCCGTCTGTCCGGACAGATGGACGGATGCTGCGCCAGCTCATCATAATTCACTTCCTGGATATGGTGTTTTTTAAACGCATGTATTTATGGTTGCTTGCCCAGACGAGGGCAAAAAAACTTTTTCAACACGTTCTCGTCAAGTCTGAGGCCCGCGGGACGGCTATCAGGTGTCCAACAGTACAGTACCAAGTACTCTGAATCTTGAACCACAGATATTGAATATTCTCCTATTCGTATCTCAAAGAACTAACTTAACGCTCTCCATTAGGAAAGTATATGGTACTCTGAATCGTCGAACATTTCTTTATAAACAGGGTTGAAGCATCTGGTTGTGTTCTCGCACCAGAGTGAAGCACACAAGCTGAATAGTGATCATTGTAATACGAATAATGTCTTTGCGACTTTGATTCAGACCCAACATTTGCGGGTTCAATTTGGGCCATGGCGGTCGCATTTCGATGGAGGCGAAACGGTAGAGGGACGAACGATGTGCAATGTCGCTGCGCTTAATCGGAGTGAATAATCAACACTGCATTTCTAAACGAACACGTTGTTGTGGGCTCGAACACCTGTTTGCCAGCTGGGTGCGATTGTCAGTGAGATGCAGAAAATTTTATTACTTACTTTAGTTCCATCTTTCTCAATCTTTGTTTCCGCCCAAGATTACTTTTTGCTGACAGCCAATAATACCCACGTCGGAATGTTTGCAAAACAAGCTTTTTAGCTCTGTAATGTTAAAAAAAAAATTCCAGCGTATCCACAAAGTGAATGATGATGAAGCAGCTTGCTACAGAGGTTAAACCCAGTTAAACATGAATCTTCTGTACATATACTCAATCGTCATCATATAAAGAGGTGACACGAAAGTTGTTGTGGTGTGATTGTATATACACAATTTATACACAATGTTATTATTTTCATAATAATGTACTATATAAAAATAGTTTCATACTAATGCTGTGTGTACTATTTGTTCGGGAGCCGCACAAGCGCGGAGGAACGTTTTTATTTTAGCAAAACAGCTTTTTGATCCGTAAAGTACAAAGCTAGAGGATCATAAAAAAATTGGCAGTTCCTACGTACAGTGGGAATCGAATATATGGGAAGCACACATGAGAACTGTGGATATGTCCCTTTAAAATCAGCACAACGATACGAGTTGGAAGTAAATGATGCCGTGCAAGACTTCCGTGTCATGATTATCGTGTTTGGATGTGTCGTTTACCTTCGTCATCTGTTCACGTCGCGTAATACCAAATTACTAAATTTGGTATGTGGAGCTTGCGAACCGGCCGAGAGCACGCTATGAGCATGGTATGTTGTCATGTTCCTACATGACGCGCGTGTACGGATAATCATGTGTCCACCAGTCATATATCTTCGTCATTCATTGACGTCACGTAACACAGAATTCGGAATATGTGGAGCTAGCAAAACGGTGGCGAGCGCATCATGAAGGGCCCAATATCCTTCAATGTAGCGTTGACGCTCGCGCACACTGGGCACAGCGACGCTACGTTAGAAAAACGCGAGCACTGTATCTTACACCAGGCGCGTCCAGCATTCGTCGGCGCCACCCAACGGACGCTGGTCGCGTCCTTGTCGCTCCCCCCTCCCTTCTCAACTCTACGTAGCTGAGAAGCGGGGGAGCTAGTATGGAGCAGAAGACAATAAAAACAAAAAATGGCAGCATATCCACGAGTGAATGATGGAGAGTGGGGCGAAGCATCCGTCCGTTCATTCACTCTTGCTTCCGCCCGTCCATGCGTCCGCCTGTGTGACCGTCCATGCATCAATCCACCCGTCCGTGCACGCGTCTGTTCGTGCATCCGTATGACCATCCGTGCGTACGCCCCTGCGTTCGTCCATGAATCCGCTCCTACGTCCGTCCATGCGTCCATCCGTCCATGCACCCATCCGTGCGTACGTCCATAAATCTGTCTGTGTGTGCATTCGTCAATTTATTCAACACTCCAAGTACCACCATCTCGCATCTTTTCATTATATACTCCGCATATAGAAGCACCGCCATCCAGCGGACATCTCGAAGACTAAACGAGAAGTCGCACACGCACACTTTCTTACGGCTTGGGCTTCGTGTCTACTTCCCACCTTTAACCACCTCGAGTAAATGGTATATACTCATCATTTCATCATCAGCCTGTCTACGTCCACAGCAGGACAAAGGCCTCTCTCATGTTCCGCCAGTTAACCCGGTCCTGTGTGTGGTATATACTAGTTCTTTGTATTCATGGCACTGTGGCCCAACGCTCGCTAAACCTTTCTGAATCCAAGGAGGTTACGCCCAGCAAATATAACGGAGCAACCCTTTCTTGTCAGATATTGCTCATTGTACATGCCAATGGCTGCTAATGGGGAATGAGAGGCAGGAGAAGTAGGCTTGTAGCTTACGCGCACGCTGTGAATGATTTATTGTTCAACAATGCACAGGTGAAATTTCCCACCGGCACCACCTTGCAGGTCAAAGCGTAAGACATGTTACGTACTACGACGATGGACGAATGGGTGCCGCTTTAAGGAGCTTCGCCCCTAATATAGAAAGAAATGAGGATAAGCATTGCAGGCCGTCCAGCTCAATGCTTCCTCCAGGCTTGGCGACACGAGCGCAAAGCGATTTTCTTTTTCTTAAATGGTTAGCACATCTTAAAAATTAACTTTTTTTTTCACGGAATCTTCACCAACAAAGCAATGAACCGGAGTCACAGAACGCGCACTCTATAAGAGCGTTTTCTACAAGTGTAAGTGGCATAACATCCCCCTCTCTCCCTCCGACATTTCTTCTATATATGCTATAAAAAGCCGGAAATGGTATTCACCTACATTTGCCTGCTGAGCCCACACTTTAAAACAAAAATTTTTTGCCCCCACCCACCCCCCGCTTCCCCCCAAATTTTTTTACGTTCTTACCTAATGTCCTTTTGCTGAATCTAATAGAAAGATGAAGACGCATCTAGCGAAGGATAAACTACCTATTTATCTCCATTCCACCAGTGCCGATGAAAAAAGCAGGATGCTGGAACGCAGCACGAACAGGAGTTGTTTACGACCGCCATCGTTATAGCAAGGCCAAAATAGGAAATATGATCACGAGAGCAAAGTATTGAAACATTAAAGCGCAGACAAAAAGTGAAGGTCAACATCGAATTTCACGTAGCGTTTCTCGCGGACGGCGTTCGCGTCGCGTCCATGAGTCTCAATTTGTCGCCGAGACCTGCAGGAGGCTGAAGAGGTCTTCTGGCAATAGCGTCGAGCATGGAAGCTTCCCCTCGGGAGAAATGAACACTCGCCTCACTAAGAAGAAGACGGTCAAAACGGAGAATTAGTTTTCGATAATTCCAAAGGAAGACTAACGGAGTTCGGTTTCTCACGCTTGCCCTTATGGACTAGAAATTAGGACCACATGTGCAAAAAGGCTAAGTGGTTCTTCTTGTTTGTGCTCTTTTTTTTCCAAACTTTCGCTTGTAGACGTTGCTGGAGCTCTACAACAAAAATTTCTTCCGTTAGGTCACCTTTTCGGTATTATTAGAATGAAGTAGCACTGCTGGACTATGCGATCATTTCTCGCAACGCTGTGCCCTAATCGCACACTTACGAGTGCTTTGTGATAAACTCTGCGGATTTTTCCTGTGAAAACTGCATAATTTATTGTACAATTCAACCTGTTCAGCGATAAGATAAATGAGCCTTTAGACACGCCCAAACCACGTTTGGGGATCGGCAAGAACTTCTTTTTTTTACTTTGAAGCATAGGAAAATTTACGCCTTCATTTAAACAGCATTTGATTCGATATTCGAGCGAAAATTCATAGTGCGTGTCCAGTCTTAGTAATTCTTGCGACAACAAAAACTCCATGCTACGTGAGCAACAGTTGACAGATGATTGTTGGTTCCGCGGTTTCATTATTATGGAATCACGAATAATAATAGAATCAAATAATGCTCGGAAAACAATATCAGAGTGTTGTCCTTCTTAAAGGACCACTAATCAGGCCCCTATAAAAATTAGTTAGACCATTGAAGTTGTGCGTTGGATAGGGAGCATTATGCCACAAACATTTTTTGAATCTGTTGATTGCAATGCGAAGCATTTGTTAGCGAACTTCAACTACTTTGAGCGTATCTATCTATCTATCTATCTATCTATCTATCTATCTATCTATCTATCTATCTTTTACCTACGACTTTTAGCTCTCCTGGACGTTTCGATAATGGTATCGATACCAAACATGGTACGAGGTAACATGACTGTATGGAAAACATATCTGACTAAAGATAACATGAAAATCAGGATAGTATGTCATGAATGTCATGATTTAAAATTTTTGGTCCGGCAGCTCTTGCGGTGGTTTCGTTCACATGGCATGTTGCAACGCTGGTAATGTATGGCATGATTGCATGGTATACACAAGCGACAGACCCTAACATGAAAATTATTACATGCGTGTCATGTAACAACATGACACGCATGTACTAATTGTAATACATGCCATGCTCATGATGTGGTCGCGGCCAATTTGCTAGCGTCACGTATACCAAATTCGGTATTACAGTACGTGAATGGATAACGAAGGTATGTGACTGGTGCAAAGATGGTAATCATGAGATGCGTGTCATGTAACAACATGACTACATGCCACGCTCATGATGGGCTGGCGGCCATTTCACTAGCTTCAATTATACCAAATTTGGTATTACGGGACGTGAATGGATGACGAAGGTATGATACTGGTACAAACATGATCCGCATGAGATGCGTGTCATGTAACAACATGACTACATGCTGCGCTCATGATGCGCTCGCGGTCATTTCCCTAGCTTCACATGTACCAAACTCGGTATTACGCGACGAACGACATAGGTAAATGGCACATACAACCATGATAATCACGACTTGCGTGTCATGTAACAACATGACTACATGCCACACTGATGATGCGCTTGCGGCCGTTTCGCTAGCTTTACATATGCCAAATTTGGTATTACGTGACGCCAATGGATGACCATGGTATGCGACTGGTGCAAACATGATATTCATGAGATGAGTGTCATGTGGGAACCTGACTACATGCCAAAGTCAAGGTGGCAATACATTTGGACCTGGCGTTGTCACTACTCCCCGGCGTTCACTTTGTCGCGTCATGCCGGTGTTGCCACGCCAGGCGCCGGTCCTGTCAAATACTTAGAGTTGCTATATATGCTACCTTTAGGTAGCAAATTTGCGCCAAGGTACGCCATCTTTGGTTCAATTGTCTTGCGGGAAAGCCACGCACCACCCACATAGGAGCAACGCTTGCGCTTCAGAGTGCTACATAGTCTCTCAATATTGAGGGATTATGGTTTTAGCGTTGCTTTATTTATTTTTCCGCTTTCTCTAAAATTTTATGAGAGAACCTCGGTTGCTCCGGTCACACCTAGAAGACTTGATTTGATGCTTACGTTCTTGGTATGTAATAATAAAACTAAGTGCGTAGGTCGTTGAACCAGTGAGATACATATTTATGGTTGGTTACACTAGCTTCGCCTTTTGCGCTCGTCTCCCATTTACAAATATGAAATTATTTTTGCACTTTTCAATGCAATCCAACCAGTTAGGGAATAATTTTTTTCATCATGTTGGACTCATTCGTTAACTGTGTAACGGAGCCAGGTGTAGTTGTATCGCCTTCGACTGAATCGAGCGGAACAGTGATCGAGAGCGCCCATGCCACGCTCATATATTGCACGGCTCTCTATTGCGCTCGTATTAGAATCGCGGCTCACGACAGCTGATGTGAAACAACAGCCGATGTCAACCACGCTTGATCTGCCCGGAATCATCGTAGCGTTGGCTTCTCCGCAGTGCATTACAACCACTTATGACCACGTGATGGCGCTCGGCGAATAGGGACGCTGAAGGAAACGGAGAGTGACATGTGGAAAGTGGGCATGACTAGGAAGCCCGCACTAGAGATCTATCAAACGTTTAAGCAGGAAATTGCCAAGGAAAGGATCTATGATAATACTCGGGGTAGTTCTTTACTTTTTGAGGCAAGGACGGGAGTATTGCGAACCAAAACATATCGGGCCAAATACGAAGGGGTAGACACAGTATGCAGTGCGTGTGGAGAGGAAGAAGAAACTGCCGAACACTTGATAATGTTCTGTAAAGGGCTTCACCCTATACTTCATGATGATGGCACAGTTTTTCAAAGCACTGGGTTTTAGGGACCGGGGGGGCAAAATAGACTTTAAGCAAGTAGACTTAACTAGAAGGAGGTTACCTGATTGGTGGCTAAAGTCAAGGCACGAGTGAAAAGTAAACTCTTCACTGCAAAGTACGAATCCTCAAACTCAGTTTTTAAGGGAAAAAAATATAGTTTTGGGTTCATTAGGTATAACGGCTTGGTGGCGCTAGCCACCACCCGATCTAAAGCGTACAGCCATATCCATCCATCCATCGCTGAAGTCCTGTACGCGGAGCGAGCGGCGCCCAGAAAACAGTGGCGCAACTCTGCTACCTAAAGGTAGCATATACAGCAACTCTAAAAATACTCGCAAGCCCGCGCCACGCTGCGTTGCTTTGACGCATGCGCGTTTCAACGCGTCCGCCGTCCCTCCATAACGAAAGGAGGGAGACGCATTTTAATCTGGATAACGCACCGGCGTGAAATGCAGCATGCCTCATTTCGCGCCAATTGCCGTCGCACTGCGCCGACGGACGTTGGTCGCACCTGGCGTCACACTATAGAGTGCTAGATTGCTCGCGTTGTGCTAACGTGCCCAGCGTCGGGCGCGTCAACACTACAAAGGAGTATATTGGGCCCTTCACGATGCGCTCAGGGCCGTTTTGCTAGCTCCACATATACCGAATTTGACGTTACGAGACGTCAATGGATGACGAAATGTATGAATGGTGCAAACACGATAATCCTGACACGTGTTTCTTGTAAGAAGATGACAACATACTACGCTCATGGCGTGCTCGCTGCCGTATCCCTAGCTCTACATATACTAAATTGGGTATTACGTGACGTGAATAGATGACGAAGCTAAACGACACATCCAAACATAATAATCATGACGCGGAAGTCATGTACGGCATCATTTATATCCACTTCATAGCGTTGTAGTGATCTTAAAGTGACATATAACATTTCTAAGTCGTGCTTCGCCTATCATTGATTCCCACTTACGTGGGATCTGCCAATTGTTTTTGTTTGTATTCTTTCTCTAAACCCTTGGCGCTCCCCCGCGTAGCCTTCGCTAGCCAAACATCTTTCCTACCCTCCCTGGCATCTTCTCAAGAGGTCATGTAAAACCAACCCCTGAACATGCAAACAGGATCTTTCAGACGATAGCCTTTCTTGGGGACCTTTGACGCAAAGACCTTCGACGCAAATGTTTAACGCTTTTTAGTACTTGGTACTCAACTATACCCCGCGACAACTTTCTGTGGCAGCACAGCCAAGGCTACGGAGCCGAAGCACGCTTGTCTTACTGCGCCACAGCATGTAGTCCCTCAACGAAAACGTTTGTATACTGTTCTGGGTAACTAAGATTTTACCATTCGTCACTTACATTTTTCGCGGATTTATTTTTTAATTAGTGAATAAAAACGTTGCGCAGCAGAAAAAATTTAGTTTCACGCTCTCTCAGGTTTTTTGAGGTTTTTTTGGCTTCCATCGCCTTTTTACTTCACCGCATTCCTCACTGTCAAAGATGGCGTCCGCCGGTTACAGCTCGTCAACGTCGCTTACGGAGGAAACACCACCGCGTGCCGCGAGTCCACCAGCTGCGCAGCCGTACCAGGCGTTGTCAAATCAAAAGCTGTCCGTACAGGTCAAGAAGGTGGCGTACAACGTTTACGTGCAAGTAAGGAAAAGCGACCCGCAGCTGTCTGTGAGAGCCGCATGTCGGAAAGTCAGCGAGCTCACTGATGTTAGCGAGCGCAGTGTCTTCCGGATTAAGCTCGACGTTAACAGTGGAACCTTGAAGTCACCGAAAACGGTACGTGCATGATGAGTTGTGTAACCATTACATGAATAATTGAATGTATCATTCAGCCAGCAACCTGGGTCCACGCGTCAGTAAATCACATCACAATATTATTAAAAATTGCTCTCGAGTTCCCAAAGATGCGACTCCCGTTTCCTGCAGCGAAACGCGAGCAAACGCGAGCCGACGCGGACTGCGAGACGCGGACTGCGCTGGTGAAATCGAAACCGAAACACCCGTCGAAGCGGTCGGACTACTTGGCGCAGTAGCACATGTGCATAGGCTCCACCCACGTAGCCTTGGCCGTGCTGCCACAGAAAGTTGTCGCCGGGTATAGGGGAGAGCAGTAAGCCGTCCCTTGCTGACAACTCTAGACAAGAAGAGACAACTCGGGGGGGGGGGGGGGGGGTGTTTTGAGATATTCATTCTCACAGACAGTGAACATCAATTACAATCCAACAGAACATTGCGACAGAACATAAGACAACTCACCCTCAACGCGAACTGGGTGCTCTGAACAACACCAGCCGATGCTCCGAACGGCCAACCACATCCGCAGCGCCCGTTAATGTTGCTCAAAATTCAGCGTTCATAATTGCGCGATCGTCAATTAAAAGGATATCATTGCGCATATCTGAGGCACCATAACAACACGTATATATTCTGCATGTGCGTCTTTTACTAGAAAAGCCATACATAGATAACTTTAAGGACCGTAGCGTTTATCACGATGCGCTGATCATGCAACGCTTGCAGGAAAAGGCGAGTGTTTCCAACTCTTTGATAAACGACACGGTAGTGGAACCTGCCCGTCGCCTTGCGTTCTGAATGCGCGCCGGTCTCAGGGTCACGCCCTTCGTTCCCCCCCCCCCCCCCAAAAAAAAATTTACAGCATATCCACGGAGTGAATGATGAAGAGTGGGTCGAAGCATCCGTCCGTTCATTCGTTCTTGCTTCCGTCCGTCCTTGCGTGCGTCCGTGTGGCCACGCGTGCATCCATCCGCCCATCCATTCTTGCGTCTGTTCGTGCGTCCGCACGTCCATCTGTGCGTCCGCCCCTGCGTTGGTCCATGCATCCGCTCCTGCGTCCGTCCATGCGTCTATCCATCCGTGTAGCCATCCGTGCGTCTGTCCATGCATTTGTCTGTGTGTGCGTTCGTTCACCTATTCAACACTCCAAGTACAACCATCTCGCATCTTTACATCATATTGCCGCATGTTGTTAGGCACCTACTGAAGTATTGCGCCATTTTCTGCTCTTATGAATTCTGCCACACCAACTGACAAGCCAAACACGCCAAGCTAAACGCGCCATGCAAAGCTGGCGGCACGTGTCACCACATCACGCGCTAGAAAAGGAACGCTGGCGGATTTTCGAGGAGCAGCTCGAGGCGATACGCAAGAGAAGAAGTTGACGAGGTTATGACTTGCGAGCTCACAACATTTGTGTATTTAGTTGACGGGCACAAGTTCGCCATTAATAAATAGCTGTTTTAGCTTCCGGCACTGTATTTGTTCGTTACAAACTGGTGGAGGTGCTGGGTATGATTACAAGCCCATCTCGGCATAGGAAACATAGCGCAGAACCCCGGAGGTTGGAGCCAGCGCTGTTGACTCCCGTACACCAACGAACGAGCCGTCGCCTACGAGTTGAGCAGCCCGAGTTTGGTGCCCTCTTTGATTCTTCGAGACCAGTGGAGGACGTAAGTTCCGGAGCCCCTGCAGTGGCCACCCAAGCGACTTCATTTCCATCCCATATGGTCGTGGACCCGCCCCGCATACCAGAGGTGTTTCACGGGGATATTTTGAGGATTCCGAGGACTGCCTCGACGGTTTCGAACGCGTTGCCAGACTGAACTGTTGGAACGAAGACAGGAAACTTCGCTACGTCTACGTGGCACTGCAAGATTCTGCACGTACGTGGTTCCAAAACCACGAAGCGTCTTTATTATCGTGGGGCGACTTTTGAAGAGAGTTTCTTGCTACGTACCCAAACACGGACCACAAAGAAGAGGCAGACGCCGCTCTTCAGACGCGAAACCAACGAAAGAACGAGAGCGTCGTCATGTACATTGAAGACACGTCTAGACTGTTTCGCCGGGCCGACCTGAACATGGCTGAGGAAAAGAAGTGGCGGCACCTGATGCGTGGAGTGAAGGAGGAGCTTTTTGCAGGCCTGGTGCGTAATCAACTGTGCTCTCTTACTGAGTTCAGATCATAGGCGACCATGATATAAAAAACCCTGCAGCAGCGCGCGCGCCAATACAACAGGGACGTAAGCGTCTCATCTGTTAGCGCGGCGTCGACAACCCTCACGAGTAACATTCACCTCTTGCGTGAAATATTGAAGGCTGTCGTAAGGGGAGAACTCCAGAAAATACAAATGACTCAAGCTCATCCAGTGATGTCCTCACTTGCCGACGTTGTGCACGAAGAAGTGCGGCAAGCGGTTCTACAACCACAACCTCAAGTACTACAGCGCGCACAACCGGAGCCTCCGCCTCAGTTGTCGTACACGCAAACTGTACGACAGGACCTCGGACGCATGAATCGGACGGCTGCGACTGCTGTGATGCCTCCGACGTTTTCTCCGAGTACGCCGCTACCAGTGCCGGAAGCAAGACCACGTAAGAGCGATGCATGGCGCACTGTAGAGCGGCGGCCTCTTTGCTACCAGTGCGGAGAAACAGGTCACCTTTACCGGGAGGACCAGTATTGTTGAGCAGGACTGCGTGGTTTTCCAGTTAATGCACAATGCTCGCGGAACGGTGAACGGGCCTACGAAATTGAATAATACTTGTGTTCGCGCTATTCACTTCAAGACACGCAACCACGGGAGTCGCGTTCGACAGCACCGATGCGCTATCGGTCGCCGAGTCCTCATCCATGATCAAATCTCCGAAGATCAGGTTCACCAAGCCCGCGGCGGGAAAACTAGAGCCAGCGACCTCTGGAGGTGAGGCCGCTGATATACTGACAACTGAAGACTCTCCATTGTTAGCCCGACAGGACGGTGGCAGTTACGCAACGACGGACAAGTGCAGTAGTAGCGACGTTACCTCCGACATATTAGTCATGATCGACGACGTCGAGGCGATTGCGCCAATAGACACTGGTGCAGACTGTTCAGTTGTCAGTAATGCTATGGCAAAAATGCTTAAGAAGGTGATGACTGAGTGGACCTTACCTCAGATACGTACCGCTGGAGGGCACTTAGTTTGTCCCGTGGGGTTATGCACCACAAGGATAGGAATAAGAGGATTTGTGTATTTCGGCAGCTTTATTGTGCTTCCTGAGTGCTCCCGGGAACTGATTATAGGCACGGACTTTTTACAAACAAGCAATGCAGTCATTGACTTGCAAGAGTCCCAGGTTTTGTTTTCTACAGAGAATGCCGTCGCCTTATGTCATGCGGAGAAACCATTCGTTCTACCTCTCCGCATTGTGGACGAAGATGTAACCGTGCCGCCACGTTCCAGTGTGACCGTTCTTGTGAGGAGTGAAGTTCTTCGTGACTGTGACGAATTAGCTGACATAAACATCGAACTGCTACTAGAAAAAGGACTATGCGTGGCAAGAGGCCTGGTGAGCCTTCGTGATGGATGTGCGTATGTCCTAATAACCAACTTTCGAAATGAGCTGCATCATGCTGCGAAGGGAACATCCGTAGCATCGCTGCATGAGTACGTGCAAGTCTCGGATGTTTGCTCTCTGGATGAAGCTTCAGAGACAGTAGATAACGTACTCCAGTCAGTAGACATTGACAGAGAGCTCTCGTCATCTCAGAAGCAACAGATTGCTCACCTCATCAGAGAGTTCGCCGAGTGCTTCTCCACCTCGTCGAAAGTCGGACGTACTCCCGTCGCAAAGCACCGTATTGTGGTCGAAGAACACGTTAGACCTGTGCGTGAGCGCCCATACCGAGTAGCGCCAAAAGAAAGGGAAGCCACCAAGAACCAAGTGCAGGAAATGCTCAACGATGATGTAATCCAGCCATCCAACAGTCCGTGGGCATCACCGGTAGTGCTAGTCCAAAAGAAGGACAACACTCTGCGGTTTTGCGTTGACTACAGGAAGCTGAACCAAGTCACAAAGCGTGATGTTTACCCACTTCCACGGATCGATGATGCCTTGGATAAGTTACGCAATGCTCACTTCTTTTCATCATTGGACTTAAAAAGTGGATATTGGCAGATCGATGTGGACGAACGAGATCGCGAGAAGACGGCGTTTGGGACCCCAGACGGACTATACGAGTTCAAAGTGCTCCCTTTCGGTTTGTGCTCTGCTCCCGCTACCTTCCAGAGGATGATGGACACTGTGCTCTCCGGACTCAAGTGGCAATCGTGTCTCGTCTACCTTGACGATGTAGTGGTTTTTTCTTCTACCTCCGAGAAGCACATCCACCGACTGAGAATGGTACTGGATGCCATTCGCGTGGCAGCACTGGCCATCAAACCGGAAAAGTGTCACTTTGGATTTCGTCAGCTTCGGTTCCTCGGGCACATAGTTAGTGCGGAAGGCGTCCGCCCAGACCCGAAAAAGATTGCAGCAGTTGAAAATTTTCCGAAACCGCAAGACAAAAAGGCCGTCAGACGACTCCTGGGACTATGTGCCTAATACAGACGCTTTGTTGAAAATTTGCAAAGGTCGCTGAGCCTTTGACACGGCTAACGAAAAAAAGTGTGCCATTCTCTTGGCGAGAGGAACAAGAAGCGGCTTTCTCAGAGTTGCGACGCTGTTTGCAGTCTACTCCAATACTTGCCCATTTTGACGAAGAGGCCGATACAGACATGCATACCGAGCGAGTAACGTTGGCCTCGGTGCCAACCTCGTTCAGTGACAGAATGGAGAAGAAAAGGTCATTGCTTACGCGAGCCGCACTCTATCGAATGCTGAGACCAATTACTCAGCGACAGAGAAAGAGTGTCTCGCAGTTATATGGGCCATCAGCAAGTTTCGTCCATACCTCTACGACAGACCATTTCGAGCAATCAGTGATCATCATCCATTGTGTTGGCTGGCAAACATCAAGGACCTTTCAGGAAGACTTGCTAGATGGAGCCTGTGTCTGCAGGAACAAGACATCACTGGGGTCTACAAGTCCAGTCCCAAGCACAATGGCGCGGATTGCCTGTCTCGCGCACCTGTTGAGTCTCCATCATCTGACCAAGAACAAGACATCCCATTTCTTGGAGTTCTGAATGTGTCGGAGATGGTCGTCTTCAGCGAACGGACCTGGAGCTACGGCCGCTTATCCAATACTTGGAGGGTCACCAAATTAAGATACCACGAGTTTTCGTCCGTGGTTTGACATCCTATCTCCTCCGGAACGACGTCCTATACAAGCGCAACTTCGTAAACACCAGTGAGACGTTTCTGCTTCTTGTACCATCATCACTGCGAGCAGAAATCTTAGAAGCGTGTCATGACGACCCATCGGCTGGCCATATGGGAAGTAGTCGCACTTTGGCCAGAATTCGCCGGAAGTATTATTGGCCGAAATTAAGGGATTCGGTGCACCATTATGTTAAGATATGCCGAGATCGCCAGGGACGTAAAATACCACCATCGAAACCAGCGGGTCTGTTGCAACCAATAGAGCCACCAAACAGCTACTTAAGCAAGTGGGAATGAATTTGCTTGGTCCATTTCCTCTCTCTTAATTGGGAAAGCGCTGGATTGTTGTAGCAATACACTACATGATTCGATATGCTGAGACATCACCCCTCGCGAAAGGAACGGTGAACGAAGTAGCCCAGTTTTTCGTCACTCAGATTGTACTACGACATGGCGCACCGCAGGTTGTCAATACAGACAAAGAAACAGCATTTACTGCGCGTTTGATGCAGTCTGTTATGAAGCTAACTCACACCGACTATAGAAGGACTACAGCATACCATCCGCAAACAAACGGATTAACCGAAAGGCTCAATAGAACTCTCGCCGACATGATCTCGATGTATGTGGATGTTGAGCACCAGACATGGGACAGTATTTTGCCTTATGCAACATTTGCGTATAATACCGCAGTACAAGAAACGACACACTTCACGCCATTTCAACTTGTTTATAGTCGGACGGTCACAACGACCTTAGACGCGATGTTACCTGTCAACGATTCGAATGAGAGTGACCCACACATCTGCGACTGCATAGAAAGAGCAGAAGAGGCACGACAATGGGCAAGACATCGTATCAATTTGCACCAAGGCTCCGACGCAAGCCGCTATAGTTTGAAGCGGGGAGACGTACATTACAACCCCGGAGACAAAGTGTGGGTGTGGACGCCTATACGCGCACCTGGCCTATCGGAAAAATTGATGCAGCGCTATTTTGGCCCTTACAAAGTACTTCTCCGGTTAGGCACGCTAAACTACGAAGTAATTCCTGAAGGGCAAGTGTGCTCAACCCGACGCAGGAATCACCCAGAAGCCGTACATGTAGTACGAATGAAACCGTACTACGAAAGGCACTGAACGAGACAACTGATAAATGTGCTCAAACATCAGATAAATACTCCTTTACAAAACTGTTCGACGTCAGCGTACGCACCGGGACGATGCGTTTCGGGAGGGGGACTAATGCCGCATGTTGTTAGGCACCTACCGAAGTCTTGCGCCACATCCTGCTCTTATGAATTCTGCCACACCAACTGACAAGCCAAACGCGCCAATCTGAACGCGCCTTGCAACGCTGGCTGCAAGTGTCACCACATCACGCGCTGGAAAAAGAACGCTGGCGGTTTTACGAGGAGCAGCTCGAGGCGAGACGCAAGAGAAGAAGTTCTCGAGGTTTTGACTAGTGAGCTCACAACATTTGTGTATTTAGTTGACGAGCACAAGTTCGCCATTAATAAATAGCTGTTTTAGCTTCCGGCACTGTTTTTGTTCGTTACAATATATTCCTCATATAGAAGCACCGCCATCCAGCGGATATTCGAAAGACTAAACGAGAGGAGGCACACGCACACATTCTTACGGCTTGCGCTTCGTGGCTACTTGCCACCTTTGACCACCTCGAGTTCATGGTATATACTACATCACTGTATTCATGGCACTGCGGCCCAACGCTCGCTAAACCTTTCTAAAACCAAGGAGGTTACGCCCAGCGAGTATAACGTAGCAACCACTTCTTGTCAGATAGTACTCAATGTACATGCCAATGGCTGCTAAGAAGGAATGAGAGACGGGGAATTTGGCTTTTAGTCAATGCGCGCGCTGCGAATTTTTTATTGTTAAACAACGCACAGAAGAAATCTCCCACCGGCACCACCTTGGAGGTCAAAATGTGAGACTTCTTACACACTACTACTACGAGTACGAGGGACGAACGGGTGCCGATAAGATAAAAGTCCGAGCAAGCCGCTTCGCTGCACCAGTCGCACAGCTGGTCCCGGGGCCACGTCACGCAGACGTTGCCCCACCGGCCCCCTTCAAGGAAAAAGGAAGCAACCTGTGGCAGTGTCGTCGCGCCCTACCGCGAGCGGCGCCACCCCCTGGACTCGGGCCTCTCGCCCGGAGCCCTCCTCCCACCCCCATGCCAGGCATCGCAAGGTCCCCGGACGCCGTCTGCTGCCCCGGAAGCCTTCTGCCCTGGTGCCACCTCACGCTGAGCGGTCTCTGAGCCGCCCTGTGCACTAGAGTGCAGAGAAATCTGCACATTACCAGACCAACAAGTTGCCCTCCCTAGTCCCGCCGGCTGAGCGCACGCGCGACCAGCGGACACGCCCCCTTCAGACATGGCAAGCCCAAGCAACCTCCCGGTGAGGGAGAACTGTTTTCTGTTCACCGCCCCCGATGGGGACGTGTCTATTGATGACCTTATAAATGCAGTTGAAGAGACAGCCGGACCTGATAGTGTGTTAGTCTTGCAACACATGGGAGGCGCGAAGTTCCTTGTGTGTACCCGAAACGCGAGTCAGGCCACAAAGCTTATGGTCGCAGAGGGCTTCAAGGTTAACCGGGAGCATGTTACAGTAGAAGCGGTAGGACTTCAGTTACGTTTGTTAACGTATACCGCTTTCCAGCATATATACCAGACGAGGTCTTGATTAACACTCTTTTACAGTACGGCAAGATAAGAAGTGTTTCCTTTGCATCAGTTCCTAACCGACAAAACAAGCTTAATGGGGTTAGAGTAGTGTGCATGGAAATGAGCAGGCCAGTTTCAAACTTCACAACCATTGCGGGGCACCGTGTCATGTGTGAATACCGCGGTATGCGCAGAGTGTGCGCAAGGTGTAACGAAGCGGGGCACATGGCCACGCCGTGCGCAGCCGCTTATTGCAAAAGATGTGGTGTTTTTGGGCATGACACCGAGGGGTGTGTTGAGGAGTGTAAGAGACGCGGCGGGCGCCACGGCACACGCGAGTGTTTCCGCAAACGCTCGTACCTTGCGGCAGCGCGCGGCCTTCTACCCTAGACGCGGCCAGTTACTGGTAACGACCACCCCAGCCCCTCTCCCCCGCCTACCGAGACTGAACCGACATCAGGGCTTCAGGTCCTAAAACCTAAGACTCGGCCCCACATGACGACGAATGTCCCGGACCACTGGCAGTTCGAAGAACCCCGAGAGACGGAAGGCGCCCGCACCGTATCAGCGACCCCCGCTCTCTTGAACGCAGGCTCCAAAGCGTGGGACGACACGAGCAATACTAGTTCATATGGCGACCTGAACGAGTCGAGCGGCCATGAATCCGGCTCTCCGGAATCCACCCGCGACTCCTGGGATTTGTCGCAACCTGCAAGCGAGGAACAAGAAGTGCGAACACAGGCGCCAAGCCCCGAGAACGACGAGCCTGCATTCTCTGGTTTTGACGAGATTAAATTCCCGCCACTTCCACCCCCGAGGGCTCTCCCCCCAACCCTGAGGAGGTGCCCATCGTAAGCTCTGGCCGCTACGTCTTGCCGGATACTGGCCACTTGAGCACGGACCAGTGCACCTCCATCGAGATGCAAACTGCCGGCGCAGCCCTGACCGATAGGTGCGAGCGTTCGAGATCAAGGTCTCTTTTAAGAGGTGAGGACAAGTCACCCGGCGTGCCGTCGAGCCTACCCGCGAATCTTGAAAATAAGCCTCGGCGCTCCAAAGCACCCGTCTGTTCCAGTGACAGTGATGCCCCTCGCATTGCGAAGTCACCGAAATTGGACGCAGTACCAACAGCGAAAGGGCACTTGCCCTCAAGCACAAGCGAAAAAAGTTGAGCTCTTCGCCAAAGCACCCTCCCTTTCTTTTAGATGCGGAAGCATCTTATACTCGCGCCTTGTAGTGCGCCGTCCGCGCCGCTTCTCGAACATTCGACAGCTGACGCGCGCGCATGCGCCGTCGCGCCGTCGCCCACTCTTCCACCATCTGTGCATCCCTTCCTCCTCTACACACCGCGCGTGCTTCACTCCTCCACCATCTGTGCACCCTTCCTCCTCTACACACCGCGTTCGACATCTACAATTCTCCTGATTCTCCAGTGGACGCGCATGTGGCGTCGCGCTTCGAGAACATTCAACAGCTGACAGTGCATGCGCCGTCGTGCTGTATATATACTCAAGGTCGGCACTCGCTCGCTCAGTTGCCGCTCGTCGGTTGGTTTGTACGGCGCGTCGACGTCCAAGGTCGCGGCGAAATGAATTCCAACGAATCCACAAACACAATGATCGACGTCCCTTCGACCAGCGCCGCCCTTTCGCATACGTGTGTACGTGTTCACTCATTTAACACCCCCTCCTACAACCACGTTAACCAATTTAGCCATCGACCCAAGTAAGTCGCAATTTAACACCCCATTTCACAACCACGTTAACCAATTTAGCCATCGACCCAAGTAAGTCGCACTTTAACACGCCGTTAACCAATTATATGCTCCGCATCCTCCTCAGTGTTCCCCCGAGGGAAGCTGCGGGCAATTTTGTTCTTCTCCGTTTTTGCTTCAAGGCGAACACAAGAGCGGGCGCCGCGACACAGCAACACGGTCCCCCCCTCCCCCCCTCCGCCTCCTCGCGCACGCTCCGCTCTTTCTAACATGACGCAACACACCCCTCCCCCCACGCTTGTTTCTGCTATCAGCGGTGGCCGCGCCACCTACTCCCTTTCCCCCTCTGCTCCTTTCGCCAGCTGAAGCCACGGCATTGGTTTTTGTTCATGCTTATCTGTTGCACAGCTGTCTGCTGCGCTTGCGACTAATCGGCACCATGGCTTCTATGACGCATCACTTAAACCACGGAGGGCTTTAGCCCAACTAGCAACCGCGCCACCCGCGCCTTTACGTAAGCTCGGCTCCTTCGAGCGTGTCGCCCCTGCCCAGGCGGTCGCCCCCCACCCCTTCCTTCACCCCAAGTCGTCTCCCCACGCCCACTAGAGCAGATCATGTCAACTCTCAAGTTTGCTACCTGGAACGTCCGCGGGTTTCGTGACAAATCAAAACAGCAAGACATCCTGACCTACGCCCAAGCACAGGGTATTGATGTGCTCTTTTTACAAGAGACTAATTTCCGGTCGCCGTTAGAGGTCTCAACATTCAGACGCGAGTTCCAGGTGGACGCTTTCTTCTCCCTAACTAAGTCAAGGGCCTGTGGAGTGGGAGTGGTCTCTACTACGCGACGCTTCCGGCAAAAGGCGTTCTGCATCTTCGGTGCTGACGGCAGGTCGCTCATGTTGGACCTCTACATCAGCGAAAGAAAGATTTGGTTCGTGAACGTGTATGCCCCGGCGACGCAGAACACAAACACCTTCTTTCAAGAGCTGCACGACCTTCTTTCGGAACCCGTCCCACACGTCCTGCTAGGGGATTTCAACTGCGTCGTGGACTCGCAGCGCGACGTCAGGGGACCGGGCCGAGGGGGGTCCACGTACTATGCTAGGGAGCTCGTGAAGACTCTTCGACACTTTCGGTTATCCGATGCGTGGCTCATCGCCCACGGCGACCTTTTTGTCAGAACTCAAGCCTCTCGCCTCACAGCCAGTCGATTAGATCGGACATATCTCCTCGACTTTCTCCTTTCCTCGCTCGTGGCGTGCGAAGTCCTTTCCCCTCGGGCAGACCTAGCGAGTGGGTCAGATCACCTCCCCCTTGTCACTACGCTTAGCGGCTCTCCTGGACTCCGTACTGATGACCATGGGTGGCGAGTAGACCCCGCGCTCCTGCAAGACGATGATAGCATCGAACGCATTAGGGCGCGACTGCGGGCCTCCGTGGCGAACACCCCGGACCTAACCCCACACTCGTGGGACATCTTGAAAGTGGAGTGGATGGGAATCCTTCAAGACGAAGGCAAGGCCAGGAAACGCCGCATAACCGCTAAACTGAATGAGATCCTGCGCAGAATACGCATCGTCAGGGGGGCGGAGACGATGACGACTTGCATGCGCGACGACCTGAACACCCTGGAGGTCGAGTATGCCCTGCTGCTCCGACTGCGCGCGCGCAGACCGCCTGGGGAGCGGGGCGCACCCATTAACCATATTGGAGCGCACCCCAGTGACAAAACTGGGAACGGAAGCATACGAATTACCCGAGTGAAACGCCCGAACGATTCTTTCGCAACTGAACCAGAGCGAATCCGCGATGTCTTCTGCCAGTACTTCTCGGCCCTTTTTCGGGACGCCGACAGCGACGGAGAAACTGGCGGAGAAGATAAGATTAGAGAGGTCTGCCAGCACCTCCCACGGCTGGGAGGAGAGGAGGTTGCGTTACGGAGCACGGAAGTGTCTGCAGAAGAGATTAGGGGCGCGATAACAAGCATGCCCCCGAACTCGGCCCCCGGCACAGACGGTCTCACAGCCAACTTTCACACCACTTTTTTCGACGATCTAGAGGGAGTGCTTGTCGCACTGACGAACATGGTAGTTACAAAGCAACTGAACCCCGCATCCTTTGGAGAGGAGAGGATTGTCCTCCTACTGAAAGAGGGAGCCCCGCAGGAGGAGCTGTTGGCATGGTGCCCCATAACCCTGTTGAACGTGGACTATAAAATGGTTGCTTCCATCCTTAATAGCCGCCTTAAGCTCCTCTTGCCATCCATCGTCGCTCCCTGGCAGTCCTGTGCGGTTCGAGGATGCTCGATCTTCGCCAACCTTACCGCAACAAGGGATGCCTTCGAATACATGTCTGCCAAGTTCCTGTCCGGAGCCTTTGTCTCCTTGGACCAGGCAAAGGCGTTTGACCGGGTGCGCCATGGATACATGATCAAGGTACTCCGCCAGTTCGGGTTCCCGACATGCTTCGTAGACACCATCGCCATCCTGTACAGCAACCTCACATGCCACTTAGTAGTAAACGGCACCCCGACGAGTAACTTTGTGTACGAGAGAGGGATCCGCCAAGGGTGCCCGCTAGGGCCCTCCCTCTTCGTACTCTCGCTTGAGCCGTTGCTGGTGAACATCGAACGGAACATGCACGTCGGAGGCTTCCCGCTAACGGGGGAGCCCAACATTAAGGTCCTCGCTTACGCTGATGATGTATCCCTGTTCGTCAGGGACCCGGAAAGCCTGCAAGCGTTTTGGCGAACATTCGCACACTATGCTGAAGTCTCAGGCGTGGCCTTGAACATGAGGATGAGCAAGGCCTTACCTTTTAGAACATTCCCTCACAGCGCTCTGGGAGAGTTGGAAAGGGTCGACGCCGTCAAGGTGCTCGGCATATACTTTTGCTGCGGCGGCGTCGCCGACCTAACCTGGCAACGAGTGCTCGAGCGGGCACAGGATGCAAAAGCACGCCTCCAACCGAAGTATCTCACGCTTCGTGAGAGGGCCATAGCCGCAATGACAACCATCTGCGCCTTTCCCTTTTATGTAAGCCGAATAGAAGTGATGCCTACCAAGACTGCGACGCAATTGACAAGTATGATCGGTGCCTACCTGTGGGACGGCAAACCCGCGCCCTTACGTCGAACCCTCCTGCAACTCCCAGCTTCAGAGGGCGGCCTCGGGCTCACGCATGTCCTGACGGCGAGCAAAGTGCTTGCCTTGAAGACCGCAAGGGCCTTGTTTCGCGCACCTGATTACGTGGGGAGGCCCCTAATGCGTTACTGGTGCAGTACAAACTCATCGTTTCTGAATGCCTACCGGCCACTCGCCCCACTCGCCGAGACTCCCTCCGCGTTCTATAAGGCAGCCGCAAACACCATGCGGTTGCTAGAAAAGGAGGCCCCTACGTGCGACGTAAAAGAGACCCCGCCTGCTCGCATTGTGGAAGAAATCACCAGCAACCAGATAACCCCCAAGGAGAGACGACGGTCGCGGAAATGGAAGTGGAAAAGCAAAACAGGTGGGCGTGCCATCCCTCCGTCCGCCCAAGACTTCGCATGGAGGAAAAACTGGAACGTCCTCTCAACCCGCCAGCACCTCCACAAGTTTGCATCACGCCTACACCCCGTTGTCACAATTGCCGCGCGGATGAGACCCTGGCGCATGCCTTATTTGAGTGCCCAGCGGTCAAACCGGCTTGGCGCCTGACTGCGAGGGATTTTAAAATTCGTCCTCCCCAAGCCCTGAAGAGAAACAAAGGCGCCTTTGCAAAGTTAGTGACCCTCTGCACCATATTCGTGGTCTGGAAGCGACGGTGCTTCGCTGAGGTTAGCCGCTCTCCGGTCCGAGCGGCCTTCGCGACCGTAGCTCGTATCCGCCACATGGTGTGGCGGCACCTCTCAGAGCAACTTGAAGCCAGTGGCGAGGAAAAGTTTCTCCGCCGCTGGCATACGAGATTTTTTCTCCTGCAAAAAGGCAAGTTACGCCTGCCGATAACCCCTTTTCAAGCGCACGCCACCTACTGCGTCCCACTGTTTTCTGACCGGCAAACGGAAAGTGCCAATGCCCCCCTCCCCCCTGTCACTTGTATAATTATGTGTCTCGAATCTGTTCTCTGTACGGATTAACCCCTTAGTTCTCTGGAGACCAAACAGCGGCGACCAATATTGCACCCTTTTTCGCCTGTAAACGGAAACGGGCCCTTTTGCGAGCGGGCCATACAGCGCTCTTATAGGCTTTGTATAACGAGTGTTCGAATGATCGCGCTTCGGTTGTAGTGTACAGTCTAAACGTGTTTTTGCTGTTCATCGGTGTCTTTACCGCGGGTGTCCGTGATAAGTGTCGGAGAAGAATTATGTAGTTGATTACTTGTCAGAAGTGCAATAAACTTCCCTTTGATAGGCCCCTTAAAAAATTGCCAGATGGCGCTCATGTCTCACCTGTGACGTGACTTGATGCGCTCGTTCGCCTCCGCTGCACGCTCGAGGCACTCTAAGGCAGCGCCCCGGGAATACCGTTCACCGATTTTGTTGCGCAGAACATCAAAAAAATGTTTTGTTTACTTTCTCCATGCGCAAGACTATCGTCTTTTGACGACATTTACAGGTTATATGCAGATACGGGGCCATTTTTGTTGTTGTTGTCAACCAACGTTATTTTAAAATATACTGGCTGCTTCTGTGGAGTGGAGATGCTCTAAGTGCCGACCAGTGCGGACGCGCAAAGATCGGCTCCTGCTTTCAATAATGCTTTCCTATGGTATCCACGAATTTGTCACCGAGTTTTCAGTCCCATCGTGTGCCTAAGTTCTCAAGAAATCAGCAGATACTACATTTGTGCTGGTGAGTGGACTTTTAAACCATTGTGGGACATTTTTACACGGCAACACCACCGGGGGATTTAAGCCTTAATAGGAGGCGATTGTGGCCGATGCGTTGACCTAGCGCCAATGTGACTCAACGCTCTGCGCGTTCGAGGACCTGCAACTGAGAATGGAATACCAAATAGATGGAGAGGACATCTCTCCAGAGGATTGCATGGAAGACATGGGTTGGAAGGAAGCAGAAACGAGGCGCTCAAGGAATAAGCTAGCCGCGGTTAGCGTTCCTGCTGCCAAGGGCTCGACCAAGGCTGGCGTTGCGGGAGACGCTCGAGCCAGTCGTAGTAGGCATGACACCACACAATTGTGCGAGCTGAACGCATGCCGCCACTACCCAAGGACTTTAGCAAAATTGTGCTACGACCGCGTGGAGGATTAGACATCTCGAGAATTGGCGCTGGAGCAGTGGCAGATGTGATAGTACTGGCAGTCGGCGTCAAAGACGAGGAGGCCATGCAGGACATCTGTTCTAACTTGCAGCAGACCTTAAGGTCGCAAGCACTCCGGACCAAGACAGAGCTTTAAGATACCTCAAGGTCAAGCGAAGTGACATTGGAGGCAAAGTTTTCGAGGTTAGCGCGTACGCCACGGCACCCCACGATACTTGTAAAGAAGTGATTCGCGGGATCCCCGTAAGTGATAGTCAGGACGTTTTGACCCGAAAGATTGTGAACGTGAACGACCCGCTCGCGGGGCAGGCCAAGAGATTGAATGATTTGTTGGGTTTAACGTCCCAAAACCACCATATAATTATGAGAGACGCCGTAGTGGAGGGCTCCGGAAAATTTGACCACCTGGGGTTCTTTAACGTGCACCCAAATCTGAGTACACGGGCCTACAACATTTCCGCCTCCATTGGAAATGCAGCCGCCACAGTCGGGATTTGATCCCGCGTGCAGGCCAAGAGAATCAAGGACAGTGGCACAACCATCATAGCCTTCGAAGGACACAAGGTGCAGAGATTCGTGAGATATGGACCTTCACTTTTGCAATGCTCCCTTTACCGCAAGAACTTCGATATTTGTTACGCCTGTTGAAAGCTGGGACATCGGTTTGACGTCTGTCCGAACCCAGCTAAACCATCTGCCGAGGCTGCGAGATCAAGAACCCGGATAGCCTGCACCAGTGCAATCTAAGATGCAGGCTGTGCGACGGTCACCATCCCACGGCAGACAAGGAGTGCAAGAACAGTTTCTTAGTGCCATACGTCATCAAACGCAGACGCTGGGAAAGATCACGAGCAGCTGCAGAAGCCCTAGACGCATCAATCACATCGAGTCCAGGCATCAACGACAAGCAGCTTATTCTAGCCTACGGGACCCAGAGCGTCCAGACTACACAAGAACAGTACAGGCGGCCCCACTCCCGCGGAAAACGCGTTCCAGAACAAGTTCTGGACCAAAGGCCCGCTCCCAATCACGGGGGCGCTCGAGTTCTCAAGGTCACTATCAGGGTCGGGATCAGCCTGGGCGGCACCCGAATGGCCAGCTGCCTGGCGTTCAGATCGAGATCACGGCTTCCGACCCGGGGAGGACGCCTGCAGTTACAGCGAAAGGCATCTGGGCTGAGCGACTGCGCAACGGCGCGGCAGAAGTGATGACAGGTAAGCTGCCAGAGAAAGATAGACTTGCACGGCTAGAGCAAGAAAACGCGAGACTTACAATATCAAATGAGAGCCTATCAGCCGAGTTAAAGAAAATAAAAATTCTTCTCACTAAGCTAACCAGCGCCCAGTCTTCACAGTTAATGCCTCAGCCAGTTGATGTCCCTGTGGCTGAAAACTTGGGGGACTCAAGAACCACAAAAAAGAGGGCAGACATGGCCGAACACGTGGAAGCCAACGAAACGACCATGTTAGATATGAAAGAGGTCTTTGACACGCTAAAAAAAGTGGTAGCCAATCTTAGCGGGCAGATTAAAATCAAGCTTGGCGGCACTGGAAGAGCATATGACATTGCGCATTACAAAGATCGAAGCATATCTGCACAACGCAGCAAGGCCTCCTCATGCACCAAACTCACCTCTTCGGCCACCAATACTAGCGGTACCAAACTTGCCGACAGGTGTAGCATCAGGCTCTGGTGGCCCATATAATAACCATGATGTCAGTGCTACGTGAAGCATTTCGTATCCGGCAATGGAACTGTAGAGGTTACCTTAAAAACAAGGCGACCCTACAGCAGTATATCAGGAGCAGCCAAGAAAAGCCTCATATTATATCATTGCAACAGACCCTTTCACCGCAAGCAACGCTGCCTGGATTCCGGCCCGTATTAGGCGATACTGAAGGGAGGGGAGTATGCACCTTCGTAAGCAACAAACTAACTCACGTAACCCACAACCTCAAGATAGAAGCAGGCCGGTTGGAACACGTCTTGGTAGAGATCGTGCCGGGTACCAGCAACCATCAGAGCATTTTCATTCTGAATATATACAGCAGTCCAAAGGAAAAAAACAAGGGTTCAAGACGGTTCTAAAGAAAGCTGTTAATATCGCCGGGGAATGTCCACTCGTCATAGCAGGTGATTTCAACGCCCCTCATCATACATGGGGTTACAAGTACAACACTGGGAAAGGAAATCGACTTTGGCAAACTGCCAGTGAACTTGATCTCATCCTAATCACAGACCCCAGCCTACCAACAAGGCTTGGTACATCTTGCTGCAGGGATTCCACCCCGGACCTTACATTTGTAAGGAACATCAAGAAGGCCTAGTGGAAGAACCTTGCTGTAGACCTTGGGAGTGACCGCAGCATACTTGCCACTACCTTCTCCGTGGAGCGTAAAAAGCAGAGAGAATTCCACTTCACAGAGTGGGATAAGTTCAGGAAGATAAGTGTGGAAAGGGAACAAGATGGCCACAGACAAGTCTTAGAGCAGTGGATCAAACAGATTAAAGAGGACATCAAATCCGTCCCCTGCACCATTACCACAGATTTTCCGGTTGAAAGAATGAATAGCCGGCTCGCTCATCTCCTTGCGGCAAGGCAAGCACTACTGAACCGTTGGAAGGGTCAGCGCCTGAACCGAAGACTGAGGAAGTAGATAGCTGAGGTAAACAGATCAGTCGAGGAACATTCTCGCGCACTATCGAGGCAGCAATGGGACGAAATCTGCAACTCCGTCGATGGTCAGATGCGCAATGGCAAGACATGGAATATGTTATAGCATCTCCTCAACGAAAACACCACCAAAACAAATCAAAAGCATGTTATCGCTCGAATTTAGCATAAAGAGATAGGGCGCACTACAGAACAGCAAGTTGTCCAGCAGCTCGTGCATAAGTACCTCCCAATCAAAAGAGGATTGGCACCACCAAGTAGACAGTACCAGGGCACGCCAAATCCAGGTCTTGAGGGCGACTTTAAGATCGAGGAGATCAGAAGAGCCTTGCATGATCTCAACGGCAGGTCGGCCCCTGGCCCGGACGGTATATCAAACAAGGCCCTGCGTAACCTTGATGACGATTCAATTGAAACCCTGAGGGATATGATCAATTCAGCATGTAAAGAAGGCAGGGTGCCAGAGCAGTGGAAGCTGGCCAGCACGATCCTTATTCCTAAGCCAGGAAAGCCCTCTAACTTGGACAACATGAGACCAATATCCTTGACATCATGTATCGGTAAGGTCGCAAAACATGCCATACTGCACAGGATAAACAAGTACTTGGAAGATAACAACATATATACACACAATATGGTTGGATTCAGGGCAGGGCTATCCACACAAGATGCATTGAAGCTTATCAAACACCAGGTCATTGACAATGAAACCAGAGACGTGAGAGCCATTCTGTGCCTAGATCTAGAAAAAGCGTTTGACAACATCCACCACTCATTCATACTCGAAGCAATTTCCAAGCTTGGTCTAGGGAAAGCCTTCTATGACTACGTATGGTCCTTTCTTACAGGTCGGAAAGCCGTGATGAAGATTGCAGATATCGAGACCGCAGCAATCGAACTAGAAGCAAGGGGCACGCCACAAGGGGCAGTGATTTCACCAATGCTGTTCAACATTGCCATGATTGGACTGTCAAAGAAATTATCGAGGATTGAAGGATTGAAGCACAGCATCTACGCAGATGACATTACCATCTGGTGCACAGGTGGAAGCTAGGGGCAGATTGAGAGCGCTCTGCAAGAGGCGATTGACACCGTAGAAGACTACCTTCGCCCTTCCGGGCTCAAGTGCTCCTCGAGTAAGTCAGAACTTTTGCTTTATCGGACTACACGCCGGGGACCGAAGCCCAGGGGATGGAAGCCGTTAAACCAGATAGACATCCATCTCCGTACAAATCAAGGGGATGCCATCCAGAGTGTCGACTCCATCAAAGTCCTGGGAATGCTGATAGAGTCTACCGGCGCCAACAGCAAATCTATAGCCAAGTTAACTCGGAAAACAGACAGTGCGGTGCACCTCATACGCAGAGTGGCCAACAAAAGAAATGGGATCAAGGAAGACAACCTCATCAGGTTGATGTATGCGTTTGTTCTAAGTCACTTCACATACGAGGCAGCAATGAACAACTGGTCAAGAGCAGAGTCCGAGACACTGAATGTGCTCCTCAGGAAAGTTATCAAGAAGGTCCTGGGCCTACCCATACATACCAGCACCGAGCGTCTGCTTGAGCTTGGCATACACAACACGCTCGAAGAAATAGCAGAAGCCCAAGAGAGAGCACAGTTTGCAAGGTTATCTACTACAAGGTCGGGGAGAATGATCCTGCAGGAGCTGGGCAAACACCCAATAGCAATTAGACGCAATTACAATGATATTCCTGACAACATCAGGGAGACTATCACGGTATCTCCTATACCGGGAAACATGCATCCAGAACACAACGTCGGAAGAAGAGTAGTGAGGGCCAGGACTATACTTCGTCAAGTCTCAAACGAGGAACGAGGGGTCGTATTTGTTGACGCGGCTTCCTACGCCAATGGGAAAGCGTTTGTGGCAGTGGTAGTCGATGGGGCTGGCCATGTCGTCAACTCAGTGACGGTCAGAACGAAAGACCCAATCATTGCGGAACAAGTGGCCATCGCCTTAGAACTCAAGATGGATAACATTGAAGTCGTCTACAGTGATTCCATGGCAGCACTACGGGCGTTCGCCAAGGGGACGGTCTGTGAACAAACGCTGAAAATACTGCAAGGCAAGAACATAACACATCATCTTCTGAGTTGGTTCCCAGCTCACCTTGGAAAATCAACGATTCCCCTCCCAATCTCAACGAAGCAGCACACGAGGCGGCGCGAGAACTCTCCAACCGCGCCTCCCCGGGGATGCGTTCTACCGGTGAAGGGGATAACCGCGAAATTCTTACAACATATAACGAGCTCACTAAACATTTCTACCTGTCTAGAAGGATTTTCCCTCCACCTCACAAAAATCTAACCCGACCCCAAGCACTTACATTAAGGCTTTTGCAAACGCGGATGTACCCTACTTTGAAAATGTTACACATCATGTACCCTGACCTATACCCAAGTAATTTTTGTCCACATTGTGGGGAAATAGCTTCATTAGAACACATGCTCTGGCAGTGCACCAAATTTGCTCATTTATCGCACATCACCTCTGCCAGATGGGAGGCGGCAATCCGCAGCTCGTCCTTGGCAGATCAGCTCTGGGCTGTCCACCAAGCCCGCGAGGCGGCTGAGGAGCTTGGCATCTCAGTCCCCACGTGGGAGCTGCCCGCAACACAGTGATCTGTGTTTTGGAGGACCAAATAAAAGTTTATCTAATCCAATCCAGTGCTACGTGAAGCATTTCGTATCCGGCAATGGAACTGTAGAGGTTACCTTAAAAAGAAGGCGACCCTACAGCAGTATATCAGGAGCAGCCAAGAAAAGCCTCATATTATATCATTGCAACAGACCCTTCCACCGCAAGCAACGCTGCCTGGATTCCGGCCTGTATTAGGCGATACTGAAGGGAGGGGAGTATGCACCTTCGTAAGCAACAAACTAACTCACGTAACCCACAACCTCAAAACAGAAGCAGGCCGGTTGAAACACGTCATGGTAGAGATCGTGCCAGGTGCCAGCAACTGTCAGAGCATTTTCATTCTTAATATATACAGCAGTCCAAAGGAACAAAAGCAAGGGTTCAAGACGGTTGTAAAGAAAGCTGTTAATATCGCCGGGGAATTTCCACTCGTCATAGCAGGTGATTTCAACGCCCCTCATCATACATGGGGTTACAAGTACAACACTGGGAAAGGAAATCGACTTTGGCAAAGTGCCAGCGAACTTGATCTCACCCTAATCACGGACTCATCCCTGCCATAAAGGCTTGGTGCATCTTGCTGCTGGGATTCCACCGCGTACCTTACATTTGTAAGGAACATCAAGAAGGCCCAGTGGAAGAGCCTTGCTGTAGACCTTGGGAGTGACCACAGCATACTTGCTACTACCTTCTCCGTGGAGCGTAAAAGGCAGAGAGAATTCCGCTTCACAGAGTGGGATAAATACAGGAAGATAAGTGTGGAAAGGGAACAAGATGGCCACAGACAGGTCTTAGAGCAGTGGGTCAAACAGAATAAAGAGGACATCAAATCCGTCCCCTGCACCATTACCACAGATTTTCCGGTTGAAAGAATGAATAGCCGGCTCGCTCATCTCCTTGCGGCAAGGCAAGCACTACTGAACCGTTGGAAGGGTCAGCGCCTACACCGAAGACTGAGGAAGAAGATAGCTGTGGTAAACAGATCAGTCGAAGAACATTGCCGCGTACTAGTTAGGCCGCAACGGGACGAAATCTGCAACTCCTTCGATGGTCAGATGCGCAATGGGAAAACATGGAATATGTTAAAACATCTCCTCAACGAAAACACCACCAAAACAAATCAAAAGCATGTTGTCACTCGAATTTTGCATAAAGAACTAGGGCGCGCTACAGAACAGCACGTTGTGCAGCGGCTCGTGCATAAGTACCTCCCAATCAAAAAAAATTTGGCACCACCAAGTAGACAGCACCAGGCCACGCCCAATCCAGGTCTTGAGGACGACTTTAACATCGAGGAGATCAGAAGAGCCTTGCATATTCTCAACGGCATGTTGGCCCCTGGCCTGGACGGTATATCAAACAAGGCCCTTCGTAACCTTGATGACGATTCAATTGACACCCTGAAGGATATGATCAATGCAGCATGGAGAGAAGGCAGGGTGCGAGAGCATGGAAGCTGACCAGCACGATGCTTATTCCTAAGCCAGGAAAGCCCCCTATCTTTGATTACATGAGGCCAATATCCTTGACATCATATATCGGCAAGGCTGCAGAACATGCCATACTACACAGAATTAACAAGTACTTGGAAGATAACGACATTTATACACGCAATATGGTTGGATTAAGGGCAGGGCTATCCACACAATATGCAATGAAGCTTATAAAACACCAGATCATCGACAACAAAACCAGAGATGTGAGAGCCATTCTGTGCCAAGATCTACAAAAAGCGTTTGACCACTACTCATTCAAACTCGAAGCAATTTCTGAGCTTGGTCTGGAGAAAGCCTTCTGTGACTACGTGTGGTCCTTTCTGACAGATCGCAAAGCCATGATGAAGACTGCAGATATCGAGACCACAGCAATCGAACTAGAAGCAAGGGGCAGTGATTTCACCAATGCTGTTCAACATTGCCATGATTGGACAGTCAAAGAAATTATGGAGCATTGAAGGATTGAAGCACAGCATATACGCAGATGACATTAACACCTCGTGCACAGGTGGAAGCGAGGGGCATATTGAGAGCGCCCTGCGAGAGGCGATTGACACCGTAGAAGAGTACCTTCGTCCTTCTGTGCTCAAGTGCTCCTCGAGTAAGTCAGAACTATTACTGTATCGGACTGCACGCCGGGGACCGATGGCCAGGGAATGGAAGCCGTTAAACCAGATAGACATTCACCTCCGTACAAATCAAGGAGATGCCATCCAGATGGTCAACTCTATCAAAGTCCTGGGCATGCTGATAGAGTCTACCGGCGCTAACAGGAAATCTATAGACAAGTCAACTTGGAACACAGACAGTGCGGTGCACCTAAGACGCAGTGTGGCCAACAGAAGAAATGGGATCAATGAAGACAACCTCATCAGGTTGATGCATGCGGTTGTTATAACCCACTTCACGTACGAGGCAGCGATGGATAACTGGTCAAGAGCAGAGTCCGAGACACTGAATCTGCTCCTCAGGAAAGTGATCAAGAAGTTCGTGGGCCTACCCATACATAACAGCACCGAGCGTCTTCTTGAGCTTGGCATTCAGAACACGCTCGAAGAAATAGCAGAATCCCAAGAGAGAGCACAGTTTGCAGGGATATCTACTACAAGATCGGGGAGAATGATCCTGCAGGAGCTGGGCCAACACCCAATGGCAATCAGACGCAATTACAATGATATCCCCGACAACATCAGGGAGAATGTCACGGTATCTCCTATACCACGAAACATGCATCCGGAACACAACATCGGAAGAAGAGTAGCGAGGGCCGGGACTCTACTTCAAGTCTCAAACGAGGAACGAGGGGTCGTATTTGTTGACGCGGCTTCCTACGCCAACAGGAAAGCGTTTGTGGCAGCGAGGGTCGATGTGGCTGGCCGTGTCGTCAACTCAGCGACGGTCAGGACGAAAGACCTAGTCCTTGCGGAACAGGTGGCCATCGCCTTAGCACTCAAGATGGATAAAATTGAAGTCGTCTACAGTGATTCCATAGCAGCACTACGGGCCATCACCAAGGTGACGGTCTCTGAACAAACGCTGAGAATACTGCATGGCTAGACAAAACGCATCATCTTCTGAGTTGGTCCCCAGCTCACCTTGAACAAATCAACCACTCCCCTCCCAATCTCAGTGAAGCAGCACACGAGCCGGCACGAGACCACCCCAACCGCACCTCCCTGGGAAGCGTTTCTATTGGTGAAGGGGATAAGCGGGAAATTCTTACAACATATAACAAGCTCACTAAACATTTCTATCTGTGTAAAAGAATCTACCCTCCACCTCACAAAAATCTTACTCGGCCACAAGCACTTACATTAAGGCTTTTGCAAACGCGGTTGTACCGTACTTTGAAAATGTTGCACATCATGTACACTGACCTATACCCAAGTAATCTTTGCCCACATTGTGGGGAAATAGCTTCATTAGAACATATCCTCTGGCAGTGCACAAATTCGCTCATTTATCCAACATCACCTCTGCCAGGTGGGAGGCGGACATCCGCAGCTTGTCCTTGGCAGATCAGCTCTGGGCTGTCTCCACCAAGCCCGCGAGGCGGCTGAGGAGCTTGGCATCTCAGTCCCCACGTGGGAGCTGCCCGCAACACAGTGATCTTTGTAATAGAGGACCAAATAATTGTTTATCCAATCCAATCTGTGGAGTGGTTCGAAAACGCTGGCTTACTCCCCCCCACCCCGTATTTATAAGCGCTCCTTCATTTGAACTTGACTTGACACCACCCTCTGTTTAGCGCGTTTGAAACGCGTCTCTGCACTGTGCTGCCTTGGCACCAGCTAAAGACAGCGCGTCCGAAACGCATTTGTGCTGCATTGAAGTCGGTGGCAAGTCAAGTTCAAGTCAAGCAGCATTTTTGAAAACGGAGAAAAGAAGTTTTTGAATAAATGAGCACAATGAGTGCGCGAACGCGTAGGAGCGTACCTTTGGCTTGCGCGGCTGTCGTCTACTCTTTGTGCTGCCCACGGGGACACGAACGCATGCAAACCACAGGCACATTATCCCCGCATCTCGTTGAAATTAAGTAGCGAAAATTAACAGATTTACGTACAGTGGAAATCGATGATATGCGATGTACGAATGAGAAAGGTTCGTTTGTCACTTTAAAATCAGCACAACGTTACGAGCTAGAGGGAAATGATGCCATACATGTCATCCGCGTCATGATTATCAAGTGTGGATGTGTTGTTTAGCTTAGTCATCTATTCACGTCACGTGATATCAAGTTTAGTATATGTGGAGCTAGCGAAACGGCTGCAAGAACTCTTTGCGCGTGGTACGTTGTCATGTTCCTAAATGACATGCGTGTCAGGATTATCATGCGTGCACCAGTCATATACTTTCGTCATCTATTGACTTCACGTAACAACAAACTTGGTGTATGTGGAGCTAGCAAAACCGCAGCGAGCGTATCATGAAGCACCCAATATTCTCCAATGTAGCGTTGACGCACGCTAGAATAAGCGATGCTACGTTAGCAAAACGTGAGCACTCTATATCTAGTCTGACGCCTGACGCAGGGGGTGCGACCAGCGTCCGTCGGTGCGGCCCCAATGCAACCAGCCTGAAATGCGACATGCTGCATTTCGCGCCGATGCGTCACCCAGACACCACTGCGTCTACCTCTTTTCTTGACGGAGGGACGTCGGCCGCGCTGAAACGCGCATCCTCAAAGCAACTCAGCGCGACGCGTGCCTGCGAGTATATGGCAGGACTGGCGCCTTGCGTGGCAACGCCGGCGTGATGTGCCAAAATGAACGCCGGAGAACACGCTCATCGCATCACGTCGAAATGCATTGGCGCCTTGACTGTGGCACGTTCTCATGGGCTCACATGACACGCATCTCATGATGATCATGTTTGCACCATGAAGTCACATACCTTCGTCATCCATTGACGTCGCGTAATGCCGAATTTGGCATATGTGAAGCTAGCGAATTGGCCGCGAGCGCTTCATGAGCATAGCATGTAGTCGTGTTGTTACATGGCACGCATCTCATGCTTATCATGTTTGTACCAGCACCATACTTTCGTCATTCATTCACGTCCCACAATACCAAATTCGGTATAAGTGAAGCTAGCGAAACGGCCACCAGCGCATCATGAGCGTGGCATGTAGTAATGTTGTTACATGACACGCATTTTAAGATGATCATTTTCGCACCAGTCACATACCTTCGTCATCCATTCACGTACCGTAATACCAAATTTGATACATGTGACGCTAGCGAAACCGCCGCAAGCGCATCATGAGCGTGGGATGTAGTCATGTTGTTTGATGACACGCATTTCACAAATTTCATGTTAGGGTCTGTAGCTTGTGTTCGGCATGCAATCAAGTCATACTATACACGTTTTGCAACATGCCATGTGAACGATACCTCTGCAAAAGCTGCAGGACCATGAAATGACCATCATGACACTAATGACAAACATGTCATCGTTTTCTTGTTATGAATAGTGAAACGTGTTTTTCATACAGTCATGTTGTGTTATACCAAGTTTGGTAGCGATACCATTATCAAAACGGCCTGGCGAGCTAAAAGTTGTACTCAGATAGATAGATAGATAGATAGATAGATTTATTGATAGATAGATAAAGATAGATATATAATTAACTTGTATAACACATTTGGTTTGCTTATAGTAAGAAATATTTGGAAAATAAAGGACGTGTGCCAAAATTTTGTGGGTGACCGTAGTATCGTTCGATTATTTGTAGTACTTTTTCTGTAACGGGAGTAACGTCGTATAGTTCTGTCCGGTCGTTGTTCCCCAACACAAAACACAATAACTTAGCCTGGAGTAGAACAGTGTATATTAAAACGCTTTTTTCTAGCCGAAGGGCTAAAAATGGAAATAGTCTGTACATATACGCAACGCTTCGACTTCTACTTATTTGCTTTTTCTAAAAAAGGTCTTCCTGGAACCAGATGCTTAAGATTTTTGTACCCTTACTTGTTCTAAGGGCAGGCGTTCAAAGGAGTCATTTATACTTATGTTTCGTGGTTTGTTGATAGGCGCAAACAGCACAAATTAAGTTTTACTCGCATTTAGCCACAACTTTTTAGTTGAAGCCACCAAGGCAACTTATTTAAATATGTGTTCACAGCACTTTGATGTTCAGGGATTGAGTAACCAGCAAAAAAAATTTGGTGTTGTCAGCATACATGACTAATTTAGGAGAACCCGGAATATCAGTTAAGTCGTTAATATAAACTATAAACAAGGGAGGCACAAGTATGGATCCTAGTGCACACCTTTGTTAGCACTGGTATGCGGAGATAACTCTTGATTGATAGTAACATACTGATAGCGCTCTGTAAAGTAATTCCGTAGTAATTTATTAGCAACACCACGCACACCGTAGTTATTAGGTTTTTCTAAAAGAACACTACTGACACGGTGTCGAATGCTTTACGAAAATCAACAAAAAGTTATAGCGTATATTTTTTTCTCACAACCGTTTAGTATCTCAATTTTTATATTAAGTAATGCAAGCTCGGTAGATTTGCACTTTCGAAAGTCAAATAGGCCATCACTTATGACAATCTACTACACAAAACATTTTTGTAATCTAATACCATTAGCACTCTCAAAATCTTTTGACAGAATCGATAGTACCGATATGAGTAGGTAATTTGCAATTTCTTGTTAATTGCCACCCTTGAAAACTGGGTACACGCCAGCTATTTTTAATTTATAACGAAACATACCGGCAACAAAAGTTAATAATATGTGTGAACGCAGGGCATATAACATCGGCGACATATTTCATTGGTATAGGTTTAATGTCATCATAACCTGCTGCACAATTTTTAGATCTTTGTTATTAGTTCTTCGGTTTTATTATATGTGATAATGTGCAGAACTATAGGGTTAGATAAACTGAGGACATTTACGGGCAGTTGCGGAACCTGATCATGCACCACTTCATCGATGTGACAACTTTTTATAAAGTATTCATTCATTGCTATTGCCACCTCTCTGTTACCAAGAACACTGTAGTGCGTCTGAAGCCTTGGAATGTGACTCTGTGTTATTCGACCAGAAATACTTCGAACCTCATTCCGAAGTTTGCTAGAATTATCGCTTATTCTAATAAATATTTCTCATACCACTTGAGGTCACCGTGCCTCAGTTCAAATTTTAGCTGGTTTCTTAATATTTTGAACTCATTGAGTAATTTTCCATCTCGGGTCTTGACCAATGCATGGTACATGCTGTTCTTTTTTGCATTATTAAGTGACAAAGTGCTTATCAAAAATATTCTAATTTTTCGGCATTTTGCATGCCTCACAGACAGCAGAAAAGCTTCATCATAACATTTTATAGGTTGAATAATGAATAGATGCCGTATTAGCATCCCTTTCCTGTAACACGTGGTTCCAGTCTGTCGCAATTACACGATACCGAAATATTTTAAGTGTCTTAGCATTATTCTGACGAGACTGAACGTTGTCATTGCTATCTAGGACACCTGAATGCCCTAAGGCTCACATGATCTTACCTCGCAATTTCGCAGGAAGATGATTGCTTGGCTGGACGTTTGGTGAATTAAGCCGAGTGATTGCGGTGCGCTTGTTTATTGGCAATTCGTAATGCTGATGTCAGCTCTCGTCGGCACCATCGCAAGGCAATAGTCACTTACTCGGCGAGTATTGAGTTGTATTTTGGTATAAAAAATGGCAGCATATCAATGGGGTGAAATGATGGAGATTTGGGCGAAGCATCCATCCGTCCATTCGTTCTTGCTTCCGTCCGTTTATGCGTCCATCTGTGTGTCCATCCGTGCGTCCATCCTCCCGTCCATGTGTGCGTCAGTTCGTGCGTCAGCACGTCCATCCGTGCGTCCGTCCCTGCGTTCGTCCATGCATCCGCCCATGCGTCCGTTCATGCGTCCATCCGTCCGTGCAGACATACGTGCATCCATCCATGCATCTGTCTGTGTGTCCATTCATCCATCTAGTCAACACTCCAAGTACACCATTTCGCATCTTTTCACCATATATTCGGCATGTAGAAGCACCGCCAACCAGCGGACACTCCAAGGACTAAACGAGAGGCGGCACACGCACACTTTCTTACGGCTTGCGCTTCGTGTCTACTTCTCACCTTTAACCAGCTCGAGTTCATGGTACATACTAGTTCACTGTATTCATGCCACTACGGCCCAATGCTCGCTGAACCTTTCTAAAAGCAAAGAGGTTAAGCCCAGCGAGCATAACCTAGCAACAAGGTCTTGTGAGATAGTTCTTAATGTACATGCCAATGGCTGCTAATTGGGAATGAGACACAGGAGAAGTGAGCTTTTAGTTAACGCGCACGCTGCAAATTTTTTATTGTTCAACAAAGCACAGGACAAATCTCCCCCGGCACCACCTTGCAGGTCAAAGCTTAAGACATGTTACGTACTACGACGAGGGACGAACGGGTGCCGCTTTAACCCCTAAAACGCTTGTGGGTGTGTTTTGCCTGAGATGACAGTTGATATTGAGGCTCTCCCGACAGCGTGGACGACTGCCTCTACGTAAGTGAAGAAAAATTCGTTGCTTTTCTGGTTCATGACATCTTCAGTCTTTGCACCCTCCTTCCTTTTTTTTAAACGTGGACAGGGTGCATATTGCTTGGTAGCGCTTGAAACACCACCGGAACCAACAGCTTCTAAGTTTTCGGTAGTATTGCCAATCTTTTCTTAGCCATACTAAGGTTTAAAGAAAATGTTCTTTCTTTGAATACCTGATGGCGGAAAATTTGGTCTATGTGTTTGTCTCTGTGTCGCACAATTCAACCACCTGGCCAAAGTTGAAGCACTTGCTCAACGCCCAGCCATCTTCAACTGGGGGCTCCGTTCATGCCTTTGAGATTGTGGCTCAAGAAGCAAATATTACGCATATCTGAGACACTCAATCAGCACGTAGGTATCAAGTGGTCTGTTTCTTTACTAGAAATTACATAAATGTGTAATTTTAAAGAGCGCTCTGCCGACGTCCTGCTCTGCCGATGTTCTGCAGTTGCCCTGGATTCTGCACAAGCTCATGTTTCCTGACGGTATTGCCAGAATGCTCTTTTATATTACGCAGTGCCTCCTCTGCTTTATCAATGCCAGCCGGATCGAGCTGATTTCACATAAAGGAGGACAATGAGGTTATGAAGGGGCAATTGCTGTCTGAGGCAAGGCGAAATATAATTGGGTGCTTGCATGGAGATGCAAGGATAATTTCTTACTAGGAGCTCTAAGTATAGTTAGGCTTGTCTATTCTTTTACTGTTTCGGTCGATTCCGCACACTACGCATGCCTTATGTTATTCTGGCGGGCACTTATCTTGCTGTTAGCTGCTACATGATGTGATTTTAGTGACATTAGTAGCTGTTACGTGATTTTCGGTAAGAGCACATTCTATGAGTAATTGTTAAGTGGTAAACTGTCTCACTCAGGTGACTAGTTATTGCATGAATTTAAGTAGATATTAGCCACCAACTATAGCTTTTACATGGTGTTAAGTAATCTTTATGAAATTCTATAGCTTTGTTATTAGTAATTTCATCATTTGAGTCACGTGTGTAGTTGCTTGTTGTTATTTGATTTGTCAATGAACTAGCTCACAGTCTATGTTGGAAACTTGTCAAGTGACTGGCTGTTACGTTTTCCGGCGGTAATGTTTTGTGGGACTGGGTGCTATGTAATTACGCGTGATATCAGACAGAAGACTAGTTATTACGTGTATTTTGATGGGGACACGCCATTCGAGTAGATGTTGCATTATGTTACACATTGTATTGTCATGGCGAGTTATTCAATAAGGAAGTACTCATTTTAGTCACGTTAGCTTTTAAGTGGTCTTACGCGAGTTTTATAAGGCGATTTGATGTTGCGGGATGTTACACCATTTTCAGCTACGTGAATTGTGTCATATGCAATTGTACATGATTTAGGCCAGGTTGTGCGATGGAGTGCGATTTTATTCTGATGGCTAGCTGTTGCGTGATATGAGAAGTTTTTATTGCTGCTAGTAGTAACGTGAGTCAGTAGGACTGTAATCAGATATCATGAGATTCAAACCACCCTAAGAAACATTTGGTCGATAATACAAGGAAAACATCAACATACGTACACAAAAAACACAATTCTTTATAAACGTTTACAATATACAACAATGGTTGACAAATGATTGCCGTGCTACGTTACGCAGTAAATAAGCATAAAATAAACTGCACGCTACATCATTCAGGCTCCTTAAGACTGAAGGCACACATACAGAAAGGACACTGCAGTTCAGAAGACTATAAATGAGAGGAAGGCATACCTTTCCCAGAGTGCGTTACATAGCTCCCACAGGATGACCCAGTATTTTTGATGCCAGCCTCTAGTGGCACAAAACATGAAAATGCTACACACCCCCATTTTAGACCGGCCAAGGTTGCCTCGGTGCATGCTCAGCACACCGTTGTAGTGGTGGTGACACCAATTGACCAGGCCGCCGACATATTGTGTAGGACGGTGCGATGCCGTTCGCAGGCTGTGCTCTGTTTCACACAGTGCTGCCAGCTTACTGCGCCCCTAGATGCTCCTACACAAGATGGCGGCGCATGTCACCACTCGGTATGAGGGAAAATTGTCATCGAGAAACCCTAATCTGGCCGCACTCAGCCCCCTCATGCCAGTGGGAGAAGGTATTGAAAAAAGGATACAAAAGTTCTAACATAACATTGAATTGAGGCTAATAGGTCTGCAAGAAAGGCAACAAAATTCCAAAATATTGATGCCGCTAATCAAAATATACATATCTTCAAACGCAACACAGAACATGGATACCATGCATGCTTATTTAGAAAGATCGATTTGTTACACGCCTGTAGTGCTACTTTGGCACTGTCCAAGAAATAAAGAAATATTTGGAAATATGTACCGTAGCATAGTAAAAAATAATACATGCGTGGGATCATGATGTGTACGCCGTGTGGACAGTCGGTTACATATAACGTGGGGTATATGAATGATTCATGAATAATAATGATTGTAGAAAGTTCAGGCGAAGCATCTGCCGAATTGTTTGGAGAAGAGGATTTTCATTTACTACCATGACCTGTGGGAAGGAATGATGACGATGCAAGTTTACGCGATCTTTTACGTCATGATGACGTCCAACATTGACGTCATCAGGTCATAGTGATTTTTTCGCATCACTCCTTCCAGACACCACCACCACGGGATGGTCACACACGATGGACAAAATTTCTGTTCGATGAGGCTTCACACGCTCTTAAAGACGATAGTCTTTCTTGGGGACCATCGACGCAATCATTTAGGTATGTCTGTCTGTCTGTCTGTCTGTCTGTCTGTCTGTCTGTACATTTGTGTGTTTGTCCACTCTTGCCAGCACCGAGTACATGAAACGGCCGACCCCATCCGCTGCGCCCACCAATGGTGCTCAAGGTTTAGCATTCATACTTGTGCAATTGTCAATTAAAAAGCAATTATTGCGCTTCCCTGGGGCGCAATAACAACACGTATATATTCTGCAAGTGCGCCTTTTACTAGAAAAGGCATAGAAAGGTAATTTTGAGGACCGTACATAGGTAATTTTAAGGCTTATTATGCTGCGCTGACCACGCAACGCTTGCACGAAAAGGCGAGAGTTTGCAACGCTTTGCTAAGACGAGATGGTGATGATACCTACCCGTCGCCTTGCGTTTTACACATTATTGCCTCCGAGACGGGTGCGCACACCCGTCTCAGAGCCACGCGCTCTATTTTCCAAGAAAACTGCCACATGGCGCTCATGTCTCACGTGTGACGTGACTTGATGCGCTCGTTTACCTCCGCTGCAAGTTCGAGGCCCTCTAACGCAGCGCCTCTAGAATACCATTCACCGATTTTCTTGCGCAGAACATCAAATAAATGTTTTGTTCACTCTCTCCACACGCAAGAATATCGTCTTTCGACGACATCTGCAGATGAACATGCAAATACTCGGCCAAAGTTTACCTTAAATTACTCAAGTACACGACAAGTGCGTGACAAAACTTCTTCCACCTGTGCCAACCCACCCTGCTTAGCTTCCAGCTCGCTCGTCGGGACGGTGCGCGGAAGAAGAGAGAAAGCGGGTACAACGTGCGAGTAATGTATCAAACTGCGCTAATACTTGACGGATACTAAAAAGTTTCGGGTTGGTAGAAAGTTTCGGGGTGGTAGGTAATTAACTTCTCTAATGAAGCCATTCGATTATTATATAAAATAGTGGTGCAGGGCCATGAGTGTGTTTGTGTTTCTGTGTTTCTGTGCACGCGCGTTGGGGGGGGGGCGGGAAGTAGGGTGGCGAGCGCTGATATTGGCGACTTTTGCGGAGTGCTACGCTTCACTTTTTTTACATCCGACGGTGTCCCAACAGCTCCTGACAGCCGGAAATAATTATAGTTGGAAACTCACACCCTGCCAGCATGAATTATGTAAAAGGGTAATTCCCACAGACATAAAGATGCCACCCGTACTCTCATTTCTACAAAAGGGGGAACAGCCACAGTTTGAAGGTGATGCCGTAGTAATGGATGCCCATAAAGAATCGGAAAACAGAATTTTCTAGGTCTAGATTAGTTTGACAAATGGAACTCTGCCCTGTCGAGACAGGAGCGCTTCACTTAAGCTCGTTCTCCCTGTCAAAGGGTTCAACGCTTTCATTAGAAATGTCGTGGAAGTGCTAGCTCCTGAATCTTGCCTCCGCAGTGCCCTTACTCTCCCCACTGTTAACTTGGCCAACAGAAACTTACAGTAATAAAAGGAAAAAAACAGCGTGGTGTTATTACATGTGGAACAGACCAGACAGTGCGTCGCGAACTCAGTCTGAGAATTCGTGCCATGGACATTGTGGTTCAGTACTAGAAGACAGGGCGCACATCTAGGAAAGAACTGTCACCTTCACTAGCCAATGATCTTACGTCTTCTGGTAGCTGTCCCTTTTAGTTCGATTGTAATTCCAAAACGTTCAAGTTCCAGCAACCAATTTTGGTATACCGTACCTCAGACCTTATACAGCATGCTATGTGTAACCACGGAAATCTTCCAAATATTTTTGTTGAGTAACGTTCGACAGCGAAACAGGTTCAGGCAAAGCTTTCTGATACAACGCTCCAGCACGTGCTATAGAAGTGCACTAAAAGCGAGTGGCGGGAGTACTGTACTAATGAAATAGACTTGGCAATCCGGAACAGTGGTTAGTGATGGAAGGCGGCCCTGTTCATCTATGACATTTCTGATCAGCTTTAGGTCGTCCGGCACACCTAAACTACCGCCTGTGTCTAAGCACTCGAGGCCGTCCTTTAGGGAGAGGGGCAAGAGGCCCCATCCACCCGAAACATGCCGGCCATATTCAATAAAGTTTTCAATCGCTCATCTTTGATTTCCTGTTTCTCTCTGAATGCACATGATTGGCTGGCACAGTTGTTTGATGAAAAGTTAGTTAAAGTTGGCAGAATATAAGTCAGGCGACAGGGTATCATAAAAGGTTAACATCTTACAAAGTTAACAGGCCCACAAACAGTAACGTATAACCTGCCTACTGTGTCATTGTGGAATGAATGGTTTTTGGACAAAGTACAAAGACTAGGTAAAAAGGTTTAAGGAAGGTAGAGTGGTAATGTACACTGTTCGCTGCTTCCGAGCAATGTCTTCATATTCAGAGTACCTACCTTTGCCCTGTCAAATCTAGGATGTTAAAGCGTAGAGTGCAGTATAATGCGTATGCCCCGAAGCAAGTAGATGCTCTTTGCAGTAGATGCCACAGTGGAGAGCATTAAGTGAGCATGATTGGCACACTTGATATTGCAAAAGCTGCATTGCAAGCACATTGCAAGCACATTTTGTTGAACGTGCAGCACTTTCAACAATTCGGGACTGGTCTCACGGTTGGAGAGTAGCATGTGAATCGAGGAACATTTGAGGCTATTATTTCCTTGTCTACCAAGCAAGACAAAAAAAAAACCTCGGCTGTCAAACAAACACACGCGAATTCCCATGGTTCCATCCCTAGTCTTAAGCTGGTTAGAAAGTTACTGCAACAGCATATATTTGACAATCAGGAGACAGCGAATGTACCAACAATGGCGCGCATTTTCACAACAGTAAACTCTATAGTGGCACTGGCAATTGCAATTAGATCTTGCAAAACACGCAAGGCCATTGCGTGTTCACAAAGAAGACTCTGGGGTGAAAGCCATTTTCTTCTATGATCATTTATTGATACCTCCCCTCTTTGAAAGCTTTCACACAAAAGCTAGGATCAGAGGCATTGCAAGTTTTGGGCACTTTACCAACTTTCGCCGTGACTTCGCGATCTACCTACTATCTACATGATGTCCAGCTATATGACATTATAGAGAGTCATGATGACGTCAATTACGTGGGCGCTCTCTAAAGTCACACACTTCGTATGGTGATACCTTATTAAGATTGCCAGAAAAAATAAGGTGCGTACCATCAAGAATAAGGATGGTTTCGTTTTGTGGCGGTGTAACAAAGCTGCCCGAAACAAGCGTACTGTGAAAACATATGCACAATCATCAGCCCCGGTTTCCAAATGATCTTTATTGAATTGTTGGTGGAGAGATCAGACTTTCCCCATTTTTAGTTTCATTATAGCGATGCTACGAAGCTGGTTTCCTGATTAGGTTAGTAGAGTTCTACTATTCAATTTTATTAGGCTGACATGCAATTTTATGGGGTCACTGTGAAGCTCGCAAACTGCAGAAGGACGTGAGCGGTTCTGTCGCTGAGCGTTGTTGCTTTTGAATTGATTGAAACCTTGAAAACCGGAAGCATATGCCAGGCTTTAATCGCTTACTATATATAAAGGAAGCGCCATAGGACTTGCAGAGGCACTTCAAAAATAACTGGGAGACACTTTCACATTGCGAAATAGTGGATAGCAAAGCGATACGTATGCCTGTCTTGTCTACTTGTTTTCTTTCAATCACGTTGTGCAATGCTAACTCTTGAGTTTGTTATTCGGCCATACTGGGATTCGGCCTTTCACCCAGGTGGTTAGCAGCACAACATTTCTCTTACTACAAGCAACAACGACAGTCGTGGGTTTCTATAAAGGCAACAATACAATTTGATCCAGTGAAATGACAAGTGAGACTGATAAATTGTCCCATTGGCTTGTGATAACCAGCCGATAAACCGACAAGCCCACGTTCGAGCGAGTATCAATCAATAGAATGCAAGACACAAAAATACGCACTAGTCTCGTGCAGCTACGGGAGCTTCCAATTATACGCCTGCATTTCTGTGCACTCATCGACCCCGGGTTTTTCCCATACGATACCGCCTCTGCCGCCGTGTACAAAATCTGCATTTCATAGCAAGCTTCGCATGAATAATATACCTCCTGTATTGCATAGTTGCTCAAATCAATACGCTTACGTAGAACTGACACTGACGGCGACAATGGAGTGGAGTATTGTAATGTAGCGAATACCTCTATTAGCAGTGAGACGCGAAACCTACGATACGTGGCACGCACATGCATTAGGGTGATTACTGGGGCAGCCTGAAGCTATCTCTCATGTCTGTTTTCCTGACAAGATGGTGAATTGTTGGCAAAGTGCATTATTTTCATTTTTTGATTGTTAATACTATTGATTACTCATGCCCTACTTAGTCAGAATTTGCAGACTTTCGTTGTTTTTCTTTTTTATTTATTAGGTAGACAATGCAATTACCTAAGCACATCTGAAACATTCTTTATGTATGGCTGTGCAGTGTGAGTTTGCTAACCGAAGTTAGGATAATCGGAAAGCTGAAACTCAATTCGCACGCAAGAATCGAGCATGAACGTGCGCATATAAAACCTCAATAGTTGCATTTCTTCAGATAGAACGAAATTGGTAGAATTTAAACAGTGCTGCTAATTTACGTATATTCATATGTGACGTACGTTTACAAGTCAAGTTAAGTATGGCTGTGAATGCTTCTTGCATAGAGTATTAAGTCGCACGTTGCTGCCGGCCTCAGCTCTGTGCTACTTTAACCATATGTTTTCAATAGAATCAACCATATATAATTCAGAACACCAACTCACTAGCCAACTTATTCGCTATAGCAGCCTTTTCCGATTTCCCTGCCCAATGAGGAACCACAAAGTTTATCGGCAAATGCTCATAACTGCCTTTTGCTTAAAGACTGCTTATTTTGCCACATTACTCATAGAGCGCCTTATTGTGCAGCCATTCGAGGGAATGAACATAATGAAGCCTAACACAAGTTCATAAGTTTTTGGTTTCTCTGCGAAGCCATCATTGCAAGTTTTTCGCTTGTAGGAAAGGTAGTTCGCTGGAGTGTAGAACGTTTCTATCCCATTTCTGTGCTACCAATCTACCATATACCCTCTCAGAGTGCTCTAAGTCTTCCGGTGCCATGCTCAGTGTGCGTGCCTGTCGCTTGATTGAAGGAAAGCCCCGAAAGCATTTCCTCATTGCTTATCTGCAAATTTTGATTGAATGGAAAAGATTGAGTTATTTCTATTTTAAAATATTGACGACGTAGAGAATACTTCACTACTATTCAAATTTTTTCTGGCCGTCTCAAATACGCCTGCCAGTCACGTGACGTCGAAACACAGTTAAACACAACGCGTCATTGTCATGACCACATACTAAGCAGCGCATATTTGTGTAAAAAACACACTTGAACGTGTTTGTGGTAGTCACAGAGTTACACTGCTTGTGTTTCAAGGAAAAAAAGGCAACATATAGGGCCCGTTTTTTTTTTCGTTAGACGCAGTATTAATAAAAACTGACATACAATTATAGCAAGGAAAGTATAGGGTATATTTTCTGAAGTAATTCTGGTGCAATTGTTGAGAAAGAAAAGTGGGTGAAAAGAGAACTTGCTGTGGGCAGGTACACAGCCTGTGAAAGAAGCAACAATATTACTACAATTAGTTCCAATAACAACCTTGCAGTTACATTTGCTTAATTGTGTGCCAGCTCTCATTATTATTGTTTGTGTTTGTGGTTCTCATAGTAGAAATTGCAAAGTACTTTGAATTGTTCCCATTTTTAAAACACAGACAAAACACAAGATTGCTTTTTTCCCAAATAATCAACGTCCGTCACTGATAGCCATGGGTAAGACTGTGCTTTTCTGCGTAAAGTTGAGATCTTACAAAGTAAAAGCGTTATTGGTTTCTATCAATAACTATACATCTGTATCAATATGTATACTGATGTACCATTGCTGACTGAAGTTTCTTTTTTTTTTCATTGCCAGAAGCCCCGGCTATAGTTTCGAGCTACCTTGCAATCTTCATTTTTCACTAAAATGCGACACGATAAATTTTGCCTTGCTTCTGTAATAAAACTGCAGTGTACCACCCGCTATAAGAAAGAGACGAAGTCGGAGTCAACAGAGGAGACTTCGTGCGTAACCCTTGTCTGAAGTCGCGAATGTTCACTGTAGCAAGATGAACTGGTACAAAGGGTGCATACAATTGCGGCACTTTGAGACACTACACAGTCGAAACACCACCCTCCAGGAAGACTTCTAAGAAGTACGCTCGCTGGAAAAATTGCTTGTAAAGGACAAAAAAAGTAATCACCGACGTTATACGCACCATTTAGGAAAGCGTGACCCGTAATAAGGCAAGTGGGGTCATACGTATAGGCACCCTAAATTAGCTACGAAGGAGCTAAGAGCTAACTAAAAAATGACTCGCAGTTAGAGAGGAGAAATGCAATACATTCTGCATGAGCTACAGCCACGCTATTGGCGACTTTTAGCTAGCACGTTTAATGAACTGCTGGGACCTTTGTGAAGTAACGTTCGTTGACACTCCACTAAACTTGAGAGGCGTTTAGTCAAAACAAGCTCTGTTTCTGGACAAGCGCCTAAACAGGATTCAGAATTTTGAACCACTTGTGTTAAGTGAAACTTTTTGTAGCGAACGGCATAATACCACCAGCATTTCACAACTTGCTCGTTGTTTTTTGTGGGATCACGTTGGCACTATTACTGCAAACTAATTCAGAAAAAAGTCACAGTTTCGCCAAAAGGGCGAAGCAATAAATGCGATAGCAACAACTTGGAATGTAACGCTGAGAATGGCTAGCAGATCGAAACGTGCTGCGCAGTGCTCAAGCACAAATGACGCACGACAAAACCGCACACAGGACTATATACAGCTAAGCAACAGCGTTTACAGTTGCACGCTTAACAAAATGTTGAAACAAAAACTTTGCATGAAACGTAATCACGGGTACAGATATGAATGCGAACTAATAAATTTCCCAGTTGTTGCTTTACTCCGTTTGAAAAGCGCACTCTTTTCGCAAACAGGGCCTGCCCAGTGAGCGAACTGACCTTTGTGGCCCAAGCAACTAGCACAATTGTTCCGGTGAAATGCCAAGGCACAATATTTTTCTCACTTAAGGATAATCGCGCACGCACAAGCACCTACCCCCCCCCCCCTTCATCTGTGGGGCAGAGCACACGTAAGAGATAAGCGCGCGTTGCCACATCGCGACGAGCTGGGGGCTGAGTATGGACGGCTTTTCTTTTATATGCAGAACATTTCTTAGCGAACTGCGGCAACTTTGAGCGTATCTATCTATCTATCTATCTATCTATCTATCTATCTATCTATCTATCTATCTATCTATCTATCTATCTATCTATCTATCTGTCTGTCTATCTATCTATCTATCTATCTATCTATCTATCTATCTATCTATCCAGTCGCTTGCGTTTGCCGCTATCTATCTAGCCCCTTACGTCTCGTGCTCACCCCCTTAACATTGCCTGACCCAAAATTAGTATGGGAGGGTAAAATGGCTTGACGAATACGACGCGCTGGTCAAGACATGAGTAACGTCACAATTCCGTCGCGTACGACGTCAAACACTTCCCGCCAGAGAGTGGCACATACCCATGGGCGTGTATGTGCCGCTAGTATGCGGGTATGGGCCACAGATCATTGACACTTATTATATACCTAGGAACGATGAGAACACACACGGGTAATTTTAACGCGTGAGCGTTGAGCAATACCCGACCTCGGTAGCGTCGACTTAACGAAGGCATAAAATAAAGGTCAGTGTTATGAAAAACCGACATAGGCAGCATATTTTGAAAAAAAAAAAGATTTGCAACAAATAATCGACAATTTCGCGCGAACATTGTCTCTCAGAAGGAAAATAATCTTAAGCGTAGTAAGATATTCTGAAAGTAACTGTGAAAACTTTATTGTACAGTACTTTTACCCCAGAAAGGACTGCCCTTGTTGGTAAAGAGGGAGGGTTTGCGACCATTTAGAGAAGGCGAAGGGTTGTGGCTAGCATTTTACCCGTGCAACAGCGCTATAATTCGTCATTTAACAAGAAAAATGTTTCAAGCCTGGGCCTCACTGACATTACTTTAGTCACGGGAGCGATATCGATAAAATGTACAAGAACAGAAAACAAAGAAAAGCTGTCACTCATTAGGGCGACTTTGGAATTGAACCCACAAAATTCCACCCGTAGACTACAAGAGTCGGGTGCTGTACATACTGCGCTACCGACGCCCACACACAATGCTTTATGAACATCCAATATAGGTCTCACACCGGCTCCCTCTCAAAGCCATTTTGGTTCGCGGGGGTGTGATGTCGCCGTCTGTGATCGGTGAGGCAAGCTATCGCATCATGACACTAACAAGCCGCAAACAGGTAGGGGATGCTTGGGTAGTTCCACTGCAAGGAAAGCTTTCGATGCTTATTGTAGTAAATTCTACGGTCAGTGCAATGTGCCGTACATAGAGATTCAGTTCACCAACGACGCAGTGCGTGCTTGTCTTTTGCCCACAATTAGCGCGTGACTCCTCGCGCCGAAGTTGTGCAGCTTCCATATGCACAAACGACGTTTACCCACCATCTACTGCTTTTAGTGCGGTGACACGGACTAGCACTGCTACAATAGGTGGCAAAGAGAGACGATCGCGTTGACGGATGAATGTAGCCGACATGATTGCATTGGTGCAGCCTAAGACGCACCAATGGGAAGCGAAAAGTATTCTCGCTTTCCCTGTTCAAGCTCTAGCCATTCTCGAACGCTGTGTGATATATATGCGTGAGAACTGGTGTAGCATGCCCATTTTTCTTCTAAATCGACGATGCTTTCAATAAGTGCATATTGAGTACGACTGTTTGTTATGGGCTTTTTGATGCCATCTGTGCACAAAATTTGCGATTGCATGTGTGCAGATGTCTTGATAACGGCTTCAGCTGTCACGAGGCTCAAATCCAGTTCAAGCACGTTAGTCGTCTGAATGAAGATGTGTGACCAAACTCCCAACGTAGCGCAAAAAATGAAAAACAACACGAGAGACGGAAAGAAGGACACACCACAAACGATAGACACAAGTCCATTCAAGCCGCCATGTCGGTTTTTTTGTTGTTCTTTTTGCACTATATTATACATTTGATACTGTACCAACTAGCCCAGGAACAAGTCCTTCTGCAGAGATGTGTGAGTAGATGACAACGCGTACAATAGTGTTACAGCTACTGGAAATCAATAGACGTTGAGCAACCTTTCTGAATGAACAATAAACGTTGTACAATAAACATTCTACACATGTGAATAGATGGTGCACTTTCGTTCTATATACTCATTCCAATTACCGAATTATCAACAATGTTTTTCTGAGTACATTTAAGATAGTATACTGAATATGTAAGTCGCTGCTACTTTTTGTAAGGAAGTGTATTGTTCGGAGTTCAAACGACGCTTGTGACAGACAACCTGCAAACTATATTTCATATCTGAGGTAACAGAAACGAGAAATCAAATACATGACTTAGAGCTGCTCCTCGGCACTTCTCTGTAATGAATCTTCTTGTCCCGTGGTCGTGATATACACTGCAGGGAATCGTAATAGACATGTCATGTCACTACAAAAAGAGAAAACAATGGACGTTTCCTTGAAGGCCCCTTGTGCAGCAAAGAATGAGAACCTTATACAGTGACAGTCCTTCTTCATAACCCAACTTCAATTTTACAGTTCTGAATAGAAATTTATTTATTTCGTTTTTTGCTTTTTTGGGGCTTTGCTAACACGACACTGTTAATTGGGCTGGGTCTTAAAACCACAGTTCCATTTCCCGAACAAATCAGTGGCAAGTAGTTTCAGCCCACATTGAGGCGGAATATTTTAGAATTTCGGACTGCCACCATATTATACATAGATGTAACAGCAGCTACACGTGGGTCGTACGGATGGTTCTTGCAAAAAAAATTGCGAAAGAACACCAATGAAATAATAATATTACTAATAAAGCAGTACACGTCATCAATTACGAGTGAGCCATGGTTAACAAGATCAAAACGCACAAGGAAAAGTGATCGAATGTGTATTTTGTTTATCTTTTCAATAGCTCTATGCGTATTGAAGCGTTTAGACGAAGTTTTTCTGTTATTCAATGCATAAGTCACGTTAAGTAAGCCCACTGAAGGAAAATTTGATTTTTTTAAGATAACCACGTTTTATTTGCTAGGCAAACTTACCGTGTACTCACTATGGAATGATCAATAAAACTTTCTGGGTAGTAGGCGTGCATTCGCTATGCTATCCTTCGTAATTCTTCTGAGATTATACTGAAATCAGGGGTTTTGTTGAAGAACAATGACAAAGGAAGCGCAGCCTCTTGTGCGTGGAACACTGCATATAAGTATTCAAGGCTTCAATGTACTCTTATCTGTTTTTGTCGTTCGCGTTTGCTTTTCTTCGCATGGTCATATATATATATATATATATATATATATATATATATATATATATATACATATATATATATATATATATATATATATATATATATATATATATATATATATATATATATATATATATATATATATATATTACAGCAATGCATCGCGTTGGGGCTGGCACATTTCAGCCGTGAAATTGAAGCTTTGCTGCACACGCTCCGTTTGGCTAGCACACGACGATGAGAACATTGCGACAACAAAATAAAGGTGGGTAAAAATTATATCTAACTATAAAAAGAAAACTGTATGCGAGGGCCCCTTTTGTTCAGCTACGTTCACGAAGTGGCACCTGTCACAAAGACTTGACATTTGAGACAGGAAGTGACGAAATGAAAGAGGGAATTGGAAGTACGAATCGTTGTATGACTTCTGAACTGAAGGGGTTGGACTCTATTCGTTTCAGAAATTTTCGACACATAGAAGTCCGTGGACTCCTTGTGTCGTATGTAACCGAGTGAAATCAAAAACCTCACAAGAAAAAAAAAAGGAGACCCTTACGCGACCATGCGAAAGAAACGAAACGCGAGCAGGAAAAGCGGATAAGAGTACAATAAAGCCTTGGCTACTTGATACGCAGTGCTCTTTGCAGAAGAGGCTGTGCATCCTGGGTCACTGCTCTTCAACAAAGCCCGCACTTTCAAAAGAATCTCAGAAGAATTCTCAGCCGAATTACGAAGGGTAGCATAGCGAATACCAGCCTACTACCCAGAAATTATTATTATTAATGCTGTAGTTGGTACTCAGCAAGTGTGCTTACAGCAGTTACCCAATGAGTGTATATAAAAGGCTCTGAAAGGCCACTCTTCTAGCTTTCACTGGGACTGTGCTGCGCTTTCCGCACGGGCCTGGCATTCTTTCTTCATTTCCCCAATAATTGTGTGCATGAAATTTACTAGGAGTTTGTTGCACCATCTGCAATATGCTGCGCAAACTGTTTGTGCTTCTTTTCGGTTAAATTTAGGTATTTCTAAAACTTAGTCGCTCATAGCATCGCTCGTCGCTGTCGCGTGCATTTTCGCGCTTATGAGGTTTGCTCTTTATCGTTCTTCTCTTCCACGCATATGCCACCGGCACGTGCCCGAATCCCTTGGTCAAATAAAGTATTTACCACTTCCACCACCCACTGGCGCGCTCGCAGCCGGTGATCCTATAGCGTGTGCAAGCCAGGACAGGGAGCGTTGGAGGGACAAGGCTCGATTCTGAAAGTGCTTCGCCCTAGAATTGCTCACCATGTCCACCGGATTACGTCAGTTTTTAGGAAATTTCGCGACGTTATGGAAGAAACTGTAGACCCCTCACTTCTAATCAAATACGCCTGCGCTTTCTTGGAAGTAAGGCTGGAGATAATAAAAATTGTGAGGTTTCTACGTCCTAGAACCATGATATGTGACTGTGGGAGATGCCGTAATAGAGGGTTAATCCAAATCATTAGCAACTTTTTTCTCTTGAACGTGCGCCTCAATCAAGGTACACGGACTTCTAGCTTTTCACTTCAAGTGCTACGACTTCAATCGACATGCACGCGCCATGGCCCCGTTCCATTCTTCAATCCTGCGGGTCGGCCATCAACCACCGAAAGTACTTGACTACCACGGTAGGCTTCGCCAATGAAAAAAAAAAAAGCAAACGGAGCCCTGACTATATTCCTATAATATCTCATGTTAGGGCAAGGTCTTGGTGATTTATAGATGTGCCCTTTGAATCAATAATTGCTTTTGAGGCTGCTAGGGGTACGAGTCCACCGAAAATAATTTTTTTATTGATTTCTGCTTACGAAATGGCGTCACCGCAGTTTATCTTGTCAGGATAGAATGCATATTTATAGAGGTCACACGTTATAAAATAAAATTTTGTGGAGATGACCACCACACGGAAGCTGCGGGAGATAAACTGAGGATATATATAGGAAGAGTATGTGCCCACGTAGTGCAAGGTGCGCGTGGTGAGGTACAGGGACCATTGTGGACTTGGCAGCCTCGGCTGACTTGGGCGGAGCGCAAAGACCGTGACGGCGGAGACGCGGTCATCTCCCACAGCATAGTTCACTTTGGTCGAAACGTGCTGTAGCTCTTTCATATTACTTTTCTGAGGCGTGTCCGTTTACTTATTCATACTCTAGATAATTTCTAACACGTTTTCGCAATGTGGCTCGTTTATTTGTTACATGCAACCAACTAAACCAAGAGAGAATTAAGAAACGAAGAGTAAAGAAAGTACATGGGACGCCCAATTACGCGTAAATAGTCAAGAAAAGACGAACAGCCCCACGTGATACTATGATCGCAACGAAACCTTTCCGATAAAAAAAAAACTGCGGATAAAATGCATTTCTTATTTAATTACTTTGTACGCAGGGCCACATTAAGGTAAGCATGCACCTGCTGTGCCCTCGATCTTTAATGAAGTTCTCACGGCTCAATAAATAATGATGATTCTGGTGGCCCTTTTATTTGTTCCACACAAATATAAGAAACAACAGAAGATAATCTGGTGACCTTTAGTGACGTTACCACTGATTGTTGCTTTGTGAAGTACATGTATTGTTTTAGGAAGCACTTATATGTCAAAATCAAATTCGTTGGGAGTTTCGGTCATATTTTCTTCATGTTTTTAAAGTTTTTACATAAAATCGGCCATGCTTTCCTTGATTCCTTTGTCTGATTGATTGTATTTGATTTATTTATGATCTCACGTGCATGACTGTTCCTTTTTTGTGTGTGCAAGTAATCTTTTTGGCATGCTTGACGCGTTATCACGACAACGGTTTACAACCACCTGAAAAAGATCTTAAGGACTTGTATCTTCCTTGCGATAAATAGAATGAGCACAAAGCTAAGCTGTTCCCATTTTACCGGATCGTAACTTCGTCTAAACTCAAATACTGCAACATTGAATATGCATTTCATGGTTGGCAACGTCCTTTATTCGCGCAACAAAGATTTCAAAACAATTACAATTGCCTTTTCATGGATGAGTTTTCTGAAACTTTCGCGTTATTGGCAAACCAAGGACGTCTCCACCTGCTTTTGAAAACATTTAGAGAAGAAAGCTGGAGTGTGGAAGTTAATATGTGCCGAGTCTCTTTATCCTCTCTTCAACTTGCCTGCAACCACAAATTCCTGAAATACAGGTATCTTGAACTGTTTGTTGCGTGCGGCAATTTTTTGCCTGAAAAGTGCTACAAAAAAAAGAAGCAATTATGCTGTGAAAATGTTCACTTATACTTTTCGTTTGATGGGATTACATATTTTAGTGAATAAGTTCACCATTTTGTGCTAGATGTGCTCCAAGTTCTAAAATTGCGAAGTTAGCGAAAAAAGTAGCTTTGCAGGTTAAATATCCAATTTTTTTAGAAAAAAAAACTTGTTTTGTACACCAACTACATATACATCGTTATCGGCTCAATACCTGCCACTGGAGTGAAATCCATCAAAATTGGGAATGGAAACCAGGACGTCGCGTTCCTTCTTATCACGGCACACCCTAATATGTGGCAACCAGGAACATCGTACTCTTTTGCTCTGCTAAATTAATTACTTTCAAGAACGCTAATGTGAACGAAAGCGCGATACAGTTAAAAACTTACATGACCGATACGTGCAAACCAAATAGGCAACCTCAGGAAGCTTAGTCACTGATAACGCATAACCACGAAAATTAGGCGCTGTTTGTCTCTTCATGGACCCTAAACGGACCACGTATCAAAAGAGATGAGCCACTTTTTAACAAGACTCTCATAACGCTTTCCTATCACATAGCAATTCGAACTTTTGCCGTTACTTCTCTGTTACGGGTTACGTTTAAAGCAGCGTGAAAGTGAGATAATGTGCGTTCAAACAAGATAAAGATAAACTCACATTCTTCATCCTAAGCATCAGTGACAGAAAAAGACAAAGCATGAACGGGGCTTTATGAGTGAGAAACTCTAACAAAACAAAATGCAATAAAGATACACACAATCCACGGTAATTATTGGGGTCGTTAGTGGCTTCGGTGTGTGTACGCGCTGTTTATCTCACACCGTTGCACAGCCGATGCCATGAATTTTGCGTGTATACCGACGCTGCATATGAATTTTATTGCGCACGTGCTTTTCTTGTTCACCTGTTTCGCTGCCCCTTCTAGAAATACGTTTACGTATCCACCCCTCTATAAGCACCTCTTACCGCGAGTGGGGTTTCGCGCCTCAGTCGCCGCACTCGTCGTCTTCCACACTCGTCCAGTCTATTCACCTTTCTTATACTAAAAGAACTCCTCCGAAGCGTGCTGAGGCTTGCTTCGCAAACAACCGCAGGTGATTACTGCATTTAAATTTTCTTTTTATTTTTGTTTTGCCGCTGTTCAACCATCAACGATTTCAATAGACTGCAGGTCAATGGCGGCGTCCCAAATTACGATAGTCACAATGGATAAGTGCAAAAACACAGAAAAATAAAACCAGTTCCTGCAACGAATCACATCGCCGAGTGCTTTCCATGCATCTAATGATCTCTGAAACCGAAATGTAAAGCGCAGCCATTGCTACGAAGTTCCATGTATAATGTTTTATGCGTGCATTCTCGCAATAGAAGAAAAGTTATTAAAAAAGAAGTATACAGTACTAAAGTGCTCCTCGTGTTCCCCCCTTTTCGCTATTGTGTTTCTGGTCTGTGAAAGCGATTCCATTACATTTCGCGGAACGGTATTGTTAGAGGGAAGTGATACGTGAGGCTAACCTTGATTATTTGCTGGCCCAATTTTCTTAGCCCATTTTCCATTTCGAAGAAAGAGTTTTGGGTTCATAATGATTCACATAAGCGTCAACGTGGTCTCAGGAATCAGAATTATATTGCATAATAGGGTATTGAAGTAAAATTTTTGAAGTAAAATAATTTGCAAGTGTGCCATAAAGAAAGCGTGCAAAAATATTTGCCTAATGGGCATCGGTCTGTTGGTATGCTCTCTTTTGTTTTCAGATTTTTTGCATGAAAGAGTTAAGGTACATCTATCGTTTTCCTCTCAATAGCTCGCCACGTCGTCCACAATTCAAACTGAACCCTTTTCGTAAACCTTCAGGTTTCTGCTCCGTATGTATATACCAGCAAGATGCAGCTGGTATATACCTTTCTCTTAAGGGATTGTGGAATTCTATCCGTCATGATGTGAGGATATTTGTCGAATGTGTTCCACCCAATTCTTTTTCTTCTAGTTACTTCATTCTCGTGGTTCAGCTGCGCTACCTCTTCTAAGTAGACATAGAATTTCAACTCTTCAAGTGCCCAGCTACCTATCTGCAAACGCTCTTCTCTTCCATGGTTGTTGCACAATACTTTCATTTTCTACTTTCTACGGCCTACTTATCTGCTTTTCTTATCTAACTCAGTAAACATGAAGTGCAATTCGTCCCCTGAGTTACTCAGCAATGCAATGTCGTCGGCGAAGCGAAGATTACTTAGTTACTTTCCAAAAGCTTTTCTTCCTAACTGCTCCCATCCTAGGCCTCTGAAGTCCAAGGACGCGGTCAATAGCATCAGGGAGATCGTATTTCTTGTCTTACACTCTTCTTTAATGATATTATCTCGTTTTCTTTACGAAGCACTATAACGTCAGTTGATCTTTTGTAGATTTCTTTCAAGATGTTTATAGATGCTGCCTCGACGCCCTGATTCCGCAGTGTCTGCATAACTGCGGGTATTTATACTGAATCAAATTACTTCTCGTAATCTATGAAGGCTACGTATAGATGTTGGGTGCAATCTGAGCATTTCTGTATCTCCTGATGGTAGTATGAATGCGTTCGATTGCTGAGTAGCCTTTTATAAATCCCACTTGATCCTATCGCTCATCCGTTGATTAAATTTTTATGTTCTCCTAATTCTCTTAGCAATCACCTAAATAGGTTCTCTACGGCAGAGAGGAAACTGATCGGCTTGTAATTAAAGTGCTTGTCGTCTCCTTTCTTATGGATTAATATTGTATTGCCATTCATCCGGAATTATGGTACCCTCCCTATGCGAAGACGCTTAATGAACAGGGTGGTTAGTTTTTTTTAAAGCACAATCTCTTTCCTGCCTTTCAGCATACCTGAGGATAACTAATCCTCACCAGCAGCTGTGCCTCTTCTCATTATCTCAAATGCTTTCCTCACTTCTGTCATTACTGTTAGAATATCATCTGGGATCCTGCTATTTCTTACAATATGGTCACGGTTGTCCCGGCTACTGTACAGATCTCTGTAATACTCCTCCGCTATATTAACTATTCTATTCACATTGGTAGTTAATTTCCTTGTCTGTAAGTGCATACAGGTGGTTTTTGCCTATTTCAAGTTTCCTGTTCATTTCTTAGACACTTCCTCAGCTCTTTAGAGCCTTTTCAATTCTCTCAATATTATACCTTGTTACAACGGATACCTTACGCTTTTTAATCAACTTCGAAACTATTGCATTTGTATTTTGTCTATTGTGTTTGAGGCTTCTATGCTATGATGTTTCTTAATGAGGTTATTTATCTCTTGGGAGAGTTTGCTAGTTTCTTGTCTAACTACCGTACCTCCAACTTACACTGCACACTCAGTTATGATACTCGTACGGCTATCATTCACTGTGTCATTGCTGAGGCCTGTTTCTTCGTTAAGAGCCGAGTATCCGTTCTCAAGCGAGCCTCAGAATTCTTGTACTTTCTCTCTCTGTGCTATATGAACAATTGGCTGCTTGCCTACCGGTTTTTGCCATTCCTTCTTAAAGTCTGGCTGAATTTGATAGCTTACCATATTATGGTCACTGCATCATATCTTGCCAAGCACTTCCTCATCTTGCATGATGTCTGGGTGTGCACTCAGTATGAAGTCTATTTTGTTCTTACTTTAGTAATTCAGGCTCCTCCATGCCTACCTACGGGTCACCCGTTTTCGGTAGAATGTATTTATAATCAGTAAATTATTGCGTTCTGCGAATTTCACCAAGTACTACCCTCTGGAATTTCTAGTACCGATCTCATAATCTCCTACTGCCTCATCTCCAGCCTGCATATTCTCTATGTTGGCATTGATGTCACCCATCAGTATCGTATATAAGTCTGTACTTTATGTATTGCCAATTACACATCTTCATAGTAGCTTTCAACTAATACGTCACTATGACTGTACGTAGGCGCATAGGCCTGTACCACTTTTGCCTTGTATCCTTTATTATGTTTAATTACTATACCTACCACCCTTTTATTATTGGTATACAATTCCTCCATGTTACCAGTTATACTTGTGTGAATAAGAAACCTCACCCTCCGTTCTCTTAGGTCAGCCAATTCGCCATAGCAGAGTACGTACCGATTTTGTAGCACTCCGTATGCCTCATTTGTCCTCCTAACCTCAATTAGCCCTATTACACACTAATTAACGCCCTCAAGGTTCTCTAATAGCACATCTAGACGTCTCACTAGATAGGGTTCTGGCGTTAAACGTTAACAAGTTGAGGTTCCACGGCGGATACTGATTCGCGAATGTGTGAAAATGAATAATCTGTATTGTTACGTTTTTAATTTTTACACCATTAATGCATCGCGCTGGCCTTTGTGTACTAATCATCATTATATATTATATATGCATTCTAAAGGAAAACATGAAATGTGTTGCTGTAACAGAAGCATTATAAATTATAATTGCCAGTTTAACCATTCAATAACGACACCTATTTACCGATGATAGTAAAGTGAAAAACAATTCGTAATATTTTAACACACAGTTCAATCAACACTTTTAGTATACTAACGTATGCAGGGGAAATTTGTGCCCGAGAATAATAACACAGCTAGAATGGAATCTCCTAGCAGTCCCGAGGATTCACTTCTGCTTCTTTCTGCACGTTATTTTTTGCAACACGGGTCACGCTTAGCTGGGCCTTGCAGGTTCGCGCACCGCAAACCATCCGGGGGGCATAGGTATCGGCTAGCGCGCGTAACTGGAAGTCACATTGTGTCAATATATTAAAGGCATATGCGAAATGCGTCCCAGCAGAAAGCGGTGCGCTAGCAGTATAATAGCTTACGGAGCATGTTTCTTTCGAGTCAATGAAACTTCCCCTTTGTTCCAAAAAAATAAGTTTCATACGTTCTTCTTTGCATAACTGTTAATACAAAACTGCATTACGAGTGTTTTTAAGGCGGTAAAGTACAGTTTTTGAAAAAGTAGAGAAAAAGAGAAATTGGATCCAGCCGTTTGAAACAGTGGTCACAAACACGCTGGCTGCTAACAGCCCACGGCTTCGCACGGAATAAACTTTTCTGACTTTGCTTATAGTACTTTTATTATTTTCTTGTCCATTGGAATGAATAAGTACAATAACGGGAAATTATTCGGCATAGGCATCTTGTTCATGTAAGTTACAAGACTGGGCAAAAGAATTTTTCCTTTCGTGCGGCTCCCCGTGGGCTCATGAATTGAAACATGAGCGTGGATTGAAAACCATGTTTCATGATTGGCCTCCAGATTTTATGCTTTTAAAAGGGGCGTTCGCTGGGCTGATTTCTTTGCGCTTATTTCTGCTACGAAAATTTTAGTCATTGTTGAAATTCATATAGATACATTTTTCGGACTAATATGATTCATCTGTAGGAGGCATTCCTTCAAATGAAAACGTACGATAGGTGCCATTGTCGTCATCCTCACTTCCCCTTCCCCATTCTCACCACTTGTAATATGTTTATTGTCGCGGATCTTGTGAGACTGAATTCTGTGACCCTAGAGTGGTGGTTAGTTTGAAAGGCTTGCTGCAAACTAAAAAAACGTACCCACGGACAGCTGAAACAAAAAAACCTCTCTGCGATACATCTAGAATATAGAAATGAGAAATAAAAAATAAATTACAAAAGAATTTGTCTTTAGTTTTGAATCTTTTCCTGATTGCATCAGGGGGATGTTTTCTCAACGTTTCGATAGCAACTAGAAGCAAAAGTGTAATTTTTGCTACTAATGGAAATAGAGAAAACCATACTGACACTGAAATAACTTTTGCTCTACTAAGAAAGGTTTCACTAAACTAACGCGAGTCTCTGCTCAGCTGAGGTACCGTTAACGCTACGTTGTAAACCGAAGCCGGAACATGTGTATTCGAGTACAGGTTACGACGGCCCCTCTAGACAGTAGAAAATGATCACGGTGGGCGAAGTCTACGTAACGTGCACAATGATGACGAAACCAGACGCGGAGCACTCACCGAGCGATGGTCGAGCCGATAAGACTTCATAGCCAGTAGAAGCGTCGGTTGCTGCGTCGACAAAGCCAAACACAGATAAGCCGCGGCTCTGTTTGCAGGATCTAGGCACCGCTACACAAAACCAGGTTAGGCCACGCTTAGATTAAGCGTTCTGTACTCCGGTGTAACAGCAATAACAGCATTATTGCCTGCAGAAGCATCCGTTGTCTTTTCGCGCTCCAGCCTTCAGAGCCCTCTGTCGGGTTTCGGCAAACCTTCCATCAGTTACTGAACAGGCCCTTCGGTGACTTCGGACTTCCGGCAGCAATGTGTTCACTTTTTACTTACGCTGCTTGAGTTGCAATTGTTCATGTCTGAGTTGAACTTTCCGGAAGTGTGTGCTCTAAAAGTGGAAGTTGAAAGTTTGCGGGGAGAAGGAGAAATGGTGAGGCGGGGATGAACCATATCAGAAGGTGTACCACAGCGATCAAATTATTAACCTGTGTCCTGTCTAGCGCGTATACTATGAAAGCTTTGATGTGGGACAAACTGTGACCTGACAAAACATAATCGGTTAACCTTTTTGCTCATTTAGTTCACTGTGTTACTGACAAAATTACTTTTTATTTATTTTATTGTGCATTCAATACGTTTAAGAAGCTCTACGTGTTTCAAGAAGCCTCCTTTCGCCCAGACTAACCATATCTACCAGATGAGTAAATATGCACTTTTTTGGTTTCCCTTATATTGCGATTGTGTGGAGGCGAATTGTGGGTGCTCATTATTACATATGGTCGCAACGTTTTTTCGTCTTAGTAAGAGCCACAGGCATTTTATTGCGCAGCGGGAATTTAAATGCTTATCGTTAGCTCGATAACCCATGTTCATGTGTGTTTGAGCCATTCTAGGTTAAAGAGTCAGTTTTTATACTTGTACTAATAAGCAATATAGTATCGCCTTTGATAATTGTAAAATTATCAGAAGTTGTAAGAGAGGTTGAAAATAAGAAATAAATGGCATGAAACGTTAGCATGCGCATGTGTGATTCACTTCTCTTTGCACATTTGGGAATGACGCAGTATATAGGGAAAAGAAAAATAGGGTAAATGAGAAAAACACTAATTGCGCCCACATGTGAACGTTTCTATTAAGCAAAGCCTGCTCACGGAGCAGTGTCGACCTTAAATTCATTTGCAATGCTGCCGCTGCTTTCCATGTAATCGACAGGTGCTGCTCTGGTCCAAGTATTTTGCACCCGAAATTGGTCTTCAGTTCTTCATGAATACTGGCTTGATAAAAGAACTAACCGTATTATGATGTAAGGAAGACAAACAAACATTCTTGAAGCGCACTTCAACTAGGTCCACCTACTTAAAGAAAGGGCAAGCGAGGTGTATATTTATACAGAAAAGCAGGGTGCTTGAACGGGGAGGTCAATAATCAGTCTACCTTGCACCGACTAAGCGGTCCAAAATAGCAGGAGTCATGACAGGAGGAAAGATTATAGAAAAGAAATGAACCACATAAAAACAGGCGGAGGATCTGTGTGAGTTTGAATCTTGAAGATAGAAAAGCCACTGAAATACCAGATTGTATACGATTCAAGAAAAAAAAATGCTCCACCAGCTGTTTTTCAGGCTCTGGCAAAACGTTTTCCATGCCACCTTTTGACCGACGAACGGGCGTGGCGAAGTGCCAACACGCAAGACAAATTTATGGCTCCACGCACGATTCATCCACCATCCAAAAATTTCAGCAAGTAAAATGAGCGAAAAAAAAACGTGACCGCAATCGTAATGCATGGTAGTCACGTAGGGCTATACTACGTAAATTCGAACTTCGGGCAAAAAAAAAAAAGAATGCCGGTTGCATAATGCGGAACGACTAAAGGAAGTTAAAGGACAGGATATATGTGAGTAGATTACGCTTCTATCTTCAAACCAGAGCTTCCGGGTCATACGTTAGGTCCAATTCAATTTGCGGGCGCGTTTCGACTAGAGAGGCACCTTCACTAGTTTCCGCATATCTGCGTGCAGTAGTATGCTGATCAGATTTCGTTAGCCGCTCTCGCATACAATATGGGTGAATGGAGCTGTTTAGCTCATGACGCTGTTCGGAGGTGGGCTTAAAAAAAGCCACAGCGAAAACTGTCAAGTTCATTCTGATTAATGTGCCTACTGGCCAAACGACAGAAAATATCTGAGGTCGAAAGTAAACCTAACCGACCTTGATTTATTACGTTAAGGCTATTACAAACAAGAACTTGCTGGAATCCACTCTTAATGAACAATAACTATCGGGAGTTCTCTATTCCTACAACGTGCGATAAATGCCATGACACCATAGATCTCATTCATTTGCTGTGGCACTGCAGGGCCTTGCGCAGCGACAAAATATAATTGAGAACAATGGAAAAGAGCTCTACAATGTTCTACATTAGAGGAAAAAAAATTCATGGGCAATCCAACAAGCTCGTGTAGTGGCTGAAAAACTAGGTCTTCTGATCCCAACGTGGAAGACGCCTATTCGGTCTCAGACACTATACCGCAAGCTATTGGACTATATAAAAGTTGTTTCATCCCTTAATTCAGCTATCCATCTATTCATCACAAGTACGCGAATGTAAATAAGTAAACAATATTATCGATGCCCTATTCTACCTAATACTTCTCGCAGCAAGGCAGTTGATTGAAAGCAGATAGAAAATTTCTACATGATCCCAATGTCGTTCTGGTTACGGAACATTATTCTGCATTTCGATAATTAGCGTATTTGGTCCTGCTTTAGCGTCAAGTGATTATTAGTTGATGCTTCTACAAGTTGCATACTTTGGTAGCAGTGGCATAATTCGCGAAAAACTCGGCGCTGGTGTGCTGCAGAAATCCTAGCCTACACTAGGATGTCCTCGAAATTGCGGTGATGGCTGTCGTAATTTTTGACACCATTTGACACTACAAGCTAGGAGATCACAACAAAGGTTGCTTTTGGTGTCTTATTCGTCCACTGCTGCCGCTGGCATCTGTAACCACAAACGCGGGAAATATAAAAAAGTATTATAGCGAATAGAGAACACTAAGGACACCACAGGATTCAAACACGGGTCCCCTGCGTGCCAGCCCCGTTTTCTACCACTGAGGCATGCCAGGGCTTCAAACGCTGCTGCGAACTATCCCTACGCAGACGTCATGTCGGGAAAGGACTCATGGTAATGAGTAATAAGGCGTTTTAAAAAGGCAAAATAACAACCATGCCTAACACACCGCGAAATGCTTAATGAGTGGGTCGTCGAATGTTCTAACACTTTACAATAGCTTGTCCTTGTTCACCTTCTAGCTACTCATACACACTGTGAGCGATTGGCTAAGAATTTGTGGCGTGTCGACTTTTGGACGTACTCCCTCTGAGCGACTGGCCAAAAAAAACTTTCTGTATATAGCCTATGAATGTCGAGTGCACTAATGCTTTCTAACCTGTAACTAGACAATGTACAAAGAAAAAAGGAAAACGTTACAAAAGTAAACAGCAACTGAAAAAAAAGTTTGATAAAAATGATAAGAAAAAATGGCAGCATATCAACGGAGTGAAAGATGGAGAGTGGGGCGAAGCATCCGTCCGTCCATACGTTCTTGCTTCCGTTCGTTCATGCATGCGTCTGTGTGGCTGCCCATGCGTCCATCCGCCTGTCCGTGCGTGCGTCTGTTGGTGCGTCCGCATGTCCATCTGTGCGTCCATCCCTGCGTTCGTCCATGCATCCACTCCTGCGTCCGTCCATGCGTCCATCCGTTCGTGCAGCCATCGGGGTCCGTTCATGCATCTCTCTGTGTGTCCGTTCATCCAGCTATTCAATACTACAACTACCACCATCTCGCATCTTTTCATCAAATATTCCTCATATAGAAGAACCGCCATGCAGCGGACATTCCAAGGACTGAACGAGCGGAGGCACACGCACATTTTCTTACGGCTTGCGCTTCGTGTCTACTTCCCTTCTTAACCACCTCGAGTTCATGGCATATGCTAGTTCACTGTATTCATGGCGCTGCGGCCCAACGCTCGGTAAACCTTTCTGAAACCAAGGAGGTTACGCCCAGCGAGTATAACGTAGCAACCCTTTCTTCTCAGATAGGGCTCAATGTACATGCCAATGGCTGCTAAGGAGGAATGAATGACAGTAGAATTCGGCTTTTGGTTGACGCGCACGCTGCGAATTTTTTATTCTTCAACAACGCACAGAAGAAATCTCCAACCGGCACCACCTTGGAGGTCAAAATGTAAGACTGGTTACACACAAGTACTACGACTACGAGGGATGAACGGGTGCCGCTGTAAGAAGCTTCGCCCATAAAAATAAGGACGAACGGGGGCCGCTATAAAGAGCTTCGCCCTGTGCTCGTGTTCTCTCGTTGTCATCGTAAGCGTCTCAGGGCGTTCTGGGCTGGCGGACGCCCGTAATGGCAAGCCAGCCCCCGAAGAAGGTGCTAGCCTTCGACGTAGTCGTCCCCGAGGGGACTAGTCCCGAAGACGTCGTTGACGCGACGTTTTCAATAGTAGGAATCGAAGAGATCTACTGTGTACTGAACTTTCGAGGCCGGAATTACCAAGTCACCGTTAACAGTGGGGCCGCTCTGGCTCAAATCATCGACGCGTCCCACCTCATCATCAGAGGAGAGCGCGTTGCTGTCGTACCCTTGGGACCCCAAGTCACTCAAGTCACCGTTATGTTCCTGCCATGCCGCGTCCCCAGCGAGGTCCTCGCACAAGCAGTGTCTCCCTATGGGAAGATGCTGCACATCAGCAGAGGGCTCATGGGATCGCGCCCAACCGTGACCACTGGGACGCGATTCGTCCGGATGGAAATGAAGACATCGTCGCCGGTGCCCAACTACCTCAAGGTCGCTGGCCATCAAGTGTCCTGTGACTATAAAGGGATCCAGCGAGCGTGCCGTTGATGTGGAGACAGCGGGCACTTCCGCATGAATTGCGCAGCTCCGTTTTGTAAAAGGTGCGGCGTTTACGGCCACGACGGGAAGGGCTGCTCGCTGCCGTGTCGCCGTTGTGGTGACACGCATGCCACCGTCGCCTGCACCATCAGGCCGTCGTATTCCCAGGCGGCCTCTAAGAATTACCCGCCACTTAAATCAGGAAAGAATAAGGATGTCGTATCATTTACGCTAGGCCCGGATATTTGCCAGGACGTAGTTGGGTGCATCATAATGCCATACCAGACGCCACACCAAACGCCCACAGCGTCTCCAGCCAGCCCTGACCAGGCAGCCCCTCAAGGTGCGGATGATCCATCTAGCGGCCCGCGACCAGTGGTGGTTCCCACAGAACCACAGGTCGAGTCCTTACCAGAGGAGGCGCCACTCGGCGAACGCGTCGCAGATGCTGACGTGATATCTGTTGCTCACCCATGGCTGCCCAGTCGTCTGTTAGTCCTCCTATCATTCAAGAGACTTTGTCCCAAGGTGACGAGGTTTCCATCAACGAGGACACGAGCAGTACTAGGAGCAACACGGCCCTGCAGATAGACACCGACAGCACTCCAAGCGAGATCAGTCGGGACAGTTTTGACGAATTTATGCCATCTTAACTCAAGAGCCTCGGCACCAAGCGACACCGAATATCCAGCAGCGACTCGGAGGCCTCCAGCAGAGACAGAAGTCCCCTGCGGACTTCGATGCGGCCCCGGAAGCCCCGCGCTTCTGGTGGGTCGCCTGGTCGAAAGAAGTGATTGAGCTGCTTGCGGGGCACCCGCTCCCACGTCTGTCAGAACTGTGAGTGTAGTATCCAAATTTGTCTTTATTGTTTACGATGGCTACCGCATTGAATAATATTTCCTTCAACGTAAAAGGTTTTCGCAGTCCGGTAAAGCAGGCCGAGGTGATTAGTGTAGCCCGTGCTCCAAATTGTGATGTTTTATGCCTGCAGGAAACTAATTTCTGTTCACTATCCGACGTTAGGGCTTTTAAACAAAAGTTTAACTTAGATTGCTCTTTTTCTTTCGCTACAACTCGTTTTACGGGAGTAGGCATCATTATATTTATACAGGCTTTATTGAGAGGTCACCACGTTGTTTATGATGGCGTCGGTAGAATTATTGCTCTAGATTGTACCTACTTTTCTTTTCGAATGAGGATACTATGTGTGCATGCGCCTGCACAAACCGGACAGTCCAATGATTGTTATCGAAATTTGGATGTTTTTTTCTAGACGGTCGTCATGTAATTCTAATTGGAGACTTCAACTGTGTGCTAAATACGCGATGAGATGTACAAGGTCCTGGCTGGGGTCGGTCTGCTTGGAATTCACGTGAGCTGCGACGCCTTGTCCAGCATTTTTAATTGCTGGATGCGCATATTGTTATACACGGGAATACTTTTGTTTGGACACGGCGCCGCGGACACTCCTCCAGCAGACTCGACCGGGGTTATATTCCACATGCTTTAGAGACGTTTGTCTCTGACTTACGTGTTCCGCCCATCCCACCTTCGCCTGTGTACATCTCTGATCATCGTCCGATTCTATTAGAACAAAATATTCCATTTTCTTTTTCGGAGAAACCATGGCGTCTTGATGTTCGCGTCCTCCAAGACGCGCGCTCTCGCTCAAATTTGTCCCGTGCAATACGCGTGTCACTCGCTGCGTCTGATTTATTTGATTGGGATGCGCTTAAAACGCAGTGGCACCTGCACTGCTCAGTTGAAGGGCGTTCCCTTCGTCGTCGCGTTTTTGAGGAGCTGGCCGATACTGCAGCGAAGCTACGCATCGCCTTACGCGCTGAAACGCCGTCTCCCCTGATGCAAGCTTGGCAACATGAATTACGTCAATGCTTCCAGCGTTTGACTGCCACCTCGTCTCTGGCGGCGGCTGCATGGCGTTGTAGGCACAACCCTTGTGCCCACCCCGACGTGCTACGCTATGCGAGGCAATCGTGTCTTGGGCAGTCACAATCACCTGTTTTTACGACCATGCAGACACCACCTACACAGCCGCTTCCTAAGCGTGATCGATCTCTCTTTCTGGCGCATTTTGAAGAGATGTCATGTTCGGCCATGCGGACAAACTGTGATATAATACCGCCTATGCTTAGAGGTTTGCCTCGCGTTCCTCGACAAGCTGCTGATTCTCTGCACGTCCCTCAATCAGTTGAAGAGGTAAAGGCAGCACTACAATCTATGAAACGAGGGACAGCCCTTGGGCCAGACGGTTTTCCAGTTGAATTTTACTGATCATTTTGGAATGAGCTTGGTACTGCATTGACCGTGGTTATCCGGCGATGTTTCAAGGATGGTGTCTTTCCATCAAGTTTTCAAGATGGACGCATTGTGCCTATTTCAAAAGGTGATGCTTCTTCTGTTAATCCTGAAAATTGGAGACCTATCACGCTTCTTAACGTTGACTATAAGATATTCGCGACGGTGAGCGTTCAACGTTTGAAGGCTCTGTTGAACACCCTGGTGGGTCATCACCAGGCTTCATCTTTGCCTGGACGGGAAATACACAGTTTGTTCTTTACCACCCGGGATAACATAGCCTATACTCTGTCGTAATCTGCGTGTGGTCTCCTTGTGTCTTTAGACCAAGAAAAAGCAATTGACCGACTAGAGCACACGTATATCTTTAAAGTGCTCGCAGCCCTTGGTTTTCCTGGTACTTTTGTTGAATTAATTAGACATACTTACTCTGATATAAAAAGCACACTAGTTCTAGATGGTTGGGAGAGTGCTGCCTTTTCTATTACACGTGGGGTCCGTCAAGGATGCCCCTTGTCTCCTGTTCAATCTTTGAGCCATTTTCGTGTACTCTAGAAGCAGATTCGCATGTCCGGGGTCTTGCGCTTCCCGGCAGCAGTACCGTAAAAGTCCCAGCTTTTGCTGACGACATAACCCTGTACCTTTCAAATGAAGATAGTCTTTCTCGTAGCCTGCGTTTATTCTCCCAGTATAGGGACATTTCAGGTGCCGCGCTAAACTTCTCTAAATCCGGGTATTTGTTCATCGGCTATCCCAACTCCACACTTTGGTCCACATCTCTTCTTCAGCCGGTTGCGTCTCTTCGCATTTTAGGCATTTTATACAACCGCTACGGCATTTGCAACTCCGTCTGGTCAAACGCCCCCGATGAAGTAAAACAAGAAATTGAGAACGCCCGGGAATTCGACTTTCCGCTTCTTGAGCGGAGGTACCTTGCGCAGACTATGTTCTGCGGTCGCTTTTGGTACCTTTCTCACGTGGTACAGCCGCCTTTACGCATCGTGAGGTCATTGCAGTCTGCCTTATGTTCATTGTTTTGGTCTGGTGGCACTGATTTGGTTTCTCGTGTGGCGTTAGGACAGCAGCGTTCCCAGGGAGGTTTCGCTTTTCCTTCGGTATCAATACGCAGCCGGCTATTGGCCCTGCGCTTCCTGTTGCGCCTCGTACAAGGAGAGGAATCCCCCGCGCAAACTCTGGCATATTATTTTCTAGGCACTCACCTTCGGTATTTATTGCCTAATGTGTGCCTTAATCAGGGCCCACAATCATTAGTACTTCCTTCGATTTATGCAACAGCTGTCGCGTTATTTCGTCATATCCAGTCGACTTGCCCTGATTTAGATGTGTTAGACAATTCTATTGTTGACACAACAGCCGCGTTGTTGCTCCCGTTAGTTCCTCCAGTACGCCGCACCCGCTCTAGTCGTGTGTCTTGGAGCACGTTTACGGCACCATTTCTACTTGGCCACCTCCGGGACTTCATGTGGCGGCTTGGGTGGGGCGTTCTTCCTACCCTTGACCGCCTGGAAAGGTGGAGAATGGTCCAGTCATCAACATGTCTGAACTGCTCCCTACGGGAAACAAATCAGCATGTGTTAAGGCAATGTGTCGTTGCTCGTGTTATCTGGAGGGCTGTGCATGCAGGATTTCGTGGCCTCGGAGTAAACCGCTTTGTTTCTTCTGGACGTTGTTCTCGAGGCAGTTTTGCTTGCCCTTTTATTGTTGCTCGTGCCTACTGTCTTTGGCGTAACCGTTGTGAAGCTGTTGCAGCAGGTCGTCGCCGCCGTTCTCTCTTCCCAATTTCGGAGCGACTGTACAAGGCAATACTATCTGTGTTGTCGGAGGAAATCTTCTTTCTGGGTTAAGAGGAATTCCTTCGACACTGGTCCTGCCGTTTTGTGTTCATCTGTGAGAGACGTGTAAGGCTTGTTTTCAGGCCTGCCTGGTATTGGTAGGTTAATCTTTGTTTAGTACTCATACAAATACCCTGTAAATACTATGTAAATATCTGACATATTGAGCTCTACATTTCATTTGTGTATTCTTCGTTTACCATGTATTGTGCATATGTAGACATTGTTTTTGTAACAATTCCTGCGTAGTTGGGTAAGTTGTGTATGTTGTGTTCTGTTTACATATGTACACATATCTTTTTGGAACAACTTTTGGTGTGTCTGTGGATGTTGTGTTCTGTCGCAATGTTCTGTTGGATTATAATTGATGTTCACTGTCTGTGAGAATAAGTTTCTCTAAACAAAAATAAGTGCTAGCACCACCATGCATATATGAAGTTACGAAGAAACCAGCTGGACGGCTCATTTTAACTCTCCCAATCAAAGTTTATTGTATGTCATACATTTATTGGCATTACCAAAACTTCCCTAGTACTTTCGAGTATATAATAAAATAGATGTCATGTTGTATTACTTTCAGTTGCTTGAAAAAAATTGCGACCTGCATGAAATACACTACTGCAGCAAGGTACCAATGATAAAGCACTGAAATTTAGAGCAATTTTGACTGTAGGTTTATGTTTCGATGGTAGTTCTTCCGAAAACGGAACAATTAGGGGTCATTTACAATTACTGAATAGTTACAACATGACGCAAAATACCGTTCAAGAGTATTTATTTATTCACAAAATGGGCACAGGGGTAATATCACCAGACCAGATCTTTAAATATGAGCTTGATGGAGAGACACGGCATCAAAATGTGGTCTTGAGAACTTCAAACTTTCTAGATCGACTCCACTGAGCTTTCTGAAGAAATCTTACACGCTGATAGTCGGCCCATTTAGTATTGCTCACCGTTATATCTGTACAAATTGCTAGTTTTCTATATCTTAGTGATGCTATGTATTGTATATGTAGTAGTAGACGAAATTATTAACGCGATAGCGTTAGAGAGCTCGTGTCCTAGAAATCCCGCCGTCGGCGTCGGCCCCGTTGGTTGTGAGCGAAAAATCGTTTGTGCGTCTGTGACCGAAAAAGCAAGTTACGGAGATCGCCGCGGGATCCGCTACTTGTCCACGTTTGCGCACGGGATCACACTGAAAAGCCGCGCATTCGAAGAAAGAAAAAATGCTCAAGGTGACGAGGTGCGGTAGTTCTTTTGCCCTTGCCACCCCTCTCTGCTTAACCTCCTGCGCTTCGGTCGGGACGAGAGAAGAGATAGTGCACTTGCAGCATGCGACAAACCTTTGCATCTCCAATCGGCCAGGACGGACTCTTAAAATTTTTGCGGCGTTGAATTCATCGGGCAATGAGCCCTTTCTATGAATTCATTTTATGGTTACTAGTGTTTCAGGGCCCCTTTAACGTGTTTTGTTTGACAGGTGCCACGACGAAAACGAGCCCTATCGGCGATTTATAGGCGCATTTGGGAAGCCTCAAACTACCTCAAAAAGGCCGGGATTGTGCAGCCATTGCCGCTAAAAACACGCAAGAGCTTTCAAATAGCTCTACAAATGGACAACTGTGTCTACCTAGCGGAAAACATATCATGCCCTTCCACAGGCGTTGATCAAGCAAACAGCAAACGCTATAAAATGTGCTGCTACCTGTGAGGCATTGTCAGACTTTTATGGCCTTCGAGATGGCGAGCGTGTGGCGTGTATTTTGGAGGTCATGCGACTGTTGCTTTAGATGATCAAAAACACCTATAATTCACGCCCACGCGCTGGTACGATCTACTGTGTGCATGTGTATGAATGTGCGTGTGTGTTTTTGTAACAAAACATATTAATAAGTATTCACTTCGCGGATGAAAGGCGCGGCAGGAGCCGGATTTCGCTATCGCGTTCAACTCTTAAAGGCGGAGTTTAAAGGTCCCCCAATTTTGGACCAATAAGAGCAGGTCGGGCCTGTTAAATCAGCATAATTCTTCATTATCATCAGCCACACCATAAAACAACTGCGAAAAATTCCTTGCAAGTCTGTACCGTGTACGAGGCTCCTAAAGATTGAGTAAGCCTTCCTACTGCACGAAACTTATTGTTTAAGGCCTAGTAGGTACCCTGCAAGTGGACTTGTAGTTGTTGCCCGAATAGTGTTTGAAACCGTTTTTAAAAAGGCCGCTTTTCCAGCTTTCGCGGTGAAGGTGCCGCGCGTTCCGCACAGTTCTGTTAATGATTGGTGCTCTGTAGGACCTTGCCTTAACAGCGATCGACCGTGTATGCTATCAGAATAAAATATTTTTATTAAGGGTGACCTGTCATATTACGTTGGCACTTTTTATTGCCACCTTTTATTGTTGCATTGATTGTCTTAACAAACGGTTGTCATTGCTGCATGCAATAACAGACGTGTGTAGCTGCTAAGCACATGATTGAAGACCGATTCTTGACCTGGAGCAGGAAAGTTAGAAGAAAGCGTGGTTAGAGCAAGTTTTCGACGATTCTCAGTACGATGTATTGTACGACGATTCTCAGTACGATGATTCTCAGTACGATGTATTGAGAGCAACGACCTGCCTCAGTAAGGCACCAACGCTTACTTATGGAAGGTACGATAGAAAGCAAGCAAGAAAAATGGTGTAGCAGGCACCCGCACACCCAGATTCAATCGGTCCAGTTTTGCTATATGTCCAGGGCTCCTATTTTCTTCTTGTTCGAAAGAATACGATGCACTGTCACTCTGGAGCTATAATCGTAACACGGGAAGAAAAGAAACACTTTGCAACACTGAGACATTTTACTACCTAGCTCACAGTGTGTCAGAGCCACACCAACTGTAGTATACAAACAATCTTCATTGTGTGTTGCGTAAAACTTTCGTGCACATTTAAACAAACTTAAGCACCGAAGAAAATTGCGAGGCCTGCACAAACACGCAGCATATTATTCATTGCGAAAGCTGAAGCAGCGCTCTTTCATGAGCCTGTTTTCGGCTCTCTATGTCACATAATAAACGCACACATGCAATGTACTCATGAACTATCGTATTTTTCATGAAGTGGTCAAGCACCCAATGTGGCCTTATTGAAAATTCTGCCGATAAGTAAGGGGCCCACTGCACACATGCAAATAAGTATGCGAACTTTGCTTGTATTGTGACTAATGATGACGAACATATGTGCCTGAGTCTTTTTTATGGTTCCGAATATTTCAACAACCCACTCGCGGCGCATTTCAGATTGTGTGACATCTAGTTCTTATTATACTCTTCTACTAACTATCTTACAAGTGTTAAGACGTTTCCTAGCCCAACATGACACCTGCTTAGGGTGTTTTTGCGAATGAGTACCAAGAACAAGAGAGGCTGTGTGAATACTCTATTGGCACGGTAGAATACTCTGCTGCCCTGGTTTGGAACCTAATGCATTCTGAGAGGCTTAGTTCGAATTAAATTTCGTTCATATTTCTCATGATAGCAATAAGAATGGTACAAACAGTCAGAAAATGAACCAGTATGTGAAGACATAACGCAGGCATAACCTGTGCCCTCATAATTGTTACCTAAAGGCACCGACACTTTTTGTATACCGAGATGCAGGATGCAAACTTCTGTATTGTATTGCTACGTGACATATCAGACGCATAGACTTTTTTGAAGAGCATCCTCGATAGAGATTCTATTACACTTAAGAGTTATGGCGTATAGCTTATCACGATCAACATCACTTCGGTTGACTCTCGCTGATTCGGTGCTCCCTCGTCACCGAGAGATAGTCGCGCTTAGGAAAATTCCGACTAGCACTTATTCACCCTTTTGTTCAGTTTTATTATCAGTCGGAAGACAGTTTCAGCATGAATACATTACTTAAAACACTCGATGTTAATAATAATTGTCTATATACCATCATTAGCGCCTATATAATTTTTGCGATAGCTTTTTATTGTGTAACTTTAGAAAGCACCAATCGCGAAAAGTACAGGGAGAGCTAAAGGTTCCCCAAGGGGCATTTCTGTACGTTGCTGCTTCAGTGCTACCTGTGAACTTTGAAACCCCCTAGTACGCTTTACTTTCACAGCTATCATCGAGTACATTATGTGCGGTTGAACAATACAAGTTCTACTAAAAATTAGAACACCATGTGCTTTAAGGCTTGTTTGACCAGCAGTGACAGAGCAACCAAAGGAGGTTTAGCAATTAGAGATTGAAATAAAGCATCGGTGGTTCGTAAGCCACGTAATGATGGAATACAGTTTAGTTTAGCTGCAGAATTCTCAAGTTAGCGGAGAATTAGAGTTCATCATTTGAACAATTTTTTAAGCCGAACGTTTTGCCTCGTGTGAATGTAGCTTTAGCGAAAAGCTGCATGCATTACTTCAAAGTCCTATAATAATAAAATAAAATAAAACGTGTACCCTCGCCTAATATTTGCGAAAGCGCACTGCGTGATCTTTGACGCACTTTTTGGGAGAACAAGAATTTGAGACCAAAAAGCAAAATATTAAGAAGATGCTTTCCCGGCCAGCAGAAGTCACGGAAAAAATTCCGCTGAGTGGTGCTCCTCGTTTGGACAGCTCAAAATAAAGATGACGCATGATCTTGGCTTTTAATGGCTGAACGCGAAAGCGTAATTGCACCATGTTTACGTCGCCTTTTCAATCAGTAGCCTATAGCTTCACTTCTCTGTGGACTTGTGAATCATGCCGCGAGAAACGCCAAAGCATGGACGCCCTTCGGCTTCTACATCCGGGAGGGTTGTGTGACAACACGCTAAGAAACACGACGAGGTTCCGAGTTTCGCTGCAAAGCATAGAAAAAGAAAAGCGTTGGGGTTCAGTGGTGGCGGGCCCTTGCGTCATCTCGCGGCTGATAGTCAAGCGTATGGCATGCACGCTGAAGGACCTCTGCGGTGTGCAAACTACCAGCGCTAAATGGTGCGTATAAGTGGCTCGCTGTTAGTATGCTACCGAGTGTATGCACGGTGGTCGAGTGTTATTACTCATCGCACAATGAATGTAGGGTTCGTATAGGTTCCAATGTCCGTTCCCACTCACAGAAGCACGGTTCACATGACTCGGCCTGCGGGTATGTCGAGAAGCGAATGCCGTACAATGTCGAGCGAAGGCACGCGCAAGTTTACATTCGTTTCTCAACAACAAATGTCAATGAAGTTACCACCGAGTTATCTTTAGTAGTACGATTTCATTAGCAAAAGCTTAGTTGTGAAAGCTATTCTTACGATGTATATGAAGTAGCTACAGTATTGAGGTAATTGGTTAAAATATATAGCACATTGCCATGAGTGAACGTTAATGAGATGTAGATATAAACTGCATAGTACAGCAGCCACAACAGATGGGTTTCACTCTTCTTCCTAGAAGGCGAGTGTATGAGGAACCGGCCAGTTTCCTTCAACAAGCATTGCACCATGATACTAACTAGCACACTGATTGGAAGCGATTAATAATAATAATAATAATAATAATAATAATAATAATAATAATAATAATAATAATAATAATAATAATAATAATATTACCTGAAAATTAACAATAAAAAACCGTCCCTAAAACATATCTACAGTTTAGGAAAATTTTCAGAGATTCCATAGTGAAATGTTCTGGAAATATTAACATCTGGTGTTCTTTCACGTGTACTCGCTTCCACAGAAACGATACCGCCAATACCTGCGTCCTTCGGATCAGCAGCTGATCACCGCAACCACTACACCACGGCGGACAGAGAGCGTTTCGGTGACGAAACAATTGAAAATTCTCGAGGTACGCGAGGAACGCCGGCCATGCTAGCATAGAGGAGTCCCTCTCAATGCAGTGTCAGGTTCTTCTCCCTTGGCTTTGTGTTAACGCATGAGAAGTCGTCGGAGTATATCTAGTTCCGCTTCCATATGCTCCAATGCTTTAGGAGCTTGCTCCCTATGCATTGTCAGCCTTGTCGATCCATCTCGCCTTTATAGCCACGCTAGTCCTCGCCGCTCTCGCTAGAAGCCGTCTGCTGGCCTCCTAAGAGGGGGCTGGCGGGAAACATTTCTATGCATTGACCGATTATGTGTGGAGGAGGCACTGCAACGAAGCTTTGCTTTACTATAATAATAAAATGAATTATTTGAGTTCAACATGCTGAAACCTTCGCTGACCCTCATGGGGCACGTCATTGTATGATGATCGAGTATGGAGGATTCATGGTCTACCAGTAATAACCTCCGGAGCAAGCCCCTCCATTATCGTTCAGTTTGTGCATATGGCGTAATCATTTGGTTTCTCCAGTGCCGTCTGCTCCGAGTGCGGCAGCACCGACCAATAAAGCAGGTGCAATGAGCGCCACAAAATGTAACGATGTTGACGGGCGAATGTCGTTCCTTAGTGAAGCGAGACCTACTCCAGCGGGAAGCACAACACCTTCGCGTGTTCACGGCTGAAGATATGAACCTCTGCCACCCGTTCACTGAAGCTCAGTTAGGTAATGCATGCGTGAGCACTGGCGTAAGTTACCATAATGCTTACATAATATATATAGTTACCATAACTCGAATGTTTTGTAGAAGAGCATATCGAGAAAGAGTGTCTATTATGTGCTTATTGATACCATTCTAGCGTGAAATTCACGTTAATCTGTGTCAACTTCAACTATACCACAACGGTTAAAGCATGACCATTCGGGTTAGGCGTCGTCATGAGGATGCATCACGGGGCGTCTGAGGGAGTCCAACCAGGTCAAATGGTGCTTTATCTGTGAAACACTGATATACATTTTCAAACTCTCATATATTGTTGCCCAGTAGACAATAAATTCCTGTGAACAGACATTTTATTTTTGTGTTCTACTGATAGCTATGACGGGAGGCTAAGCCATGTTTTTTGAAACAAGACTTAGACAATTGTAGAAATGTCTCATTATATTGCGTCTGACTGAACCATCTGCCATTTCGCTGCAATCATACACACACACACAAAGGAATATCACAGTCGAGCCACTCCCGGGTATGCCTTCTCTTGATAATTGAAGCCGCCAGTGGTTTTACGCAGAGAACAAACCGCGTTCCTTCTCCATCTCTTTCAAAGGCGCTTTCAATCAACTAGAGCTGTGAAGCCACAATAAGGCGGCATTTATTATTTATTTGGCTATCTCCTTTGCATAATTTTCTTCCAAGTGAAGGTATCCCCAGCCGCTTTATGAAAATCCTCAGCCGCTTAATGAAAGTTCAGCGTAAACCTGTGAACATTGAACACATATTCAGCGTAACATATTCAGAGTAACACATAACATATTCAGCGAACACATAACATATTCAGCGCCAACGCGAAGTTACTTGAATGGCTTGAAAACGAAACCGAAGAACATACTTGGTTTGATCGTAATCATTTTATTAGCGCAGTAATTAAGGTGCCGTTTAGGTAAGTTCAGCGGAAAAAAACCATTTCTGCGTGCATTATTTTGGTTTCTCTTCTATGCTTCTATTATCTAGGTATTTACGAAATAACCGTGGTTTTGAATAAGAATGGTTTTTATAAAGCTGGCAAGGAGGGGAGCCATGGAATAATGTTGAGGTTCGCTGTGATATGTTTAAAACTTCGGTTATTCCATGGTATGCTTCTGTCGCTCTGGGCACAACGATCACAGTTCACAGTTGCGGAAACCAACAAAATGGTGTTTATTTCTACGCAGACCACCAACCAATTTATACCCATAATAGCATGGTGGTGTACTTGTACAGTGATCCAGTTAACCCTATTACACAAATACATGAACATAATACCAGTAGAATGCAACGAATGCAACACAATGTGGATATCGACGATGTGCAACTGACTCAAGGGGGATTCTAGGGAGACGCTCCGCAGAATCGCCCCCCCCCCCCGGCATTCTTCATCAAGGGACATATTGTCCATACATCTGCCACAAGCCCCGCTGTGGTCGTCTAATGGCTAAGGTACTCGGCTGATTGAATTCCGGTTGCGGCGGCTGCATTTTCGATGGAGGCGAAAATGTTGTAGGCCCGTGTGCTCAGATTTTGGTTCAAGTTAAAGAAGCCGAGGTGGTCGAAGTTTTATATTCATATGGTGGTTTTGGGACATTAAGACCCCATATACCATGTGGTCATCTGCCACAAGCTCCAAGGACCAAGAGAGAGCACAGTTTCTCATGGACGCCCGTATACAGCCCGACAGATGGCAACACCACCCGAACAAGTTATTACCAGTGTTTAGCGGTGAAGCCTATGATGGAGGACGCGCTATTTCACGTGTAAAAACTTATCAGGAGGGGCGAGCATCTGCCCAAATGTTTGAAATGCCCGTGCCGTAACGTGTCTAAATTGAGCTGAATAATTGATCGAATAGGGATCGGTACAAAAAAGAAACGGTGCTTCAGGTTACCCTACTACACATATTAAACAGCGGGGTGCATTACCTACTGGGTGCGTAACCAACCCGTCGCTATGAGCCAGTGGTGAATGTGTTCGACTGCCTGCCCGAAGACGGTGGGCTCGAATAGCAATCCTGGTGGCAGCATCTTTGATGAATATTATATGCTCGAAATCTACATACTTTGATTTAGGGGACGTTAGAGTACAATATCAAGGTGAAAAGAGAGAGAGAGAATGAGGGTGAAAGAATGCCAGGGAGGTTAACCATGGCTGAGCCTGGTAGGCTACCTTGCACTGGGGAGAGGATAAGGGGAATAAAAGTTAGAGAGAGAGAGAAGGAAAATTGTCACTCATGTCATCGACAAAACTGCAGTTATGTGCTTAACATCACATACGGTGGGTCACATCCGTGTCTTAATTAATTGAGCATATTCGTTGCATTAATTTGTATGCGCGGTTCCATGCACCCAAAATCTTGCCGATGGTGAAGCCATGATGGTGCCGTATGCGTTCTCAAGCAGCAGACTTCTGAAGGCTTGCGAGAACTGGAGTCATGGTGTCAAGCAGTTACAACTCGCTTTGAGCTGGCGGTGTCTGCATCTTGCTCAGCAGCAGGCACATAGCGCTGACCAGGGTGCTGACCGTGCCGATAAGTTGTCCTTCGTCCGTCAAGTTATGAGGTACCGATGAAGTGTCCCTCACTGTAGAAGTCTGATTCCTCTCATCAGGCGCTTGTATCTTTGGGAGTTCAGGCCAAGCGTCACCTGAATTGCTGGTAGAGACATCATTTTCCTTTAAAACGGCTGCGTTCTGACTGGGTAATAAGGATGAAGCGTCAGCTCTACTGCTAGCAGAAGTGCCTTTGTTCTTGGAACCAACAGCGCTTGGCCAGAGTGGGGGAGGTGGAAGTGGTTGTAGACGTGCTTCGCGAGTCGACGAGGTTTTGGTGGTTTTGGTTCAGCGCCGGCGACGGGACCATCGTCGCGTAATGAATGCAGCTGCTTCTCGGTATGAAATGTCATCTCTGGCCTTGTTCTTCAGTATTGATAGCTCCTTTCAAATAAAAGGACAGTCCTTCGAAGAGGCATCATGTGGCCCATTGTAGTTTGAGCACTTCAGATTCGTGGCCTGGCACGTGTCCTTGTTGTGTTGTCCAGTGCATCGAGAACAGACGGTTGACTTCGTGCACACACCACTTACGTGACCTAAATTTATGCACTTCCAGCACTCAAGTGGTTTCGGCACAAAAAGGACGAACTGCGTGTCGGAAGTGGCCCACTTTTACATGTGATGGAAGTGATTCGCCCCTAAATGTAATTCTCACGCATCGTGATGCCCCGATACGACATATACTTGTAATAATTGCATCTTCCGAAGCCGGCCTAATCAAGACTGGTAGGCCCGAGTTAGTAATTGCTTCGGCAACATCATATATCACCGCAGGGCTTACTTCTTTGCCCAGCGATATATGAGAGTGGACTTTCGTTTCATCAAGTTCCGTTACTTCACGCAATCTGTCAAGCGCAGTCACATGATTGACGTCAATCACTAAGATGTTCTTGCGGCTATTCACTCTTACTTTTTTTACTTCATTCGGCACCAGTGCCTCTAGCTGTAGAGACACGGCTGGCTGGTTAAGGCTTCTCATGTTGTCACTAGCGAGAACTGGCATGAAAAGGATGGTAAATACCTTGGTATTCCGCGAAGGTCACATGATGGGCTCACTCGAAGTGGGTTACGTGCTCAGAAATAGCCTCTTTTCCTTCTGGTTTCGGACGAGCTCAAAGTTGTCGTCCTCTGATTCATCACTGCTGACGTTGTAGGGTTCAGTCTCACCACTGTCAGTGCCACTCTCGGAGCTGTAGCGCTTCCTGGAAGCAACACCCACGGTCATTCCGGTGTCCGGTAGTCTTCCGTAGGATTCTACCTCCGTCGCACACCTGGAAGAGACCGCGCTTGACAAGCGAAATGAAAATTATTCAAAGAAAACTATGGAACTCAAACACGCTGCGTTCTGCAACACCGGCCCTTCCTCAAGGTGAACTGATGTGCGAAAATGCATACGATTATACACAAACAATATGACCACAGGCGGTAATTATATTGGGAGTTTTCCGTAACAGCGTCTCTCATAAACATATCATGCCTTTGTAAGTTAAACTCTAATAATCAATTTTGAATGAGTAATTATACAACCAAAAGAAATATGACGCGTTTTCATAGGCTTTTTTCAGTGTAAATGCCACTTGTTATAAATACTTGAAGAGAAAGACTAAACAGCCAGACTCGCCAATATGCTTTCAATGCTACGCCTAAAAAGGCTTACTCCACGTTTTGTGTGAATACTGGCAATACGCTTCAAAGAGAGAGCCTCTGAAGGTGGCATTACGTTTTTAACGGCTCTCGAGCTTGGAACTACGGCCTACGTAATCTCGCCTCTAAGCAAATCACCACTCATCATTTGCGTACCACAAAGGTGCTGTTGACGTTCTTGCAGGCAACGAGTTTCAGCGGGACTTAGTTGATACAACCATGTACACCGTGCGCGTGTACATAGCTGCATCTACTGGGCTGTGTTTATCAATGTATATATCATTATAAGCACTCAACAACTGGATCAGTTCGTCAGACGAATAGCCAGACTAAAGCCCCGTGCATTTCAATGAAGCACTGATTTCTTCATGAAGAACTCATTTGTTTCTACAAAAGACAATAAATAGTTTTTATATCGATCCTGAAATGGTGCTCGTCGAAAGATCCGTCGAACCCGCATTATATTCGCCAATATGATCGGCTACCCTCGTACGCAGAGCGCTGAGGCTGAGCCCGAACATAATCACAATGCGGAAGGTTTTTTTTCATTCAATGAACAGTGTATCCTGTTCTCTTTTGGCCACACGTCCACGGAACTTGTATAAAAAAAAGTTGCGTGTACACAAACGTAGCCAACTCCACCCAAGGGGATAGAAACGGGCGAGCGTCATTCTTAAGTCACCGGCGTTTCCTTCTTTGTTCTTGCTTCTCCTTCTCTCTCACTCTCTTTAGATCACGTTTTAAGCCCTAATGAATAGTCTGCTGAGTGCATTCACTCTAAGTACGTTCATTTCGCAAAAGCGTATTACGCTCCTTTTACAAGCTATACCTCAGAAACATTCTATAATAAGAAGCTTCATTATATATTGCAGAAGATTTGCGTATACGATGGTTTTCAAGAAGAATTACACACACTGTTTAGGATGGAACATATTCCAGGCTCTGTAATTACTTGTATTGCATAGTTTTGCCTGTAAATGTATATGATTTTTTCGCAAAAAAAGAAGCGTGAGTAAGCGCGCCGGGCCAATTGTCTACGAAAAGCACGAATTCCTGCACAGAAATTTTGTGACTGACTTTGAAGCACACGCTTGCCGTGTGACAACTGTTTCGACCAGCGGTGGTTGCAGTGCTATTGTACTACCACGTCATAAGTAAGCTCATGAGATTGAGAGCAATCAATCAAAACTTGGTGCATAAGTAAACTGATGCATAATGCATATGGGGCATTACTTACCAAAGTGATATCAAGGAGATTCTTACTAGGAGGGTTTTCAGAGTGGTATATGGCCCAAAATAGCAGTGAAATGCATATGCACACCCGTACTTGGTATCTTTCGGCTCATAATACATGTTTCATGGCAACATCTGCCGAGTTTAGCATATGAGTGTTAACACTAGAAGCTTGTCACACGAACAAAAGTTACACAGGATGATTCTCTCATTTCAGGCTTTACGGATTGTAAGACGTAAAAGCTGTGGTCACAAAAAAAATGTTTCATTTCGTTCCGCACGTGTGGCATGTGCACGCGCACCAAATTGCTCTCTCTTTGGTAATTAGATCTTCCTTAAAATCGCTGTGGTCGCACTTGCTTTTCTGTAACACGATAATTGTAAAAGTTGCTTGGGCCCCAGTGCTCGCAGGCATAAGGACCACTCAACTAATGGCACTATTTTCCATTTTATATGTTACCCGAAGTATGTTGCGTGCCCAGCCCCTTTTAAAATGATGCCCGGTGAGACGGAGCCTTTATGGTATCATTGAATGAATAAAAAAAGAGCAGTTTTCCTTTTTTTTCTGATGTTTTTTCATAGTGAACGCTAAAGCTATCCTACATAATCACGCTTGAGTAGCTTCGGTCGAGAGGCAGTTCCATGGGCTGGTACCAGTGGTGTCACGATATTACTTTCAAGCCAATGCGGGGCACGGAACATTAGGTTCCTATACGCTAACGTTGGGCCACACATCGACAGGCACCATCCATGCGTCACCGATGAGCACGTTTGACGGGAAATATGGCGGGAAAAATAACTATGGGCAAACAGCAAAGCATTGGTTTAGGCTATGTTGCCTCGTTTTTTGTGGTGCACGTTGAGAGAACGAACGCGATTTCGGTAGTTGATGGTAAACAAAAATGGGACGAGCTGCTCTGAATATTTGAAAAACCAGAACTCCTCCTTTGGAAGGGACTGTGTTGTTGGAATGACTTCGGTAGTAGAGTTCACCGACCCGGAAGCATGCATACGGGACAATAGGAGCACGAGGATGTAGAGCGCGACTCTCGAGATTCGCAGATCACTATGTCAGGAAAAATACATTATGAAGTATTCTCGAAGCCATGTTCGCAAAGGACGAGCCCTGGCAACCCTCATAATGTTTATTTTTATTCTGGCTGCTTTTGTTTTGGATCTTGGTGATGCCCTAAATGCTTCCTAAGGCTGGGATGTCAGCAGAATACGAATTTAGGAAGTGTATGTCGCAACAAATTTTCAATGTTAGTTAAAAACGAAGAATAAAAGTGGGATCACAGAAAAAGAGACTTATCTTCAATAATAACGTACATCGTTAATTTTTCATGAGTCAACGTGCGGACATCTTTAGCAATGCATGCTCTTTGTTTTTCAGTCGAGCATAGGTCATATTGGCCCTAATGATGTAGTACCGGCAATCTATATTTATTTATTTATTTATTTATTTATTTAAATACTCTCAATGCCATTTGCGGCGTTACAGAGAGGAGTGGTTACAAGTTAGAGATGGCAGTCTTGAATGATGCATGATCAGGGTTGCTGGCGATGGAGGCAGGAAGGTGGTTCCATTCGGATGAAGTCTTCGGCACGTAGGAGTGGAAGTATATGTTGGTATGGCAGAGTGGCACATGGACTTTGAAGTTATGGTCGATGCGAGATGAAACGTAAGAAGGTGACGAGAACAATGTGCCCTTTATTTCAGGATTCATAAAAAAAATTTTGTGAAAGAGACAGAGTCGGGCCTGTTTCCTCCTGTTAGAAAGGGTAGGAAGGTCTAGGGAATTTTTAATTGATGAGATGCTAGCGGTACGGGAGTAATTAGCGACAATGAAGCGAGCTGAGCGATTTTGGATGGCTTCCAGTGCATTAACAAGTGAACAAGAATGAGGATCCCAGATTGATGAGGCGTATTCGAGTTTAGATCTGACTAGTGTTCTATAAAGAAGAAGTTTTAATGAAACAGGTGCTAATGAAAAGTTACGGCGCAAGAAGCCGAGAGTGCGGTTAGCATTGTTAATCACATAACTGACATGATTATTCCATGTTAAATTGTTATCTATGTGAACACCAAGATATTTGTAAGTATTGACAGACGACAACAGAAAATTAGAAATTGAATAAACAGGGCTAGTGCAGTCAGTACTTCCTCGAGAGATCCTCATTATTTTGCACTTGCCAATATTTAGTTTCATTGACCAGAGTGAGCACCAAGATGTAATGTTGTCAAGATCAGATTGAAGTAGTGATGAATCATGAGAGTTAGTTATTATGCGGTAGATGACACAATCGTCGGCAAATAGCCTGATTGTTGATGTAATGCTGGATGGAAGGTCATTAATATAAATTAGAAAGAGTAAGGGTCCAAGGACAGAACCTTGCGGCACACCAGAGATTACTGAACAATTGCGTGAGTCATGATCGTTAGCTGTTACATGTTGGGTTCTGTTAGATAAGAAGCATTCGATCCATCGTAATGTGTTTGAGTCAATATTTAGCATGCTTAGTTTTAGTAGGAGTAAACGGTGAGAAACGGTGTCAAAAGCTTTTTGAAAATCAAGGAAAATGCAATCGATAATGGAGCCAGTGTCAGAAGCTGAAAATAAGTCGTTGGTGAAGAGAAGTAGTTGGGTTTCACATGAGTAGTGTTTCCTAAAACCATGCTGACTGTTGTGAAAGAAGTTATTTTCTTCGAGAAATATAATTAAGTTAGAATAGATTATGTGTTCGAGAAGCTTACATGGAATACTAGTCAAAGTGATGGGCCTGTAGTTAGAAGGATTAGATGAGTCACCTGGTTTAGGCACAGGAACCACCTTCCCCGCCTTCCAGTCACTGGGCAATGAGGCATTTTGTAATGACTGTGAAAAGAGCTGTGAAAAAATGACTGAACAATAAGTGGCAGTTTGTTTGAGAAATTGGGGAGCGATTCCATCTATGCCAGGTGCCGAGGCTTTCATTTTTAATATGAGGTGAAATAGCCCCAATTGATCAATGATGATTGGTTCCATTCGGGGATATCCAGGATCGGCTTGAATTGGTAAATGATTGGAGTTGTCAACGGAAAATGATTTTTTAAATACGTCTTGCAAAGCCTCGCAGCACCTGTCACTTGCAATCGCCAAACCAAGTTCGTCACAAAGATCAATGTTCTTATTTTTTGGACCATTTACTAGACACCAAAACTTACGAGGGTTAGACTGTAGAAGAGAGGGAAGGGTATCGCTGAAGAAACTATGTTTAGCAACTGCATAAGCTTTTTTGTATTCTAATGTTGCGTTGTGATAAGCCGCCCATCTCTCCGTGGTGTCAGATGATGAAGCGCTGCGGTAAAGTCGTTTTTTTTTATTACGTAAGCGAAGAAGTGCTGATGTGAACCACGGAGAGCGGAACGCCGTTCGAACAGTTCGTAAAGGAACATAACAATCTATAAGTGAATTAAACTTATTTTTGAACGATACCCAGTTCTCCTCTACAGTGTTATCAGCGGCACATGCAATGTATTTTTCAGTGAAAACTTCCAACTCAGTACATATAGATGCATAATCAGCTTTCGCATAATCTTTTATAACTTTAGTTGCGTGCATAGGACGCTGTGGTTGCATTGCGCAGGTGAAGTGTACAATGCGATGATCACTAAGCCCGGGTAGGTAGTGAATCGATGAAATGACCGAAGGATTAGTTGTGAAAACCAAATCAAGTATATTTGAAGAAAATGCTGTGATGCGCGTGGGTTCATGGATTACTTGGGTTAAATTAAAATCATTGCATATGTTTAAAAAGCAATTACCTTCCGCTGAAAGACAGCTAGCCGTTCCATCCCCACTGCCCCAAGTAACTTCTGGGAAATTAAAATCGCCCATGACAAATATATGAGAATTTGGGTACCTGACAGAAACTGCGTGCAAACAGTCATGGAAGTTTTCGCAAAAGTCTGAGGGGCAGCGAGGCGGTCGGTAGCAAACGCACAAAATCACGTCCTGATACGCAAATCGAACGCACGCGCATACAATTTCTAGTGGCGAACTTATGGGAACAATATGAGAGGAAAATCTATCTGATATCGCGATAAGAACACCGCCCCCTGTTCTTGTTATACGATCTGATCTGTAAAAATTGTAGGTGTTTTTGCAGTGTAAAACCTCAGTGTTGCGAATTTTACTTGACAACCAAGTTTCTGTTAACACTACTATGTCCGCAGAACAGTCATCAATTATAGAAGATAACTCGTCACGTTTACTTAGCACACTTCTAATATTTGTAAACAAGACTGAAACTGGTTCAAGTGTTGCGGCACGTTTAGTAGGTTGGGATTGCTAGGAAGAGGGAAGAACACTGCTAGGAATATTGGTACTTGAAGGGGAAAGTGAAGAAGTAAATTCACGGGTAAGTTCACAAACGCTGTCGGTTTGACTGCAGTAAACGAAGCATTTTTTGTTAATGAATAACTTGTTGTAACGCACTGCAAACTGTTGACCAGTCGACTTTCCGTACTCGTACAATTTTTTACGCGTGTTCCTAGTTTCTTTGCAAAAATCTTCACTTAAGCTGACACCGATACCTTTTAATTTGGCCTTATTTGCCATAATGCTTTCCTTAACCTTAAAATTAGAAAGCTTTACAATTACAGGACGGCACTTCTTATTTGCGTATGAACCAAGCCTATGCGCACGTGAAATGGCATCGGTCGGCAGTTGGAGACCTAGAGTGGACATAATCTCGCGAACCTTATCTTCGGACTGCGACCATGTTTCGGCTGCAGCATCAGGTATTCCGAAGAATAGAAGGTTTTCTCGCCGTGACCTATCCTCGAAATCATCTAGGCGTGAACGTAATTCAGCGTTCGCCCCACGAACAGTATCACTTATAGTTTGCTGCAGGTTACTTGGAGGCATTTTGTCGAAGGAATTTACACGAGCTTCTACAGCAACCAATCTTGAGTTAATATCTGACACAGTTTGCTCCAAAATCGCCTGACTGGACTTCAATTCATCAAGAACTGTTTTTAATTCTTTATGGCGTGCGTCAACGTGCGCATTAATTGCCTTCACGACTTCAGCCAGCTCATCAGGAAGACTAGAAGAATTATTGGGACCTGGATTGGATTCGACGTCACCACTCAAAAGCAATAGTTTCACAACATGAACACATTCGCAAATACATAAAAAAAGTACACTTGGGCATGGTACAAGCAGCAGACACAGGTTGTTTGACTTTTTAGAGTGGCATGAGTGAAATTTACCAACCTGGAGTAGAAGAAAAAACGGGTTCTTAGTCGACTGCATAGCTGCTGCTCGACCATGCCCACTGAAGTCGCGCGGGGGATGACGGCTGCTTATAAACTTGTGGCTGGGTGATGACGATGCTGATGAGCATTCGGAGATTATCGGAGTGACAACAGGCAGGCTTGTTGTGCTATCAAACACGGGGCACTGCCAAGCATGATTCCAAGCCGAAGAAGAAGACTGCAGAAGCGTTGGCGGTCCGCCCTGAACAACATGCACCCGTGACGCAAGGCACCACGAAGAGAACCTCGCCGTGTCGCTCCAGTTGGAAGCGCCCTTCGAAGGTAGGTGAAAGCCGTCCGTTAGAGCTTCTTTGCAGGGGGCGGAAGCCAGCATCGTCAGCAACTGGAGTAGAAGAAAAAACGGGTTCTTAGTCGACTGCATAGCTGCTGCTCGACCATGCCCACTGAAGTCGCGCGGGGGATGACGGCTGCTTATAAACTTGTGGCTGGGTGATGACGATGCTGATGAGCATTCGGAGATTATCGGAGTGACAACAGGCAGGCTTGTTGTGCTATCAAACACGGGGCACTGCCAAGCATGATTCCAAGCCGAAGAAGAAGACTGCAGAAGCGTTGGCGGTCCGCCCTGAACAACATGCACCCGTGACGCAAGGCACCACGAAGAGAACCTCGCCGTGTCGCTCCAGTTGGAAGCGCCCTTCGAAGGTAGGTGAAAGCCGTCCGTTAGAGCTTCTTTGCAGGGGGCGGAAGCCAGCATCGTCAGCAACTGGAGTAGAAGAAAAAACGGGTTCTTAGTCGACTGCATAGCTGCTGCTCGACCATGCCCACTCATACATATGAGTGGGCATGGTCGCTAAACCATGCAGTTTTGACGAGATATATACATATCTCGTCAAAACTGCATGGTTTAGCGACACTTTTACGACCACTTACCTATACTCTGGGAAACGGAAACTAGACAACCACCCTTTTGTAGCACGAAGCCACAAAGAAACCATTCGGATTTCTCAGAAATGAACATTTGTCATTTGCCAAAAAATTGGTCCTTGTCCAGGGATTGAGTCCGGGACCAACGCCTACCAGTGCGGTCGCTCTACCAATTGAGCTAGCCAAGAAGCTAGCAATTGACAGCGTGCGGGCGAATTTACCGGCAACTGGAAGCAGATAGACCGAACTAAATCTACAAGGATATCTTTGTGGCTTCGTGATACAAACAGGTGGCTGCCTATTTACACTTTCTTACACTTCCCGCCACCTTGCTGGAAGGGTAAGAAAGTATAAATAGGCAGCCACCTGTTTTCAATTTCAGCTACTTCTGAAATTTGCTAAGAAATGATTCTCATTTGAATTTCCACAATTCCGGTTGTCGGCAGGAATCAAACCTAAACTTTCTTCATTGTATTCAGGTACTCTACCACATGCCTGCGCCAGACTGCGAAACTGCTTTGAAAAAAAAAGCTACGCAGGGTGAAAGTCTGTGGAAAGCTTGATATCTCATTTACTAATGGAACAATAAACATTACGTATGCTAACCTACTGCATAGACTTCATGCGTGCTTAACGTTTAACGTTCATTGTTCCTTTTATGTAGACTGCATTTTTATAGTTGTCTAATAAACATTGCATTTATGTTGCTATGATTTCAGAAAGCTATATTCAAGCATCGTTCAACTCCGCGGGGAAATACGCTAAGAAAAGTTACGTGTGATATTCACATCGTCTAAACACAAAGTGGACTTCGTTACATTAACACTCACAACTCTGCTTCAGCGTGAGTGCTGATGCTTTGTCGGGCCGGAAATTACCCTGTGTTATCGCCAGTTGAGTTCATTGCAGAGGACGTTCCGGCTAAGCCCATAATGTGTACCTAACTGCTCCACTTAACGACAATTCATTTCGTAACACGTCACAAAGACAAAATTATTCAGCATACGCTACAGCTAGAGGGCACTATGCTAGTACACTTCAATACAGCGTGACCGTGTCTTCGTGTAAACAACGTGGATTAGTACAAGAAAGACATTTCAGACTACTACTACTGCTACAGGTAGTGCACACGTTGGCGGTGGTGTCGCTGTGCAACTATGAATAGTCAGTTATTTTACTTGCATGTTTTGTATTTACGTGAATGCGTACAATATAAGTTTGGAAATCACTGCATCTCCGCATCTTCTCCTCCAACTCTTCAGCCCGTGACAAACACTTTCCGATGCTTTACCGACTAATTCGTCGACGCTTTTTTTTCTTTATTGCTTATTTTAAAGCTAAGCTATAAATGCAAATGCACATCTCGTCGCAAATGCGCCTTGCATATATCTCACACATTCTCTCTCGTACGGTGCTCTCTATTGGTGCGGCGGTGTGGCGCCACCGTCTGTGAGCGCTGGTGAGTATTAATGCGGCAAGACAGTTACTATCACCAATAGAGGACGATTTGTAGACGACAAATTTTAAACATAGAGCCCAAGATTTCTCGCCAGCCCAAAATTTTGGAGGTCATGGGTATTATTCCTAGATAGCTGTGCAAAACCCTGGCCGTGCTTCCATCGGTGAGTCGCCGACGCAGTTCGCTTCTTTGCCTTTCGGTTCTTTTTAGCGGATGAGGGCTAGTTGATGGAGCCATGAAATTTCCACATGCACCAATGGTGTTTTGCCGCTTACTACAACGGGTGCGATAGCACAGTATAATAAAACTGCTGCGACAAGCACTGCCGAAAGGCAACGATGTTGGTGGGAGAGTGTAGTGCCTTCTTGGAGCGAAATGGAGGCCATTGAGACGTGGCACAATTGCGCGTGTTCGCGGAACAAGCTTTAAACCCCTGCCTCCGACATTGCCTAAGCCCAGTGTGGTAGTGTTTGTATGACTGCAGGAGTAGTTGCAGGTGTGTGTTGCTCAGGGGCGCTCACCGTATCAGTTCCCTCCTTTAATGGCGATGCTGTGAAGAAGTGCACATAAAATGTGAGACTTTATTATGGGCTTGTTGATTTTCTCTTTGCAAAGGATCGAGGGAACGCTCGGCCCAGAAGTAAGTTAACACCTTCAACTAAATAACAAATCATGATCAAGGGTGTTATGTGTCACGATGGAAATGTGCTACATAAATGTCAACATCGGTGTATACCCGTAAAATGGTTATATGGTTGCTAGAATTAAGTACACATTCTAAAAGCTCTCTTATATTATTACACAATAAGTACTACTGGAGTAAGAACACGTTTCACTTTTGTAGTTTACATATTCAAACGACAGAGTGATCCACCATGTTTTCTTTTAATTGATGCTGAAAACCTTGAAGCAAATAACTACTAGACTCACCTAAGAGTGATGTAGTTTCATCTGGTTGCAGGGCACTAAATATTTACAGGCTGACACATTTTCATTGAATACTAACACGCCAAACTTGACATTATAATAAATGCACTTGACGTAGCCTTCGGTAGCACGAGAGAGTAATTATTCCTATTTTTTCACACCTTCGAAGAGGTGCCCGGTGGCGTTGTCGGTGCCGCGTTCACGTGCCCTACGGCGAAATTGGGAGCACTGCGTTCACCGTATATTCTAGGGGTGATGTAGATTTTCTACTCGGCACTGAAGTCGATAACCACACGAAGGCGTCCGAGCTCTATGGCTCTAATATCGCATGCGAAACACAAGACTCCTACACATAACTGAGAGACAAGAGGCACCGTCTGTTTTTTTTTTTTTTGCGAAGTATGTCTCAGTACCTCTCCCGTTCATTCTAGTCATAGAGCTTTGAAGTATTATGCAAGAGGGACTTCTGGCACTATTGTTTCTATGAGAAGTGCAACGTATAGTGAATTCTCTACAATAGAAATTATGTGTAATTGTAATACATGAATTCGTCGAAACTTCATTCTTGCGGCTCCGTGTGGCCAGGAGCCACTTTGTGGGAAGCCTAGAATCAAGAAGGGTCCAGAAGTTTCACAACGATAGCACCCCAACTGCTTTCGAAGCCAAAGCCATAAATATTTGGCTAATATATGTATTACCCTCCATTCCCATTATGACCTAGTGATCGCAGCTCCATAGCTTCTTCTAGTTGTTATCGGGAAGCTCTATGTTTTAGTACCTCTCTAGCATCATTGGGGCGACTATGGTTTGCTTCATAACGCTGGTGCACCGGTGCTTCTGTAACTGGCCATCCCTCTTGCTCGACTGCGGTGGTTGTTCAGGCTAGCTTCTAGTTTTCCGCATCTGCTACTTTTCGACTATCACCACCACTGCAATTCCCATTGCGTCTTCCAACCACTGTTCTGAGCGTTTTCACAACAATAAAACAAGGTCTAACACATATCCGAAATCCTTTTTCGAAAATTTTTATTCTCCAGAGAAACGCTTCAAGATTGGACATTGCAGATGGAACGCTTTTTATTTGACGCAAATCAGAATAGTGGTTAAGGATGGTTGACAGTTCCTCTACACTTAAATCTCTTTCACTTGTCTCTATCACAGACAGCTCTTTGACGACATATAAAATAGAGGGGCATGAAAAATGGGGGCTTACAAAGAGGAATCAACTTAAATTGAGGATGACACTTTGATCGATTGAAAAGAAAATAATAGGCGAAACATTAGGAGACAGGAAGAGAGCAAAGTAAGGAACAAGCGGAAACAAACGCGATGTAAGGGTATTATAGTCAAAATTGAAAAAAACAGGACAATGGCCTGGCCCGTACCACGTAGGCTGAATAACCACGATTATTCAGGGTAACTGAGTGGATAAATTGAATTAAATTTCGTTTTATCGCTCACAACTGTTACACAAATTTTGCACACACTTTAGGACCCATAGCCATTGGCTAGTTTTGGTCCGAAAAATATACATTTTATGTGGCCACCTCGAAAAACGTTTTAAAAAAGTTATATTTATTTATATATTTCACAAGTGCTGCCAGCCTCCCACATCAGGCCTTAGGCAGGGGTGGGTCATACAACAAAGGAAACAAATATGAAGATACAACAGGAAAGAAAACACGTCACGTAGAGCTACACCATGAAGAACTAGTGCATCAAAGTAAAACGCCAGTACTTACACAATTGTAGTGGTTTACGCGTACACGTACAAAAAAACTATGATGACAAACATCTGTTCATACAGAACTAAGAAACAAGTATCATATAACGGTTAGAAAATTGGCAACATTTCAAAAATACAACGCATTGACATGAAAAAAAGTGATAAAAGTGGAACATAAATGAAAGCCTGTTCAGGATGCGCAGCGGGAAAATAGAGAGCGAAATGCAAAGAAAGATCTAAGTGAAGTGGGTTGCTGGTGTTTACGTTTTTCCATGAACGACCAAACGGTTTCGCAGTTCACCAGATCGGCAAAAAGAGCATTTCAATTAGTGTTAGTGTGCGGAAAAAAAAGTGTTTTTAAAGGCATTTTTTGACAGGAATATTTCTTCAGTTTTTTTTTTTTTGGATGCTCGGAACGAGTTGATCGTCGGTGAACCGTTTTTATGTACGCGTGCTTGTCTATGCGTAGCTTGTCGTGGTAAAGTAGAAACATGTACTTCAATCGATCGTGTTGCCGTCTTGCCTGCAAGGTATCCAAGTCAGCTTTCTTTAACAGTTCACTGGGTGACCTCAGAGCGCTGCAGCGATTATATAAAAATCGCATTGCTTTTTTTATTCATTTCAAGTGTATTAATATTTACTTGGCTATGATGGTCTCAAACCACAGAAGAATACTCGGGGATCGGACGGATAAAAGTTTTATACGCAATTATTTTAATTTTGGTGCAGATTTGCGCGAAGAACGTCTTAGAAATGCTAGTTTCTGTAAAGCTTTCTTTTCAATGTTGGCAACATGCTCATTCCACCTAAAATCTGCACTTAATACAACCACCAAATATTTCTGTTTTAACAAACGATAGTCTTTGACCATTGATGGAGTATGAGTGTTTCAAAGGAAGCAGCTTGTGCGTAACGGTCATAGCTACCGTTTTCTTTCCATTAATCTTCATTTGCCACACGGCACACCAAGAAGATATTTTTGTTAACGCTGCGTTTAAAAGAACGTGGTCGTCTGCACTACGCATTTCCTGATAAAGAATGCAATCATCTGCAAATAACTTAATAGAAACCGAGATATCATTGGAAATGTCGTCTATAAAAATTAAAAAAAGAAGTGGCCCGAGCACAGAGCCCTGAGGGATTCCCGGTTTCACCGGTCGTGAATCAGACTGGACATTATCTATAGAAAGTATTTGATTTCGGTAAGACAGGTAGGCATCAATCCATGAAGTTAATGTACTGTTTTTTAGTATAAGTTTAAGTTTCGCGAGAAGTTTTGGATGCGACACGCGATCAAATGATTTTTCGAAGTCTAGAAAAATCATTTCAACCTGGCCTTGCCTATCTAGAATAGCTGCAATGTCATGAACGGTTTCTAACAGTTGTGGGACGGTTGAGAATCCTTTTCGAAAGCCGTGTTGTCGGTCATTGATTAACTTTTTTTCCTCTAGAAAAACTGAGAGATGCTTGAATACAATATGTTCTAATACCTTCGCACATGAGCAAAGCACGGAAATCGGTATATAGGCGGAGACGAGAGAAGTGTTAGGTGATTTGGGTATAGGGATAATTTTTCCGAATATCCAGTCATCTGGAAGCGCGCGCTGTGACAGTGACTTCTCAAAAATGATGCACAAAAACTTCGAGCACCATTCAGGATACCTCACAAGCAACGCGTTAGGTATGCTATCAATACCAGGCGTCTTTTTGGGATCTATGTTAAGAAGCAGAGACAAGATTCCTTCCTCAGATAATGTAAGGTCACTTATTGGTGGGATATCATAAAGCGTTTTTGAACATGGCTTACTTCCATCGTCTTCAGTAAACACTGAACGAAAAAACGTGTTAAATGATTCTGCAATAGTTTTTTTATTAGTTACCATAGTCCCATTTACACATATATTATGAAAATGCTTCTTGTTTAGGGCAAAATGCCGCCAGAATTTCGCTTGGGATGACAGCAAGAAGTTTTCTAAAGTGACGTTATAGTACTGATCTTTTGCTTCCTTGATACTGTCTTTTTTTCATTACGCACGTTACTGAGTTTAAGCTTGGTCGACTGAGTGGGGTTCTGACGATGCTGTTTTCTTATCCTGTTTGCCTTTCGCCCAAAACGAACAACTGGCATAGTAATCCATGGACTAACAATTTTTATTATTTTCACTTTTTCTGGCACAAAGTCATGAACGCACTGTGACACAAGGTTTTTGAAGAAACACCAAAGGTTGTTAACAGTACAAGTACTACATTCAAAAAATAAAGTGAATCGAGAAAAATGTAAGTCTAATGTGTCCAGTATTTCTACGTCTTTTGCGCGCGAGAAAACAGACACCACGCGTTCTTCCCTCTTGCCTTTTGGAACGTCATTAGGGTTAATGCACATGTAAACCAATTTGTAATCGGTTATTCCATCAAGCACATTGGTGTCTGCCACACGACGCAGCATGCTGTTGCTAACAAAAAAAAGATCCAGAGTTGTAGCAGTAGCATTCTGTACGCGGGTTGATTGCTTAACTAGTTGAGGTAAATCATGAAAAAGGACTGTATCAACTAAACGTTTCACTGCATTTGAAGACGGTACAGGAAAATCAGTATCCCATATAACTGAAGAAACGTTGAAATCACCGCCAACTATTAAATCACTAGGGCAACTGTGGACCATGCAAAGAAATTCATTAAGCTTATGAAAAAATGCTTCTTCTGTGCCTGTGGGGCAGTAAAAAGCGCCGACTATGAACTTAAGATCGCCTGTGTCTACTTTCACAATTACGCATTCAAGATCTGGTATATCGGCTAATCTTTTAACTTGTAAGGTTTCCTTAAATATGATTGCAACTCCGCCGTCTCGACTACTCCTATCTTCGCGATTGATGCGGTAACCCTGGGGCGTGATCTAAACGTCACTAACGGCGGTGTGAAGCCAGGTTTCAGTTATTATCAAGAGGTGAGGGTGATACGTTAACACAACACTGTCTAAATCATCGCGTTTTGCTCGAATACTACGGGCGTTAATATTTAGGCATCGAAAAAGTCTCCCGTTCTTGTCGTTTCATTTGTTGCAAGTTGCTCTTGTAAGCGGTCTTCTCGCAGAGACCATTCCACGCTAAACTTCATCTAATGTTAGCAATCGATTTTCAATCTGAATTTTGTCATGTACAAGTTTAACCTTTGTGCCAGATTTCCTAATATCTGAAGTGCTGTTCCATAGTAACTTCCTGACGTGCCGAGTGCTTGTAGAGAAATTCTCCCAGACTGAGATTCTCTTCTCTTTTAATTTGAAGCAACTTTTGAGAACGTTAACTTTTCCTCTGTGGTCGAAAAACTTCACGATCACTGGTCGATTTTTATCATGCTTCCTTCGCCCTAGCCTATGAATTCGCCAGACTTAGTTTATGTTCACGTCTGAAGCATGCCTGAACACATTGCAGACTACGCTATCCATGAGGTTGTCAGAAGCGTCATCATTCTTTTCCGGTATGCCGAACACAACAAGGTTGTTACGCCTGCTTCTGTCCTCTAAATCAACGAGCTTACGTTCTAAGTCTTGAACCGTATTTTCCAGGCTGCGAAGTTTATCGCTGAATCCTTTAATTATCTCAGAAGTTTCCTCTACAGTTTTCGATTTCAGCTCGATATCATCAAGCCTTTTTCGAATGTTGTTTTGACCTTCAATCAACTGGGACAACAATTCCGCAGTGGAGGGTCCTGAATTGGATTCTACGTCCTCACATAGCATCACTAGGAACAAAAACACTTGCTTAATGTCACAATACAAGGTATACAAGCTATATGGGCATGTCAGCTGGACGAAATAACGATTGCTAGTTTTAACAGATGATACTTCGTTACTAGCCTGTACGTAGAAAAAAAAAGCGGCTTGAACATGCTGCTACAAGATGACTAGCCGACTTGCCCACTGAAGAAATCCGGGGATGGGGGCGTCTTTTATCCACTTGAATTTACGTTGAAGGCGCTGGAAGCAGTGTAGCCTAACCCTCGTCGATGATGGCTGACGCTTGCGCAGAAGTAGCATATAATAAAATCTCTAATAAAGAATACAGAAAGAACCAATAAAATACATAAAATAACCACACAAACAGGAAAGAAAGGAAATTGTTACACCACAAGAAAAACAAGCAAAAATTTAAAGACCTCTGACACATTCTGAAATTAACACAGCCATCACGCTAAACATGACTGGTCATTATTAAATCAGAACATTCTTCTAAATACGGTGTTTTTATTGCCTTAATGAACTTTTAACAAAATTTTCTTTCAAAAGGTGTAGCATTCGAAATCTTAATACCAGCTAACTGTAAAATTCTTTCACTATTTGCGTTGTTAGTTCATAGAAAATTCCGTAGATTAGCATACAATGCAAACGCGAGAGTGGAAGATAAAATTTAGGTGGGCAGATGAGGTTCGCAGGAGTAACGGGGCAGCAGAAAACACAGGAACTGGTTGATTGGTGGAACATAACAGAGTTTTTTTTTCTCTGCAGTGCTAGTAGTCAAGGTGATATTGAGGAGGAGAAAACTTGTGCTGCAGTTTAATTTTGCAGATCTAGTCCTTTTTTGATCATATTTTGTTTATCTATATGCAGCACTACACGGCCAGGTGCATTCCGCAATCCCACCCATGATGCAGCGCGCGCACTTACCGACCGCACTACCACAGGGCAACCCCATCTTGCTGGGTTAGATACCAATCAGGATGTGCCAATTACGTACAATGAAATTACAAAGCACTTTTACCTGGATTTTTCTACCCCCCCATCCGAAACTTAACCGACCACAGGCATTAACCCTACGCCTATTACAGACACACACGTACCCAAACCTTGCCAGGCTTCACGATTATTATCCCGATGCATGCCCCAGCGACACATGCCCATCATGTGGACACACAGCGACACTCGCACACATGCTTTGGGAGTGTAGAACAACTCCTCCCGACTCTAGCTCAAGCAAGCGGGAGAGGTTCCTCAGGAGCTCACTTCTCGACGACCAGCAATGGGCCGTTCAGCAGACCCACAAAGTGGCCGCCAGGTACTCCCTGTCGGTCCCTACGTGGGAGACGCCCGCTACGCGTTAAGTGCGTCTTGCAGGACTGAAATAAAATTTTTTCATTTCATTCTATTCACTTTCACAGCGGGATGAAGTAATCTTTTAATTATTTCAGATTGTTCTTGTACTGCACCAGCATACTTTGTCTCGTGCCAGGTGGATCATCGTCATCCTCCACCTCTATTAACACTGGCTTCTCTCATAGCCGAACACACATGCGGGACGTTTCAACCGGCCTGGTTAATGAATAAAGCGCAGTAGCGCTTGCACTCTCTACTTCTGGGACGTTGGGTCTGGTTGATGGCACAGCATTTGTTCTTTCAAATCACATTTTCTGTGTTTCTACTTTATCTTTTTGTTTGTCCTCTTTACAACCATATTTTCCAATTTTTATGGAAGATAGCAAACAGGTTATTCGTACCAAAAGAACCTCCCTACTTTTACTTTTTCATTTGTTTCTCTCTCTCTCTCTCTCTCTCTGTCATCACCCATTGCACTTTAATGCCACTGGCACTCATTCATTGGCTTCAACTGGGGACTCCTATCACTACCAGATCAACACGCCTAGCAAGTTTCTCTTTTCATAGATTTGCTAGCAATTGGAGTAAAATCAATGCCTAGTATTAAAAACATAATTTCTTCATAGCGTAACTCGCTCATCCCCATACCTCTGCTAACTTGGAAATACAATTTGGTAATGTGTCAATATTACATTGAGAAATATATCGTATGCAGGCTTCAGACATTGGTACGAGGGATGGATACACCACACCTAATGTTTTTACCGTTATTCCCTTTTCTGATTGTGGCCTATATTGATCTTTTACAAGCTTTTACACAGCTTTAACACAACTCGATCTTTTTACACAGCTTTAACGCTGATGGCTATCAGATCCATTGCCTACTGCGTGTTCATTGTATTCTGACCATGCTGTCACATTAGGCTTTTCTGTTACAAAATCAAGGTCATTTGCGCTTACGCATCCCTTGCACTTGCGCCACAGTTGGGAAGTGTATTCACATGCTTACCTCATTGCGTTTCTTGGCTGAGTCATCACGTACCTTTTTGAGCTTCACCTAAAAAAGATACGTGACGGCTCGTAAAACAAAGACAGCGAGGATGCGTTGAAATTTAGGCACGTGACCCAGCTAATTCAGTACTCCGCTGTGTGAGGCTTGAATCGCAAGAGTGTTCACTTTCACATACTGCCTGACGTATAGGCACTTTAAAATTATAGTGGTAAAATTGAAAAATACTGCTGCAAATTCAAATACAGAACATATACAGTTTTAACAGCAACAACAATTACGAAGGCAACAACACAAGAAACTAAAAAAATAAGAACCACGCGGGCAGTATGTTCGCAAGACCGCTCACATACGAGATTCATGTTCTCGCTCTTAGAATAAAGCGAGCGTTCACACTGTGCAACAACAATAAAGTCCCTTTTACCTTTTCCCAACTAGGCACAAAAGTATGTATTCTTTCTAACCTTTTATTGCCATTCTACAAGGCTCTGTACAAGTAGCATCCATGAAGAACAGTAGAAAGAGAAAAAACGTACACGTTCCTAGAATCGATATGATTTGATCGATCACTCACTTGAGTCTCCGGCATAGGTTGCTTTCACAACGCCCAAGCTCCGCCTCCTTTTTCTACCTTTTATTCTGTATTTCTCCAACAACATCGACTTTCTCTTTCAAGAACGTGGGTTAGGTCTTTGTACGCGCACTTGTCGTTTGCGTGGCGTTACATAAAACCACTGATTCTTTTGAATGCATCCAATCTTCCCGCCCATTAGAAGTATAACGCGCCCATGTAACGCTATGCAACATTCAGGACGACCCAGAAATCAGCGCTTTTGGGAGGTTTCACGCTTGTTGATTCGAAATCTTTTGAAAAGTTCAAAGTTTATTCGTTATTTGGAAGTGATCATTCTTAAATACTTCTCTCAATATGGCAGTATTGTAGTTACGATTGTCAACTGCTCAACAGAATTAAGCGTTTTTCATCCCGATCTTGGCGGTCGCACTTCGATGGAGTCGAAAATCCAGAAATCCCTGTACTGAGATTTACGAGAATGTTAAAGTGTCACAGGGGATGTACATTTCAACAGCTCTGTGTGGCGGCGGGCCTCGTTATCATACACTTGTGCTCGTAAAATGCGAGATGATATTATTCTTGCTTCCTAAACTGTTCGGTACACCGTAATCAACAAATCACATCAGGAATTGGAATGTTTGAACGAAATGATGCAGTTGGCCAGTTTTTTGGTGTATTTTGTTTTTTTCGCTGCGTACAAGAAAATTTGAGAATTTGCACCCGCGAGTGTGCAAACTCACAGGCTCGAAGCAATGTACATCAGTAATGTGATTAACTAAATTTTGATTTAGGGCTTCGGGCAACTCTTCGCAGTTATGATGACCTCGCATGAATTCTAACAAATGCTAAACACACAGATATGCTTTGTTAGTTACCTTGAAAAAAACACTTGATGAGAAACATGACGCCAAACGGTTCAAACAGGGTGTTCCGAGATCCATCTTGTATCACTCATGGATGCAGAAACGTTATTGTTAGCCTTACCTGCTACACATGTTTATATGTCTGTAGTTTTAATGTTCTCTGGATTAGAGACAACCGTGGAAAACCCAGCATCATTGAGTGGCCAATTGTGACTTGACTTACGGTTAAGAAAGAAATGAAGCACTTCTTACTGCGCACATTTATAGCAATTCATAGCAAATTAAACATTCGTGGAATTATTTATATCGCCGACTAACCTTCTTTTATATTGTGAACGCTTTCTTGATAGTTGGAGGTGTAAATGCTTGAGGCCTGTGCAATTTTAGATTTAGGTCATCGTAAAAGAACCCCAATCAATAAAAATTGACGGAGTCCACCCCTATGTTGCGTTCCTCACAAGGCTGTGGTGTTTTGGGACCTTAAACGCGAACGGATAATCATTTGCTGATATGCTGGTAATTTTATGAAGATGCATTTTTTTCGAAAAAAAGCTCTTATGAATTGACATCTGAGTTTATGGAAAAATTAATATAGAGAAATGAATATTAACGTGGGCCGAGTTGGCACCTCATCTTCTTTTTCATATCAACTCTTACTATCACGTCAGCAATATCAACTAGCAAGTAAAGAATTTTACCACTTGTGCTTCTAATTTTTGCACATACTTCAGGCCTTAGTTTGTACATTTAGTTTTTTTCCGTGTCAATTACAAGCGTCTCTGGAGTACTATTTGCGTTTCATTATCTAGTATATCGAGGAAATATGATACGTATTGTAACATTTTAATCTGCGGCGTTGTTGTCCCGTCCCCCCTCTAACATTTTGCTCGAGAGCTAATGATGGTTAAAAACAACCACCAGCGTACGAAAATCACGTATAATAATATTTTATTATTGTATCAAAATGTGGAAGCACTATAAATACGTTGGTGCATGAGCACTAGCTGTTTTTTTCTTCAAACGAATGCTTCACAGACTTCCTTGCAATGATAAGGTAAATTGGGAGGATACGTTAAAAAAGGAAATGAACCATTTGAAAAGATGGAAAGCTGCACCAGAGTGCACAGCATGACACGCCCAGTGAGGATGTCACAGACAAAAAACTGTCTTGCCATTAGCCTTATTGGCATCAGGCGTATAGTTACATTAAAATTTCGAGACAAAAGTAAAAGTTTTCCTTGCATAGCAGATAAAGTTGCTGTTCATGTTGTTCCTACGTTTAGGGATAATTTCGACAGTGTTTGGCATTCTGAGCTGATGGCAATGCAGTCACACTGATTGCCTGGACCTTGCTTCATTGTGTGTTGATACTGTTACATGGCAGGAACATGTGAAAATACGCATGAATTGTGATATGCGCGTTGTGTGCCTATGGTCACGGGGAGACCCGTCACCAAGCTTAATTAACCCAATCGCTCCGCACAGCGTGTCCTGAAACTGTTTAATTGACGCCATCACCACATAGCTTTGACTTTTGTTGCAATATTGTTATTATTACGCGCCGACACAGTTTACGAGTATACGGAAATATTGTCACGGCAGCAGCGCCCAGCACTTCATGACTGACACCACCAGACCCGTATGGGTCCGGTGCTGAAGCATTCCTGTTAAGCGTGCGGAGGGCTGTAAATAGCGTGCTCTACATAGGTGGGTTTCACTGGAACGGTGATTTAGCTAACAATATTTGAATCATTCGAATCACCTGAAATTCGCTCATTCAAGCAGTTGGAACATGTGGCGAAGCAATCACAACAAGGTGTTTTTGGGAAAGTGAGCTGATCTTAACGTCAACTGTTGGCAGCAAATATGTCCACCTTTAAGGTGAGGAGAAAATACTCTGTGTCACTAACAAGCGCTCAAAGATGCACACCTCTAATGGTTGTGAAAATAGCGGGCGCTGATAAGACGCAACGTCGTGATGTGAACAGTTGCAGCTACGCCACGCCGCACAATGAATCCGTGGTTCTTGAACAAGGAAAAAAATACACAGCATATCTACGGAATAAATGATGATAAGTGGGGCGAAGCGTTCGCAAATCTATCCGTCTGTGTGTCCGTCCATCAATGCTTGCTTCCGATCGCGTTCGAGAATGCAGACAGCACGCGGGTAACACCGACGAGACGCGAGCCAAGCAAGCCAAGGGGAAGCGTCTTCAACGCGCCCGCCACTCTCCTGCGTCCGTGCCCCACCAATAATCCGCCCCATATGGCGACTATCCAGGAGACTGAGAGAGGCACTTGTTTTCCGCCCACTCAGGTCAAGCACGCGCAGCAGTCAATCGCAGAGTAGCGGCACTTCGGAAAGTAGCAGCAGAGTAATTTTATCTAGAAAATAAAAAGAGATGGTAATCCATTTCTTTTGCCTTCTTTTCTTTTTACTCTCTTTTTCTCTCGGTTTCGAGTGACCTGTGACAAGGTCAAACTAAGAGGAGCTTCTCCCTGAGAAGGCCCTTAATTTCTTTCTGCGTATAGGCGGCACGCTGCAGTGCCTATGCCGAACAAGTGGCGGAGCGGCATCAACGTGATGATTGCAGTTGCGCATCTGCTGGGGAGAACACCCTCTTTCGCCGGGAGTTTCTCAAACGGAACTTCCACTTCGGCGTCTGGGACCGCGTGCACTTAGAGAACAACTACTGTGAATAACACATTGCTGAACGCATTTACCCGCTCATTACACTCCTCTATCATCGTAATCATGTGGGACACAATGTGCGGCATGAAAAATAAACGCCGTGGTAAACTGAAACTAAATGAGTTTTTAACCTATTCGATAAGCACGAAGATGTTACCAGTAATTGTGAAAGGCTTCAGTGACACGTCGGCTTGAACCCACTGCTAAACACTAGGGTCACAAATTTCAGCTTCAATGGTCACGCATTTGTTCGAAGCGCTTGGGAGGGGATTCGCACTTCATCCTCTTCTTTGTTTTATGTTTCTCTCTCCAAACACCTGCACCTGGCTCGCACATTCCTCCTGCGCCGATTTGTCTGGCATAGAATGTCTAACAAAAGAAAAGAGACATAATGAAGAAAAGGAAAAAATAGACAGAACGAAAGACAAAAAAGAAATGAAAGAGAGAGAAAAACGATATAAACAGCGAGATTGAGACGGAGAAAAATTGAGACGGAGAGATAGAAATAACGAAAAAACAATGTAGAAAGAAACAAAGAAAAAAGGTAAAAAAGGAAAGAGAAATAAGAAAATACAGGAAAACATGAAAGATTTCCTAATTTCAGTGTTTGTTCAAGCCTTACATCACAACTGGAAGTCGTGCCCAATTTTGTAGTTTGACTGAGACGAGTCACTCAGGAGCTCCGAACTCCACCACCAACTAAAGAGAGAGAGAGAGAGAATAAAATGAGGGAAGGGCAGGGAGGTTACCCAGAAAATGGAGCATTCGGTTCGCTACCCTGCACTAGGGGAAGGGGGAATGGGGAAGAAAGATTGGAAAGAAAGCGAAGAGGGAAATAGACGCGCGCGAAAAAAAAAAGGGGGGGGGGAGCTGGGGTGCTACAGTCTATACAATAAGCCGCTGCCACGCGAAAAGTTCAGTAAGGCCTTCACTGATTTTCTGTGAGAACACAAATCATGTCGTCTTTCCAGCACCTGGTTGTTCAGACAAAGGTCTGTCGTCAAGGTGAGCTAACGCAGCAGCTAGTTGCCGTCTTTGCACGCTGTAACGAGGGCAGTGACAGAGGACGTGCTCTATAGTTTCATCGCTGCCGCAATGACCGCAAGCAGCACTGTCTTCCATGCCGATTTGGAAGGCGAAAGCTTTGGTGAAGGCGACACCAAGCCATAGTCGGCAAAGCACCGTTGTCTCGAGTCGGGAGAGTCCAGACGGAGGCCGGAGTCGACGAGACGTGTCCAGTCTACGCAGTCGCGTGTGCCGTAAGCACTCGGTGTTCCACAGGGATTTTAATTCTGCATTAGCGATTTTTCGGATGGTCATTGCAGCATCAGTCCTTGAAAATGGTATGAATTTTTCTTCACCATCTTCGTGTGCTGATCGGGCAGCTGCATCGGCATGTTCGTTGCCCAATATGCCGCAGTGGCTTGGAAGCCACTGAAACGTGATTCTGTGTCCTTCGTCGAAGAGGTGGTGAAGCAGCTCTCTAATTTCCAGCACTAGTTGTTCATGACGTCCCCGGCGTAAGGCAAATATCAAACACTGTAGTGCTGCCTTGAAGTCCGTGAACACGCTCCATTTCTTGGCTTCTTGGTGTTTAATGACTTGAATTGCGCTACGTAGAGCAGCAAGTTTCGCAGCTGTCGATGATGTCTGGTGGGATAAACGAAACTTCACCGTTGTTGCTGTTGCAAGAAAGATCACCGACCCTGCAGACCCATCCACTTTAGTTGAAGCGTCAGTATAAAGATGAGTATGCTCACTGTATTTCTCATATAACAAGAGAAGAGAAAGCTGCTTTAGCGCTGGAGACGAGAGCCGGGCTTTTGACCCTATGCCTGCAACCGTGAGTTCAACATGTGCATAGGTCATACTCCATGGGGGAGTTGAAATCCTCGATGGAGTTGTATATCCCGTAGGAATGCATGTGCGTTATGATAAGACTGTCTGGCAAAATAAGGCACAAGGTCGGGCTTCTGGCAGTGAAGCTAGATGATGGGCAGGGGCACGAGTAAGATGTCTCACGTGTGCTCTGAGAACTTCCATCATGATATGCGTCTTTAGCGGGTAGTCATTAGCGATCTCGATTGTCTCAGCTGTTGATGAACATCGCGGTAGCCCCAGCAGAGCCATAGCCTGGATGCTTTCGAGAGTCCGAATGTTGGTTCTACAGGTGTTGGTCAACACAGGCAAGCTGTAGCGCAAATAGCCAAGAAAAAGCGTCTTGTACAATTGCTTCATTGCATGTACTGAAGTCCCCCAGGTTTTTCCTCCGAGATACTTGAATAAGGTAGCCATTTCTGTCAGCCTCTTCTTCAAATGGGCCACATGTGGGCCCCAGCAGAGGTCTCTATCAATGAATACGCCTAAAAATTTGTGCGTCCTGACATATGGTATGACTTGGCCATCGATTGATATAGCGTATGGTCTCATTGGCTTTCGACTAAAAGCAATCAATGCACATTTCGCTGGCGAAAATTTCAGAACCTGGTCCTTGAGGTACACTGATACCAACGTCACAGCTTTCTGAAGTCTTGCGCGTACCTGAGGTCTTGTCACGCCAGATGTCCAGACGCAGATGTCGTCAGCGTACATGGATAACTTGACCACACTTGGTAGTCGTTCTACAAGACTGATGAGAACGAGGTTGAAGAGGGTTGGACTCAAGACGCCACCTTGCGGGACTCCACGATGCGTTGGGTGTTGGGAAGTTGGACCCTCTGCAGTGTTCACAAACAAGGTCCGCGCTTGTAAATAACTGCCTATCCAACAATAAAGTTGCCCGCCTAGGCCCACTGACTCAATGGCTTCGAAAATGGCGTCATGTAGAACGTTGTCGTATGCTCCTTTTACGTCAAGGAACATGGCTGCAGATAGTCGTTTACCTGCCTTTTGTTGCTGGACATATGTGATGAGATCTATAACATTGTCGATCGAACATCGGTGACGGCGAAAACCAGCCATGGCGTTCGGATATATCTTATAGTATTCCAGGTACCATTCAAGCCTGGCCAAGATCATTCTCTCCGTTACCTTTCCTACGCAACTTGAGAGTGCGATCGGTCGGTAAGAGGCAATGTCCAGAGGAGATTTGCCAGGCCTAAGGATCGGTACCAAGCGGCTAATCTTCCAATCTTGCGGAACGACGCCAGCTTGCCAGGAATCGTTGAAGATGTTAAGGAGTGCTTGTCGTGCCCGTTTACCAAGGTTGCACAGAATCTTGTATGAGATGTCATCTGGGCCAGTTGACGACGACTTATTACATAAGACGAGCGCCGCATCGAGCTCCTGTGATGTAAATGGTAGATACATGCGTGGGTCCCGTGAGTGAGGGATATGATTCACTGTATGTAGGCTTGTGTACGCTGTCTGGCCCACGGTCATTGCGCAGAAATCTTCTGCTACCTCAATTTCATGCCGGCGATGAAAAAGTGCAAGGGCTTTGAAGGGAAAACGCTGCTCTGGAACAGAACGTAGGCCTCGCACAATTTTCCATATCTGAGACAGTGGTTTATGAGGATCTAGCGACGCACAAAATTTCCTTCATCATTGGGTGTTTAATTTGTCAAGGCGCCGGTGTATCATCTTTTGGATGCGCCGGGCTGTCCGTAGATCGTCTGTGGAATTCGTGCTTCGGTATCGTTTTTCGGCACGACGGCGTATCGCACGAAGTCGCTCCAGCTCGAGGTCATAATCAGAGTACTTCGAAGAGCATATTATCGTGTGCATAGTCGCATGTGAAGTTTCCCTAATAGCTTGCTGAAGACCACTGGACAGGCCTTCTTCACAAGCATCCTCAAGTTGTGTTTTGAACGTACTCCAATCTATTATTTGTGTTGTGCTAGAGGAGTACGTGTTCGAAATACCTTTAATCTTCAGGTAAGTGGGGATGTGGTCGCTTCTATGTGTTTCAATGTCCAAAAACCACTTTACCCGTGTAGCAAATCGGCGTGAAACAAAGGACAAATCAAGGCAGCTGCTATAAGTAGTGCCTCGTAAAAACGTAGAACTGGCGTCATTCAGAAGGACGAGACCATGGCTGGAAACCAAGTATGCTAGACGTCGTCCCGTTGAATTAAGCCTTGAGCTTCCCCAGATGGGATGATGCACATTGAAATCCCCGGTGATAACCCATGGACCCGGATGTGCCCTTAATACGCCGTCTAGTTTGTTGGCGTCGAAATGACTTGATGGGGATATATACACGCCTAGAAGTGCGAATGTCACCTTTCGTTTTTTAACAGACAAGCACACATACTGATCGCCGTCGTGAGGTTGCACTGGCTGGACGACGTAAGTAAGCTCCCGGCGATTAAATACAACAACCTTGCTACTTTCGATGTCACTTGAAGAGAAAAATGACTCGTAGCCAGATAATCTGATTGGGTGCGATAATTACGGTTCACATATAATCATGATAGGAAATCGGTACAGATGAACAAACTGGCGAAAATCAGATATGCGAGATCTCAGACCTCTTGCGTTCCACTGAAAAATCGATGCTTCTCTGACCTCCTGACGGAACGACTTGTGATTGTCGGCCATGGCTTTACTGGAGGCTTGCAAGGCGGGACTCAACGCGTCCAGCACCTGTAGGCCGCTCCTAGCAGTTGGCGTATCGATGCTTGTCAGAATACTTCTGATGACACTCACAATGGATCACAGCATAGGAATAATTTGACGATCTGCTTTTGGAGCCTCGTCATCAGCAGCCTTGGCTTTCACTGGGAGCAGAGAGCGGGAAGGCTGCTCGGAAGGCCGTGCGTTCGCAAGCACCGGCCAGTTTTCAGGGGAGAGAGGCTTCGCCGGTGGACGTATTCTTGTACTTTCTGGCTTTCTACGGGATGTTGATGATGGTGTAGACTGAAGTGGTGCATGAATATCACCATGACTGGAGCGCTTCCGTCGGTGGCGACGTCGACGCCGGATGTTCTGTGAAGCTTCTCTATGGTTGGAGTTATCCCTGACCATTTCTTTCAGGATACCCATTTCTTTCTTGAGTCTTGGGCATTCCTTAGACGTGGCCTCATGCGCACCTCGACAATTGCCGCACCTATAAGTTGTTGCACAACAAGTGTCTACCGTGTGCGCCTCCGCGCGCCGGGGGCATACGGTAGAGTTCGCACAGACTCCCTTGACATGACCGATCTTGAAACACTTGTGGCACTGAAGCGGCTTTGGACAAAATGCCGTACCACATGCCGGAAATGTCCCACCTTGATGTGCGTAGGGATTGAGCCGCCCTCAAAGACTATCTTAACGCAGCGGCTGTTCCCGAGGCGGCTTATATGCTTAATGACCACTCCTTCGTACGCCGGTTTTATCAGAATGGGTAGATCCGTGTTGGGGATTGCCAAGTCAATGTCGTAAATGACACCTGCAGTACAGGTCCCAGTCATCGGTACGACCGCTCGTACTTTGACATCTCCAAACTCTATCATCATTCGAAGCTTCTCCATCGTGTCTGCATGTGTTGTGTCAACAGCTAAAACGTTCTTACGTGTGTTTAGCCGGACCTCTTTGATTTCATTCTGTGCTATTCCCTCAAGAACATTGGAAATGGCTTGCCTGTTCAATTTTCGAAGGCTGGCGGAAGGATCCACGGGCATGAAGAGAATGGCATGCGGCCAGCGTTCACTCCTTGCCTTCATGGTTGACGTGCTTGCTGGTGATGACGTCTTGATGAGCCTCCTTTTGGCCTTGCGGCTCATCACAGACACGAAGCTGCCATCTGATGAGTCGTCGCCGTCGACTGAGTAGATGTCCGTGTCTTCACTGGAGCTGCACCAAGAGCCTCGTTTCCTTGCGGAGCTTACAAATGTTGAGCTGTAGCCAGACGGGCCAGCAGTTCGTTCTTTGTCCATGGGCACGAGAGCAGAAGCATCTCTTGAGCCGTCGCTGGTGATGGACCATGAGCCTCGAGCCACAAAAGAGCTTGAGGGCGCTGACATTTGACCACGTGGGCCTGTAGAAGTTGCCGCTGCCATCGCCACAAGGCGGGACGCAGAGAGCGTCCTAGGAATCACACACACCAACTAAAGGCAGTTTAAAGGGCCTAAGAGCTGGCGGAACGCCCCCACGTATGAAAGGGGAAAATAGGGTTGCTAGGTTGTGCCTCATTGACTCCTCGGCAGCTGAAAGTCCTGAGAACATTTTAATAAATTTCTTTATATACAATATTTATGTTCTATATTTCATAACTTTACCAACTGGACGTCCTTTCATTACGCGTATATGGAACACCCGCCCACAGCGTACATAGAGGGTAGCCGCAATTCTTCGAAATGAAGCCATTTTGTAACCCTGATAGTAGCAGAGATTTCATCAGCATGATCATCATTTATTCACATTTAAGGATGCTAAGCAGGACATTACATAATTGAAGCGTGGCTACCGAGTCAAACTGACGCATGATTGAGCAGATGCTTTCCACTATAGATACAAGAGTGGAACAGCAAGCATAGGAGCGAAAGAAAACAATATTTCAGTACCAATGGCCTCTGGAAAGAATATCCGTAGATTCGCGTGGGTGAAAATACACACTTAAGAAATGTCAGAACAGCAGAGGCAGTTTTCTAGAAAGGCCTTCATTATGCAGGCGACGCAGACAAACCCAGACCGATGATGGCAAATGAGGAAAGAAAATATCAGACCAACGCAGTAATCTGTGGCACGTGTGTGGGTGCCCTCATCCGTCACTGTAGTAATGAACATGAATAAAGTTGAGGCAGCAGCCAGTTTAGGTTCACCGAGCTTCGTCAGCACCACAGTGTCTACTGTTAGCCCGTCTACTGGCTTCTGGGTTAAGTGTGACTGCGCTATCACGTCCCGCGGCCAGACGAGTTTCAGATTGCCCCCAGGGTTGTGAAGTACCTCTACACCGTTTAAGGCTCATTGTTCTCGAATTCAGGGTAATCTAGCCTACTGGAGCTTAGAAGTTTTCTTTGCGATTGTTTTATTGTTTACTTTAAAGAATAGTGTATTCTTAAAGACCTCTTATAAAAATGGAAACAAAATAAGTCCTATTGCACATTCAGACGTAATTCAGAGAAGACTGAAGTGCAATTTCAAGGAACCAAAAGGAAATCAAATGCACTTCTCCCTGCGATAAGGTTCCCTGTGGCACTGAGCAAGTGAGTGCAGTGAAGCGTGTGCGCGGCGAATATCTCAATTTTATTTGCATATGCACCACAGAATGAAATGATACTATATAGATAAGGACATTGCTACAGAAGCACCTTGTTACGCTTTAAGCATGGTCGCAAAATATTCTAACCATGAACAACCTTTATACTACTGCTTAAGCTTGTCCTTTTTATCTTGAGCCACACTTTCAAATTCTTCACAGAGTGAGAAATTGTGTTCCGAAAATTTATTTGTCAGAGTAAACTGCTGTGAGAGTCATCAAGCAAGATACCAGAGAAGCGCTTTTCGCGCAGAAATTAAAAAAGTCAGGATTGAAAAGGTATATTTCCTGCTGTACATATCATTTTGTCTTACTTGGTTCAGTTCATTGAGAATAAAGAAAAACTTAAATTTGTTTTCTTAAAATGGCAAGGTGCTGCTGCTGAAAAACAATTATTTACAGATGTTACTTACCGAGAGGGTGGGAACGGTTCTTAAGGGGCTGCCTCGTACAAACACTAGGTGGGCTCCCTCTTACGGGAGCCCATTGGCGTTGGCCGCGGCCCGGGCACGCTCGATCAGGGCCCGTTGGGCCGTCAGGTCAGAGCAGCCGAGCAGGGCTGCTTACCAGTCCTCCCGCGAAGGATGGGGTAGTGGGGTGAGGTTTGGGGTTTCTTGGCATGCCCACACCACGTGGAAAATGTCAGAGAAATTTTCCTCACTATGCGGGCACTTCCCCGTGCAAGCGGGGTGAAAGTGTTTCATGATTGCCGGGCACAATAGAGTGTTGGTATAAAGGCGAAGGAGGATTCGCTCCTCCACCTTCGTGAGGCTCTTACATGGTTTCGAATAGACATTATGACCGGATTGATAAAATTGTGTGATCTCCTTAAAGGTGTAGGCGGGTTAGGTTCGAGTTTCTAATCGGTAGGGGACGAGGATGGTGACCGGAGAGTGAGCGCGCGGGCGGCGGCATCGGCCGTCTCATTACCATCGAGGCCTGTGTGAGCCGGAGCCCATACGATCGTTCGGTGCGCAGGGGCACCTAGGTAGCTGCTGTTCTGCGAAATTTTATAATCAAGGTACGGAATGTATCCCTGTTCATTATTGCGACAGTCACCCCTCAAGTCGGTGATGATGACCCTCGAGTCCTGATCTGTGGCGGCTAGTGCGATGGCGATCTCTTCCGCGTGCGTAATGTTATGTGCAGGAATGTGAGTCCGTTTACAACGGTGTTTTGGTGGACGACCGCAGCCGTGTACCAACCACCAAAGTGCGGGCCGGAGGCGTCCACGTAGAATACTCTGAATTTGTGGCCGAAGTGTCGAGCCAAGCTTCCGCCTGCGCGAGGCGTCGGCCACTGTAGTCGTCTCTGGTCATGTTAGCCGGAAGAGGGCGCACGTGCAAGGAGTATCGCCAAAATTCTGGAATTCGTATGCGCTCTTCCGTGTGCATGGAATGATTGCTGTGTAGCCGGGCAAGGAGGCGGCGACCCGACGGTGTTTTAGAGAGTCTATATACTGGTTTGTCAAGTGCGCCTCTCTCAGCTCCTTGAAGGTGCTCACCATTCCCAAGCCCAAAAGGCGCTGGTTAGAGGTGCTGGCAGGAAGGTCGAGGGCGCCCTTGTGGAATTTGCGGAGAATGACTTCGAGTGCATTCTTGTCGGATTTGCGTAGGTGGAGGTATGGAGCCGTGTACAGGACTCGGCAGGTTACGAATGCATGCGCCAGCCACAAGGCATCTTTGCATCGTAACCCCCCGCGATTGTTGGTAACCTGGTGGACCATCCGGCCTACCTGGTCCCCCACCTTACGCAATTTGGCCAATGTTGTGTCTGCTCTGCGATTTTTGTGTATAAAAAGCCCTAGTACTCTAATCTAATCACGTTCGGGTATGGGTCCACTGTGAAGGGAGAGGTCGATTTTTGTGGTGCACTTTGGTGATGGGCGTATATGCATGAATTCCGATTTGGAAAGGGAGCACTGAAGGCCGCAGCGACGGGCATGGTCATCCATGATGTCCGCCGCTTGCTGCAGGCTTGCCTCCATGTCTCTTGCCGAGCCGTGTGACACTCATATGGTGATGTCGTCGGCATATAGCGCATGCTGTATGCCTTCGACTTTCGCCAGCAGAGTGGGAAGTCTCAGCATTGCCACATTGAAAAGGAGGGGCGAGAGGACCGCTCCCTGCGGAGTCCCTCTCGTGCCTAATCGGTAAGGGCCGTGTTCAATGTCCTGAATCCGAATGTATGATTGTCGCTCAGTGAGTAATTGTTTAATATAGTTGAAAGTGTCTTGGCTGCAATCCACCTGTGAGAAATGTGTTAGAATAATTTCGTGGGTCACGTTATCAAAGGCCCCCTTCAGACCCAAAGCGAGCACAACTTTGTCATTCAGGGGATATTCGACTGGATCGAGGATCTCATGGTCGAGCTGAGAAGCAAGACATCCTGTGCGGACCGGTGTGGGCGGAACTTGAACATAGTGTCTGCAAATGCAGTTTTGGTCTCCAGGAACGCGGACAACCTGTCGCGCACCATGGTCTGCATTAATTTTCCCACACAAGAAGTAAGGAAGATGGGGCGGAGGTTGTCCGTGTTTATGGCTTTGCCCGCTTTGAGTATGAAGGTGACCAGGGCGGTCTTTCACTCAATTCATAGGCTTGTTTTCCCGACCCAAATGGCATTGATGTAGGCAAAGAGCATGGTGTAGGCCGAGTCAGGAAGATTGGCAAGTAATTTTACGGTAATTTTATTCCTTCCCGGCGCCGTTCCTCGCCTCATTTTTGCTAGGGCTGCCTTCAGGTCGTGTAACTTGAACAGTTGACCCAGCTCCGCGTTCTCGGTACCTGCATACGAGTACGCCAGCCCTCAGGAGTCCTCCAGTGTGCATAGATTTTGGTCTCGGAGTTTACATGCCAATTTGGCTGTGCCTCCGTCGAAGCTGTGAAATGGTCGTTGCAGATGCTTTTGTGTCTCTGTTCGAGTTTGGGTCGGATCAATCAAGGCGCGGAAGAGGCGCCAGGTACTCCGGCTGGACGTTTGTCGAGCGACCGTGTTGCAACAGCCCAGCCAGTTAGAGTTAGCGAGCTGGGCCGCGTACTCTGCTGCTCGCTGGGTGAGCTTAGCGATGCAAATTTTGAGCTTTCGGTTGTGTTTTTGCCGGTGACATCGGCGGACGAGGCTGCGCCGGGCCTCCCAGAGGTGAAGGAGGTGGTTATCCACCGCCGGAATTGCCTCAGAGAGTTTAATTTGTGTTTCTGTGGAGCGTAATGAGGAAACCAGTTGCTGGGATCAAGCATGGTATTCTCGCTCCTCAATGGGTGTCGAATTGGCGTATATTCGCCGAAACTTCGTGTAATCGGGTAATTTTGCCTCTCCGTAAGGTCTTGCCAAAGGATAGATGCGAATGGTGGTGTTGAGTATGCAGTGGTCGCTGCCGAGGGTCTCCTCAGTGTTGACCCAATCCGCATACTGGAAGTTTTTTGTAAGGGTAAGGTACGGACATGTGTCCCGGGTCACGGAGTTACCCACACGAGTTAGGTTAGCAGGGTCGGTGTGAAGAGTTAGGTCCAGCGTGGACATAAGTTACATAAGGCCCAGCGTGGACATAAGGCCCAGCGTGGACATAACTTACGTCCACGTTTTTCTTCACGTGCGTACCCCCAAAGTGTGCTGGGGGCATTAAAATCACCCACGATCACCAGAGATCCCTGCCTGCAGCCTTTAAGGCGCAGCTAAAATCTGCGAATGTAATGTTGCTTAGTTTCGGTGAGCAATAAATGTTTAGCACGTGCAGTGGCGGGTCCTGGTTACGCAGCGGAAGGAGTGTCACCATCACGTACGAGAAAGCTGGCTTAAGTTCGAGATCAACTAGATTGGCCGTATAATTTTTGTGCACGCAGATACAAGATAAAGGGTCCTGCTGAAACGTAGTATAGTTTGTGAGTGTGGCAGAACTCCCTGGCTCCTGAAGGGCTACCACAGCAGGAAGGTTTTGAAATGCTGCGAAGAAAAACCAAAAGTTGACCCACTTAGCGTGAGCCTTAAAGCCCCGACAATTCCACTGGGTGATTTGGATGGGAGTGGCCGTATTGGATCGCGGGGATTTCTGATTTCTAAGGGTGCCCGCCATGGTCAGTGTAGTTAACGAGCGATCGCGGTGGCGTTGCTCCCGAGCCATCCGTCGCGGGGAGGGGAATGTCCTCGATTCCGGAGACGAAGCAGCTGTCCTCATCCTCAAATTCGATCTGTCGTCGAAACGTTTTAAGGTACCGGCCGGACACGTCCTTAATTGGGCCGGCTCGTTTGGTTAAACGCCCAACTTGTTGAGCTATCAGGGTTGGGATGGTTTCTGTCATTTTAGCAATGGCGGCGTTTACAGCTGCTGAGATTTGGGTTTTGAGGACAGTTATACAGCTGTCCATACGGCTGTCATTACCTCTACTGCGGGGGGAGGAGGAGGGGAGACTAGCTGGGTCTGTTTGGCCTCGGCTGCCGCTAGTCTTTTCTGTAACGCTTCAATTTGTGCCTGAAGCTTGGCAATACTATTCTGGTCGGCGTTACGTGATGAATAGAGGATGATAGGGGGGGAGGGATGAGGAGGCAGCCCTACCCGTACCACCCACCTGGTTTCCCTTTTTGACGGCGTTGGCCTATGACCCGGCTTCACCGCATGGTTGCGCCATCGACTGCTTTCTGGTTCTTCCAGTAGGGGAAGCAGGCTTGTCTGTCTTGGCGACTTCCCGGCGTGGTGGCTCACTGGGAGTCTGATCTTTGCGTCGTTCTGGACGCCTTGTTGGACTTTCCGCCCTCTTGTGCGGCCACCGTAAAATTACGGTACTTGGCCGTACATGTTCGAGAGTTTGTGGCGTGTGCTCCACCGCACACAGAACATACGGGTACACATTCATGAGGGGCCCGCACCCCCTCCTCCACAAGCGGAACCTGCTGTCCACACAGGCCACAGGTATCCAGTCGTGGGTTGGGACAAGTGTCCATTCGATGGCCGACGACACCGCACTTGCCGCAGGCCGGGATCGTCCAGCAGTAGGGTCTGACGGGGATCAGCATTGTGTCGTAGTGAACAAAGGGTGGCTTCTTCTTGCCGGTGAAGGTTACACGCGCCTTGTTCAGTGTGCCAAATTTACGCACCTCGACGATGGTGTCTGAGCTGCAGCGTACGCTATCCCGGAGCGTCTCCGTCGTATCTGTGTTGCGGACTACGATGACTCCGTGGTAGACATTGCTGCCATCTTGTCGCAGGTACCCGTTGAGCAGAACCTGCCTGTGCTCGGTGCTTACAAGCGAAGTCCCCGATGATTTTGACCGCCGTGTCAGGGTCCGGGGTGTGAATCACGATCAAATTTTGCTCTCTCGATGGAATAACTGTCAGCGTCTCAGCTCGCTCGGGCCCAAGGTATGCCTTAAGCGCGGTCCCGTACCAGTTCTCTGAGAAAGCATCATGCAATGAAATGCACTCTCGTGGCTTTAGGACTATTACATAGTCGTCCAGACTCGGTTTCGGAAACGGGCGAGGCTTCCATTCTGCGAGAACCTTGCCCTTGCGTTCCATAGCGCGCGAAGCGGGAAGCTGCGTCTTGTCAACTGGCGTGCCGGATGCCGAGGCAGCAGCGGACGCCGCCTTCTTGGCGTTGGCTTGCGAGCGGCGTTTAACCGCGTCGTTGAGAGCTTGCCTCCAAAGCCTCAGTGAGGAAGCAAGAGTTTGGCATTTCGGAAGTCGTAATTGTCTTTCACGTCATGGCATGTGGGTCGTATCCACGCTGCATGAGAGTAGCGTTCATGTTGCCTCGGAAAGCCGATCCCACGCCGCCGGGCGTCGGCGTCGCCGTTTGGCTTAACGGCGCCGCCAACGTGGTCGGGTGATGATCGGCCGTAAAGTTGTTAAAAACTGGCCCACCTGGATGACACTGGTATCCACGTGTTTCCTGTGAGTCGCCAAAGCGATTGATGCTGGTCTTGACAGGGTACTGCGAAGTTACCCGTGGTTCCAGCCGAAAATCAGCGGAGCCGAAGCGCAGCACGTCCTACATCATCGCGCACCTGCAGCGCCCCAAATGGTAAGAAGGGGACTAAAAAATCCGTAAACAGGGGTATTCTGCTCCTGCTGTCGTTTCGACTTGCGCTTCTAAAAGCTTGAACTATATTTCTTAGCGCCAGTGTGTATTTGCTTCATACCCTCCCCTACAATCTGAACAAAGGAACGGGAGATGGCAACTGCGGTTTCCAGGGTGCAGACTGTCCCGACGGATCGTTTAAAAAAAAAGACGTGTTTCGGGAATTAAAATATCAGAAAGGGGGAAGAGGGCATTAGTCGTTTCACTTTAACACGGTTTTCAGAAGTAGGACCACTGAACAACGGCAGGTTTCAAAACCTACAATTGCAGCACAAAGTCTGTAACTTACAAATAATTATAAAAGGCAGCTGATTTTTTTCCTGTTCTATCAACAAATGATGGCATATGCTCAAAATCACTGCGCCATTGTCTCATGGCCCACTCCATTGGCTGATATGAGCATGGCGCACTCGGAATTCACTGCAGCTGCCGGGGAAGGCTGCGACATTTCAGTGCGATCGCGCACGCGTGATCACTTATAAAGTTGTGTGAACAAACAAAAATAAGAGAAAAATGCTCGAGTTCACTGTGTGTGCGTGACGTACTCCGTATCATCCTTTCCTGCTTAGCTTCCAGTGCTTACGTAGGAACAAGAAAATAGAGGGAGAGTATTTACAGTGAGCGACAAATTTTTCCAACTCTAATCATATTGGACTGTTTCTAAAAAATTCTGTAGTTGATTCGTGAGGAAAAAATTACACCATTTCCCACTAAAGGGAGTGAAGAGTAGCGTAAGAAGGAGCGCAGGCGTAGAATTTAAAGTTGCCTTCATAATGGGCACCTCGTCCGAAGTTAACGCGGCCTTGCAAGAGGAGCACACCATGAGTTTACCGCAGTTTCGGCTGCTGTTACTCATCCTGAGCTCTCGTTGGAGCACGCCACGAGGGAGCGCGTGCATTCATCACGCACCTGCAGAATCTCGTTCCCTCACGCCATCAAGTGTTGCTGAGAGAGTGTAATGGGGGAGGCCACAGCTTACACGGTCATTTTAGAAGGCCCGAACGCACTATAGCACGTGCCAACGCGTTGTACTAGGATGCAAACAAGGAGGATTAAAGAAAAATTCCCTGAGTCGAAGCTCCTGTAATGCCTTGCCAGCAGAAGTGAAGCCAGCTTTGGCCACATCCAAGATGGTGGAAACATGCACTGACTTTGATATGTAAGTCTAAATGCTACGTTAGTTCTATGTTAAAAAATAAGTGTTGCGGACAAAATAACACAAAAAAACGAGCATGGGTGACGGAATCTTCAAAGAACTTTGTCTCTGAACAGAGGCTCACTAAGGAAAACTTGTAGCATTAAGACGCACTTTGAGTTCTATGTCACTCGATGAAGTTAACACATTACTCTCCTTAGACGTGCGAGGAAAATACTCTGTATGAAATACGTATTAATATAGATGTGCCGAAGTGTATGTGCCCTGTTACTGGAATGGTATGAAGCCTTTGTGTTATGTACATGCTGTAAATAATTCTTTCTAAAAAGTTAGAAACCATTAGGTCGTGCAACCACTTTCTCTATACACACATGTTAAATTTCCTCTTAAAAATTGGCAGCATATCCACGGAGTGAATGATGAAGAGTGGGGCGAAGAATTCATCCGTCCATTCGTTCTTGCTTCCGTCCATCCATGCGTCCGTGAGCGCGTGCGTCTGTTCATGCGTCAGTCCCTGCGTTTGTCCATGCATCCGCCCCAGCGTCCGTTGATGCGTCCATTCATGCATCTGTCTGTGTGTCCGCTCATTCATCTATTCAACACTCCAAGTACCACCATCTCGCATCCTTTCATCCCTTTCTTGTCAGATAGTTCTCAATGTACATGCCAATGGCTGCTAATTGGGAATGAGAGACAGGAGCATTCGGCTTTTAGTTAACGCACGCGCTGCGTACTTTTTATTGTTCAACAAAGCGCAGAAGAAATCTCCCGCCGGCAACACCTTGTAGGCCAAAATGTAACACTTGTTACACACTACGACTACGACTACGAGGGATGATCGGGTGCCGCTTTAAAGACCTTCATCCCTAATAGCTTAAATTAAACTCCCTGCGTATGTTGTTTGTAGAGTGGTTTTAGCGGGATGGCTCAGAGCTCTCTCATAGTTGAGTACAAAGTACTGGAAAGCGTTAAAAATTTTTCTAATCTCCTTTACTGCCGTTTTAACTCACAGGCATGGACAAACAATATCTTCCTTCTCGTCCCAGATGTTACGTGATTATCTTTCCGCCTATTGCTTTTTGTGTTTCCTTGAGTGATTCGTGATCTGTGAGAATGTTGAAGTGTTGTGTGTTACACCGTGTCTATATTTTCTTGTTGGTATGCTCCAATAAAGTGATTTCGCAACTCCAGACGGTTTTACTCACCTGAAGTGTTCTTACTAGTTTCCAATAAACGTCCCTGTCGTAATCACTGAACGATGGTACTTTATCATGCCTCTAGTAAGATGGCCTCCACTGCCACTATCTTGCCATAGGCACGGCATCACTCATGGGCAATGAGCCATTTTTTAAACATCCTTGGAGGCTATCACATAATTGCTGAGAGAGGACAAAGGTTGGAGGCTTCAGCGCCTTACCCAACTCCTTACACAGCCGTGAATGCGACAGCGCGCAAGCGCGTTCTGGCAATGCTCGGGCCAGCTGACGCGCATGCGCCGTAAGGGTGGTTTGAACTCCACCATAGGCTGCTTCGCATCTAATAAACGTTCGTCAGTGAACTCATTTCGCAGTTACTTCGAAAGGTGTGGCAGGACCCCTTGAAAGCTTCATTGCGTTGTCAACTAATATTAGCACTACTTCCCCTTCCGTTGACGCATAACTACCAAATCTTCAACATCACATAAACGTATTGAGGTAAGCCTAAAAGTAATGTATAATCCTTCTGTACTACAGCAAAGTGAACCAGCGGTGCTTAATTATTATTCTAAGGAAAGTGTCAAGTGTTCTGACGTCTCAAGCCCTAAAAGCTCGCTCTAGCACAAGAACTATACCTGTATGTAGGCAACTCTACATAATTACGTCCATGCTAACTCTGCCAGAGCCGCACAAAAAAGTGAGGCGTCGATGCAGCCAGTAAATAATATATTACGAATCACGGCCAGAACGCAATGACATTAAACTCCCTGATTGCAGGGCACGAGTCCCTGATTGCCTCGCACCTTTCAAACTTAATTATCTTGATTGCACAGCAGTGAATTTCAAAAGAACAGAAATCGACGTAACACTCACTTTGGTGAAACTGAATAGTATAGCTCATCAAGGCAGCCCCAAGCGAGGTGCTTCCATTAAAAGCACGGAATGGCCTGAATAATTCCCAATCTAAAACGCAAGGGAGGCCGATAGGGACGGGACCCTGACGAGGCCATACATGTGATGCCTAAGCTGCACTGAGAAATTTAAGAATTTGCGCGCCTTCAACAACAAAATAAACATCAAAAAGTTCAAGTAGATATGAAGAGGGCGACTAGGAGCGTGCGCAAAACAAAAGCGGGAAAAACTAACTATAAAGTAAATGTGTTCGACGATTTAGTTGCGCACCTTCCCTTCTTTCGTGAGAACCGTGAGTGAGGAAGCCAGACGACTGAAATGAAAGCCGGAGAAGAAAAACCAGGTCGCGAATCTTATCTGGTATACCACGCGGCGTTTGTGGCAGAAAGCGTTCGGGAAGGATCAAGGACGGTTAAGAGATCGCATGATACGCGGAACACGAAACAAGTATCGGCTGAGCGAAGTGTGTTGCCATGTTCGCACACTCCAAGTAAAACATGGGAATACGTAACTCCTGTAGGAGAGTCCTTACTTGCCAGGTATATTGCTCTCTTTGTATGCCTCATCATGAATACCGCAAAATTGTCATATTTAGGAGGTGCTACTTTCGACAGCCATAATACAGCGAAATGCCCATCTTCGCTTCTTCTTATCCAATGCCGACAATTCCCTTCTACTCGCCTTTTTTTTCAGCCTCGATGAGCCTCGTGTTTTCTTTTTATTCAACTGACCAGTTAGAAAAAGAACCTAACTTTCCTCACATCCGCTAAATAATCTGAATATTTCTGGTTACCTCTACTACTACCGTTCTCTTTCGCATCTTCTTGTTGATGAAGCATCGCACCATCTGACTTCATTGCAATTAGATGTCACCTCCTTTTTTTGGTCTTTAATTTTTGCATTATCGACATGTAATATTTGACACTATTCAGGAGTGTTCAATTGTCAATTTTTGTGTTTTATTTTATTCTGCTTCCTGAGCACTGTTTTTTTATTATTTCACACAGTTTTTTACGGTAACTTTCCCACGCTTGAATCTACTAATATAATCCATAAAGTGAACAATGCGATAACCGCCAATAAAGCTGAGCTGCTAGACCATCGGAAGCGTTGTTAGAAGAACGCAGGTTAGGTTCTTGTGAGCGGCTAATTACTTTTTAGTCCGCTTTATTTTTTTTCCTACGGCAATACTTGCTTTACCTAGCACTTGAGCAAGTACTTCAATATCGCTTATCGTTTTTGTGCTTGCAAAGTATTTTATTGCTTCTTTTCTATGCCTCTTCACGCTACTTCAAGTCATTTTTTTACAATTCCTGCTGCAGCAGCGCCCAATTCAGTCTCTGCCTAGAGTAACACCGTCTCTGTACGCGAAATGTGTATTTCATTAAATACTTCAATAAATCAAATTCTTAATCTTATCCAAACAAAACTTTCGGAATGACAGCCACTCTCAACGTTCTAGTTCCCGTCTTTTCAATGTTTCTCACCCATCCCCACTTTGTTTTCTCACTTTTCCTCTCCTCCTTGGGTTGAGAGAGGGGGGCGAGTGTACGAAACATGCACATGCTAAAGTAGCCAGTTGCTGATTTTATGGTGACTAGGCCGCTTGCCGAAACGTTGGCCTCAGCAACACGCTTTGTACAATAATTTTATTCCACCTGAACCTTCTGCGGTTGTCTAGTGTTCAAAGTGCTTAACTGTTCACCCGAAGCTTGTGAGACTACTTACATGCCGAGGCGTCACTATTTCAACTTAGGTGAAATACGAGATTCCGATGTGCTTAGATCTAGATGCGCGTAGGTGGAGGAGAAGGTAGAAGAAGGAAAGGCAGGAAGGTCAAGGAGACCTCAATCAGGTGGTCATTCTTTTTGGAGTTGTCTGCTGCGGTGTATATTGTTAACACGTCGTGGTTTTGGGACTAAAGCCACTGACTCATTATTAATATTTTGCACTGTACAAGTCCATACAAGCTCGTTTGAATAGGCACTTTATAAACAAAAGATCAGTGGAGCTGACCTTCAGCTTTCGAGCGTACGATGTAGCGTTTCCTTCCCTTTTAAAGGAGTATGTGGTCACACAATGATATTGTATGCTGTGATTTAGGTATTTTTGGTTTGTTTTCATTTTTTGAGTGCCATGCAATTCAACTTGTCCCCACTGAATTAAATGTACTTTGAATTTGTAAACCCCCTACAACAAAGCCCCCAGAGGGCGCTGTAGGTATAAGCATAAATAAATAAATGTATGATCTGCGATCTTGCACTCGTGGGTTGACAATGCAAAACAAATGCGAAGACCGACATGCTGATTTTCTGCTGGAGCAACTGGCATGGAATACCTAAGCTGTTATGCTTTATACGAATCTAGTTCGTAGTTCAAGGGTGTTTGGGGATTGGTAGCAGCATCACTGATGTTCTGCAGTAGCTGGTCTTCCGCATTAGCTTGTGCTGCGGTAGACTCTACGGATGATTCTGGCCGTCTGGCAAGATGCGCAGAGCGTCGAGAATGATGAGAAGTCGGATTAGCTGGACATCGTCTTTGGTGATACTTCCGCAGCGTCAGCACCTTCTCTATCTCTCTCGCGCCTTGAACTTTGGGCTTGAGCGGTGCCAGAGGGGTTGAGTGGTGTTTCAGCATTCAAAAGTTATGATGACTTTGAAAGCTAACGATGAGGACGCTACATGGTATATTTACTCCTCCTAACGTAAAAAAACACTTGATTTCGTGAATCTGCCTTTCAAACTCATCCATGATCATTTCCGACTTCTCAGACAGCAGCGCAATATTTGCGTGCACCCATCCCCCGAAATCTCTCACAGTTCGGCCTGTGAGTCATCCTCCCCCCCTCCCTTATCAAAGTTGTTTTTTAGCCATAAAGATGAAGTGTAACCAAAAAGATAGCCGCAATTATTGCTTCAAGGACCACTAAATCACACGGAATACAAAAGCGATACCAGTTTTTAGGGGAGAAGCTCTTTATATCGGCACCCGTTCGTCCCTCGTAGTCGTAGTCGTGGATTGTAACCAGTCTTACGCTTTGACCTCCATGGTGGTGCCGATAGGAGATTTCTGCTGTGCGTTGTTGTCAAGAAAAAAAACTCGCCGCGTGCGCGTTAACTAAAAGTCGATTTCTTCTGTCTCTCATTCCCATTAGCAGCCATTGGCACGTCCCAGTAGGAAACGTCAGTAGAAGTAGAAGTGTTAAAAGCCGACTCCTGCTGTCTCATTCCCAGTAGCAACCATGGTTTACCTTCAAGGTAGTTCCGGGTGAGATTTCTCCTCTGCGTGAATAAACAATAAAAACTTTTTGTTCAAAACGCCATTGATTTATGAAATAAACCAACGATGACGATGATGAAAAACACTTAATATAAAAGAGAGAGGTACGGGGCCAAAGCATGACCCCGCTACGTGGTCGGCGTCCTTAGTCCGGGACACCGCATGACGAGGTCCTACTTGCGCCCGTCTCACCAGAGCCCGTTGAGACTCTAGTGATGAGCAGTTGAGGAGGGCAGTCTCCCATGCCTCTCGTGAAGGGGTAGGGGAAGGGGGTAGGTGGGGATTTTTCCGACATGCCCATACCATGTAGAAGACATCACACGTCTCCCCACAGTGTGGGCACCCCCCATCTGTGTTCACATCGAAATGCTTTAGGATTGCAGGACAGAGTAGAGTACCTGTCTGCAGGCGCCTTAGAGTTCGCTCTTCTGCCTTACTTAGCCCCTTTGCAGGAGCCGGGTAAAGGCGGTGAGTGTCGCGATAATAGGTCAGAATTTCTTTGAACCGCAGCAGCGGTGTATTGGCCTCCGAGTCATAAGAGCCAAGGTGAGGAGTCCGGTGGGTAAGCGCTCGGGCGGCCGCGTCAGCGGCCTCATTACCTCGTAAGCCCTGATGGCCAGGAGCCCATACGATGCGTTTTGGGGCTGGATCAGCGAGAGCCCGTTTTAGAATTTGGCTGGCTAGGGGGGATATCTCTTTTACCAAGTAATGAGCACATTCTTTCTGGGAGTCCGTGATGATAACTTTCGAGTTGGGGTCCGCAGCAGCAAGCGCTATCGCGACTTCCTCAGCGCGCTCTGGATTTTGTGCTCGGAACGAGAGCCCATTGACATGCTTTTCCCGGTGAACTACAGAGGCCGTGTAAAATCCCGTGTGCGAAGGCCCTGCTATATCAACGTAGAATACACCAGCTTGGAAGCCGTGTTGCCTCTCAAGCGTCCGAGCCCGCGCCAGTCTTCTGCTTTCGTGCGTGTGCTTATCCATGTTACTGGGGAGTGGAGAGACCGAGAGCATATGCCGCCACAGTTCCGGAATACGCTCCGCCTCCTCTGCAGTGCCAGTTTGCTGTATATGTAAGCGGTTTAGCAGGCGGCGGCCGGGAGGCGTCTGCACGAGCCGCGTATATTGATTCATAAGGTGGGCCTCCCGCAACTCCTCGTAGGAGTTGAGCACACCTAACGCCCTCAGTTTGGCGTTGGAAGTGGCCACCGGGAGATCCAGAGCTCGTTTAGTAGCCTTACGAATGATGGCATCTATTCTTTCGTCTTCTTGCTTGATAGTGCGAAGGTATGGGACGGCGTAGAGGATCCGGCTAGTCACGAAGGCATGGGCGAGCCGAAGCGCGTCCCTGCCCCGCAGACCACCCCGCTTGTTGGAAACGCGGTGGATCATGCGCCCTACCTGTTCGCCTATTCTCTTGAGTTTTGCTATAGTGCAGTTCGATCTGAGTCTGTGGTGAATGAACAGGCCCAGAATCCGGAGCTCCTCCACTTCTGATGGGAACCCCAGACAGGGAGATGTGTATGGCTGACTTATCTCTTGGCTTCGCTTTAACGTACAGAAGCTCTGATTTGTTTGGAGCACATTGGAGGCCACAATCGTTGGAATACGTCTCGACTATGGATGCGGCCTGCTGAAGGCGTTCCTGCATTTCACCAAGGCTCCCTTCAGTGGTCCAGATTGTAATATCGTCGATATACACTGCGTGTTGTGTGCCTTCTACCCTGGCCAATTCGCTTGGAAGGCGCATCATAGCAATGTTGAAAAGGAGCGGTGATAACACTGCTCCCTGTGGGGTACCTCGTGTTCCCTTGATGTACGGGCCATATTCCTCGTCCTCGATCCGAAGAAGTGCCGGGCGTTTAGAGAGAAAATCTCTGACATATGCAAAGGCCTCAGCCCCGCAATCGGTGGAGCTCAAGTTAGCCGGGATGCTGCTGTGTTTAACATTGTCGAAAGCCCCCTTCAGATCAAGGGCGAGCATGGCTTTATCAATGTGTTGCATAATTAAGGGCTGTATGACGGCCCTATGGAGCTGGAGAAGGACGTCCTGTGCAGACATGTGTGGGCGAAACCCAAACATGGTGTCTGCAAAGAAGCCCTTGCCCTCTAGGTATGGGGAGAGGCGATCCCGTACCATCGTCTCCATAAGCTTGCCCGCGCACGAAGTCAGTGATATGGGCCTCAGATTTTCCGTATTCACGGCCTTGCCTGCTTTGGGGATAAAAGTCACAAGTGACGTTTTCCATTCAGAAGGGAGCGCACGGCCGTCCCAGATCTCGTTCATATATTCCAATAAATGGAGGTAGGCTGTGTCAGGGAGGTTTGCCAACAGCTTTACTGTTATGCGGTCCAGCCCCGGAGTCGTACCCCTGCGCATTTTAGCTAAAGCCGCTTTAAGGTCATGCAACTCAAAACGGGCATCGAGTTAGTGGTTAGGCTTACCAGAGTACGTGTACGCCGGCCCACGCGGGTCCTCCATACGAAAGAGATACCTATCGCACAGAGCATCCGCAAGCTGTGCCGGAGTGCCTTGGTACCCTTGCAGAGCTCGCCGTAGCTGCTTCTGCGCCTCCCCTCTCGTTTGAGAGGGGTCTATGAGACTGCGAAAGAGACGCCATGTCCCCTTCGAGCTCATCTGACGAGCTGCGGCTTCGCAGCGGGCTATCCAATTTGAATCTGAGAGTTGGGCAGCATACGATGCAGCCTGTTCCATGAGTTGGGCTAAGCGGATACGTAATTTGCGATTAGTCTTCTGCTTTTTCCAACGTTTTGTTAAGCTTCGGAGCGCCTCCCACAAGTGTAGGAGGTGAGTGTGAACTGCGGGGATTTCTTCATTCGTTTGGAGGGTAGTAGTAAGTCTTTTCTGAATGTTCTTTACGTGTTGAGCCCATTCTGCATAGCCTTCAGAAAATAGTACGGGAGGGATAGTCTGATTGCGAAATTGGGTCTAATCGGTCAACTTGGCTTGACCGCATTTTTTATGAGCTGAATTTTCTAGGAGTGTGACCCGGAGAAGCCAATGATCACTGCCTAGAGAATCGCCCAAGTTCTCCCAGGTAGCATCTTTAGCATTTTTTACGAGAGAGAGGTCCGGACACGTGTCACGGGTTACCGAGTTCCCCACTCGAGTGGGGTACGCCGGATCCGTGAGCAGCGTGAGGCGAAGGGTGGAGATAAGCTCCACCAGCTTACGTCCTCTGGCCTTCTCGTAGTGATAGCCCCAGTGAAGGCTGGGAGCATTGAAGTCTCCCACGATCATTAAGGGGTCCTTGTCTGCCAACTTGATCGCCCGGAGGAAGACTTCGCTAAACGTTACGCGGGGCTTATGCGGGGGGCTGTATATATTTAGGATGTGTATTGACTGGTCGCGACGTCTGAGAGGCAGTACTCTGACCATTGTGTATTCTTGTTCAGTACTTAAGTTTAAATCGACCTGAATCGCGGTATATGCCATGTTCACCAGGATGTATGACGAGGGCCCCCCCTGGAAAGTGCTATAGCCAGAGAAGTTAACGTCCAAACCGGGCTCCTGCAAAGCAAGCAAGGCGGGCATGTTTCCGAGGGACTGCAAGTAGAGCTGGAGGTGCGACCATTTTTTCCAGGCTCTAAAACCCCTGCAGTTCCATTGTATATATCTCAAATTTTTGTAGATATTTAGCTTGTTTATTAGATCGGCTAGCCATCTTTTAGTATTTATTTACGGTGCAGAGGACCGATCCGGACCTGTAGCCGGCCCCGAAAAGCCTTCTTCTGCTGCCTGACGGGAGGCCGGCTTGCGTTTAACCTGCGGGGAGTCGCTCTGAGTGGTGTTTTAAATTTGGGCGATAACCCAGGGCTGCACGGCTTTAAGGACTGAGTTAGAGACCTGCGCCACAATTTCGGGAAGGGCTTGTGTTAAGGAAACCAACGAAAGACGCCAGATGTTTTCTAAAAGCAAAATGAGAAGACGCCAGATGTTTCTAAAGAAAAACAAAAAGAAGACGCCAGCTGCCTAAAGAAAGACGCCAGGTGTTTTCTAAAGCAATGGTTTTATATTCAAAACCATATTGATACAGGTTTATAGTTGCCAATGCTCGTTGCCGTTGGTGTGTGCTCGTATGGATAAGAATGCCGAAAGGCGGGTGCGCAGGGCAGCGGCGGCGCGCACTCGCAGACAGGATCCTGCTGTACGGGAACAAGAAGCCACGTCAGGAAGGCAGCGTAGGCAAGATCCCGCCGTACGTGAACAAGAAGCTGCAGCGGAACGTCAGCGTCGGCAAGATCCTTCCGTACGGGAACAAGAGGCAGTGGCAGCACGTGGACGTCACGAAGCAGATCTTGAAAACGTTCCACATTGGGAAGCGGTGAGGAAGCGCGCCTGTCACCAGGCGAATCACCGGAAGAAAATTTCACGGTATTCCTTCCAGGAGCTTCGGCCAATCTCATCTGCCGTCATTTACTTTAACGGATCTGCCGTCATTTACTTTAACGCGCAGCACTTCTTAGCGAACTTCCGTGACTTTGAGCTTATCTATTATCTATCTATCTATCTATCTATCTATCTATCTATCTGCCAACGACATTTAGCCCTCCTGCCCATTTCGGTAATGGTATTGTTACCAAACTTGGTATGGCATACCATGACTGTGTAAAGAGCATAATGAAAATCAAAACATGTATGACGTTTTTGTTTTGTCTTTTCCCGTGCTATCTCTTCCTTGTTAGGTTGTGACGCTTTCGTCGGGACGAGAGAAGATAGAATGCAGTTGCTGTGTGCGACATATTTTTGTACCTCCGCTCGTGCAGGATGGACTCTAAAGGTTCTTGCGGTCGTGAATTCGTGAGGCAGTAAGCACCTCCAGCGAATCTGTTCCTCGGCCATTTGAAACAATGATATGGGACACCCTTAGGAATTTATTCCTCCTTGCAATGTACAAAGAAAAAGTGGTACCCATGCACGCTGGGCAAGTTTGAATACTAGTGCCACAAATTTGTGGCGTGAAATGAAGCGAAGTAGCCCCACGGCCGGGCTATACAGGGAAGACGCCGGGCGCTATAAATGCGTGCATCTTTTTTGTAGAAGTGCAGGCCGCAAGAAGAAACGCACATCTCTTTCGTGACGAGACGTGTTCCTAGCCGTGAGGAACTCTTTTGTTGGATTCCATGCTGAATGGTTGTGTCGTCTGTGATCTCCGATATGAACGTACCTCTCGCCAATCGACCCACAGTCCATGGTCTCCTGACACCGTGTAGCTCTTGCCGATCGGAGCCCCGTCTTCATTTCCTACTCTTCCTGCTATTAAATGTCGAGCATATCTAAGTCGCACGATGTCGCGTTTAGGCATCGATGGAACTCCGTCCACACTTCCCCTGCGCACGCTGGCATCTCGCTCGTCGTGCCGCATACTTCCGTATCGTGCACCTGTCGCTCCTCTGCGCTAGCGACCGTTTTGATAGCTTCGCATATATCAAATTTTTTATTACAGGACGTGAATTAATGATGAAGGTATGTGATTGGTGCTAACTTGATAATTATGAGATGCGTGTCATAAAAACACATCACTACATGCCACACTCATGATGCGCTTGCTGCTGTTAGACTAATTTCCCTTATACTAAATTCTGTATTACGTGACGCGAGTGGACAACAAAGATAAATGACACGTCCAAACATTATAATCATGACAAGCGTGTCATGTAGAACATGACTACTTGCTACTCTCAGTGCGCTCGCGGTCGTTTCGCTAGCTTCACATATACCTAGTTCGGTGTTGCGTGACGTCAATAAATGACGAATAATTGACGACTGGTGCAAACATAATAATCATGACAGGCGTGTCATGTAAGAACATTGCAACATACCACGTTCATAGCACGCTCACGGTCGTTTCGCTAGTTTTACATATAGTGAACAAGGTATCACATGATGTTGGTAGAGGACGGAGGTAAATCATGCTTCAAAATAATTATGACATATGACACGTATGTCAAAATTTACCTGCACCTCATAACGTTATTCTGATTTTCATTCTTCCTCATTCGTGCTTTGCCTATTCTTACCGCAATACATTGGATCTCAATTCTTTTACTTCTTACAATGTTTACGATTACGATGTATGCACCAGTGATATATTCCGTGATGCATTGACGTCACATAACGCCAAATTACGTATACAACGGCCACGAGCACATCATGAAGGGCCCAATATACCCAATGTAGCATTGACGTGAGCGCACGCTGCGTACAGTGACGCTACGTTAGAAACGCGTGAGCACTCGTAGTCTGAAGCCAGGCGCGACCGGTGCGACGAGAGTCCGTCGGCACGGCGCGACGGTAACTGGCGCGAAATACGCCATGCTGCATTTCGTGCCGATGCGTTACCCAGACAACACTGCGTCTCCCTCTTTTCTTGATGGAGGGACGCCGCATGCACTGAAACACGCATGCGTCAAAGAAATGGAGCGCGGCGCGCGCCTTCGAGTATATGCCAGGACCGGCGTCTGGCATGGCAACGTGATCGTGACGCAACTAAATGAACGCCGGCAAGCACGAGCACCGCGTCACGTCGAAATGTGTCGGAGCCTTGACTGTGGCATGTTGTCATGTTCTCACATGACACGTATCTCATGACTATTATGTTTGCACTGGTCACATACCTTCGTCATTCATTGAAGTCACGTAATACCAAATTTGGCATATGTGAAGTAAGCAGAACAGCCACGAGCGCATCATGAGTGAGGCTTGTAGTCATGTTGTTACATGACACACATGTCGTGATTATCATGTTTGGGTGTGTCATTTACCTATGTCATCCGTTTGCGTCGCGTAATACCGAGTTTGGTACATTTGACGCCAGTGAAATGGCCGCGAGCACATGATGAGCGTAGCATGTAGTCATGTTGTGACTTGACACGCATCTCATGTTTATCATGTTTGCACCAGTCACATACCTTCGCAATTCATTCACGTCCCGTGATACTAAATTTGGTATAAGTGAAGCTAGCGAAACGGCCGCTAGCGCAGCATGAGCGTGCATGTAGTCATGTTGTTACATGACACGCATGTTATGATTTTCATGTTAGAATCGGTCGCTTGTGTCCTCCATGCAATTATGTCATACCATATAAGTTTTTCAACATGCTATGTGAACATGCTATGTGAGCTGCAGGACCATGAAATGTAAATCATAACACTCATGACACACATGTAATGATTGTCATGTTATGATTAGTCAAATACTTTCTTCATACAGTCATGTTATGGTATACCAAGTTTGGTATCGATAGCATTATTTAAACGACCAACAGAGCTAAATGTCGTAGGCGGATAGATAGATAGATAGCTAGATAGATAGATAGATAGATAGATAGATAGATAGATAGATAGATAGATAGATAGATACGCTCAATGTCGCCTAAATTCGCTAAGAAATGCTTCGCCTTTGGAACGTCATTGCTGCCGTAGGCCATGTAGACGCCAATGCGTGCAGTGCGTGCAGTATTTAGGTCGCCGCAAGTTTTATGAGCGTTTGAGTGCTTTTTCGCGCGGTTTGTTTGTGCACGGCCGCATCTTTGTGTGACCGTGAGTATAGACAAGTAGAAACATGTTTTCTGTGCCAGACTGTGGTGTTTGTTGTGCACAAGTTTCCAGCAGATACTGTTTTCTATCTTTGCGATGCCACGAAGCTGTTGTGTGGCCCTGTGCAAGTCGAACGCGGGAAGAGACTTCACTCTGCAGCACCGTAAATTCCCATGCGATCTACACAGTCTGGATGCTAGGCTGAAAAATATTTCTTGGCCAGGGCAGTCAGGAAGAGGAAGCAAGTGGAAGCCGAGTGAGTGGTCGGTCATGTGCTTTTTATATTTTACTGAGAACGACTATAAAAGAACTTCAAGTATAGGCTTTAGCATCCAACGGTGGTCCCTACTGTGTTTTGCGCTTATCTGCAGTACTTGCAAAAGAACAACACCCAGCCCCTGAAACGATGGCGAAGGGATCCAGCTCTTGGGCGCAATAAATCACGCAATTTAAGCGCAACTGATTTGTCAACTGAGTCATAATTACTAAGCTACCTAAGCTGCCCTACTTGCCATATTGCCTGTAACAGAGACACAGAAGAACAACTAATTTCAGAATAAAGGGTGTCCGGGTCCTTTGGCCACCCTCCTCAGTGCTTCCATAGCTGACTGCTGCGTCTTGAAGGAAGAAGTAAAGCTACCAACGATGCTTTTCGGACTATAATATTTATTTACAGTTCAGGTAAAGCAAACGGGCAGACTTCATAGATGCCTTTATTCTAGGAATTATTGGCCCTCTTAGGGCAAACTGTTCACATATGTGATGCAATAAGTACATTGACTAAACTGCCGGTGTGCCTTCACATACGTGGAAGTCGCGTGTTTCTTATATTACCCTCAAGCAACTCACCTTCGCACATTTGCATGACCGATACAGCGACTCTGTGCACATTTACACCGATGGATCCGTAACTTCGTCCGCCTCAGCTGCCGCCTACATAATCCCTGAACTCGGTATTTCCCGACAGTACAAATTAGATCACAAGTCATCTTCGACAGCTGCAGAACTTCTTGATATACAGGAAGCCATAAAATTTGTTAACGACAAAGCACCGCGTAAATGGACGATTCTGTCTGATGCAAAATCAGCGCTTCAAGCTATTCATTCTTGCTCAAGAAGGGGCCAATTTTACGAGTTAGCCTTAGGAATCATCCAAGCATTTGACCTAACCCACAAGAGCGGTCACTTGATTACACTCCAATGGATTCCTGGAACCTGCGGCTTGGTTGGCACGAAACAGCCGATAGCGAAGCAAGAGTGGTAGTATACAACGCTCCTATGTACTTCTAAGTACCGTATTCGCGAAGTGACGTCAACACATTGTTGAGAACGCTCATGCGCGAATGCGCTGTCACTTACTGGTCGCTACCAGATCACCGGAACAACCGCCTGCAGGAAACAGGCCCCGGTATGACTTTTCGTCTTCCAGATAAAATCAGCCGAATACATGCTAATATACTGTACCGAATTCACCTGGGCGTCGCCTTCACTATATCCACGGAGTGAATGATGGATAGTGGGGCGAAGAATCTTTCCGTCTATTCGTTCTTGCTTCCATTTATCCATGCGTGCGTCTGTGAGGCCGCCCTTGCGTCCATCCGCCCGTCCGTGCGTGCGTCTGTTCGTGCGTCCACACATTCATCTGTGCGTCCATCCCTGCTTTTCTCTATGCATCCGCTCCTGCGTCCGTCCATGCGTCTATTATTCCGTGCCGCCATCCGTGCGTCTGTCCATGCATCTGTCTGTGTGTCCGTTTGTTCACCTATTCTACATTTCAAGTACCACCATCTCGCATCTCTTCATCACATATTCCTCATAAAGAAGCACCGCCATCCAGCGGACATTCCAAGGACTGAACGAGAGGAGGCACATGCACACTTTCTTGCGGCTTGCGCTTCGTGTCTACTTCCAAACTTTAACCACTTCGAGTTCAAGGTATATATTAGTTAACTGTAACCTCCTTAGTTTTAGAAAGGTTTAGCAAGCGTTGAGCGGCAGTGCCATGAATACAATGAACTAGTATATACCATGAACTCGAAGTGGTTAAAGGTGGGAAGTAGACCCGAAGCGCAAGCCGTAAGAAAGTGTGCGCGTGCCACCCCTCGTTTAGTCCTTGAAATGTCCACTGTATGGCCGTGCTTCTATATGGGGAATATACGATGAAAATATGCGAGATGGTGGTACTTGGAGTGTTTGATAGATGGACGAACGGACACACAGACAGATGCATGGATGGATGCATGAATGGACGCAGGGGCAGATGCATGGACGAACGCACGCACGGACGGGCGGATGGACGCATGGACGGTCAAACTCCAGGACGCATGGATAGACGGAAGCAAGAACGAATGGACCGTCGAATGCTTCGCCGTGCTCTCCATCATTCACTACGTGAATATGCTGCCAATTTTTTTTTCATCCAGTGGCCGTGGAATTGGAAAATGATTTGCTTGCTGAGAGACGAGACATCGCTTGACCGACGATGTCATTCAGCAATATTATGACTTGCTACCACCTTGTTTGTCTTTGCAGACATGGTATGAAAGCATGAAAAAGATAAAAAGCCCTCATAAAATGTCCAAATTTACAAACTGATTGCAGGAAGTGAATGATACTGGTACACTATTCTGGTGTAATAAAAAAATGTAGCCGCGCCAACAGGAGCAAGATGGGATGCTTATATGATTGTGGGAAACGCACCCTTAAAGTGCAAACTGTTCTCACTATTCATAAGTGTGCGATGTAGTGCTTTAGCGAATGACTGTGGACGGCTTTATGCTCTCCAATAGTAGAGTAGTTAGTACTCTAAACAATCTCCCGTAGTACAGAACATTGTACACTGAATGGTCTAATTTATTTTCAAAAAGAAAAAGAACTGCATTCAGCAATAGCAGTGCGGAGTGGATTGATAAGTTTTCGTATTGCCCACGGGACCGAGTTATGCGCTCCCATAGTAGAGTATAAGTGCTCTAAATCATTCACCACTTCGCTAAACACACAATAGTTGCCCGTAGCGTAACAAAGCTATGTTATTCTAACGCTTTCCACGCTGTAGCGCCTTAGAGACAGCTTTCAGCTCACTCATAGTAGAGTACCGAGTACTCTAAATTGTTAACCACTTTTTTTAAACACGCAGCATAGTAGGGAAGCTAGGAAATCGGCATTCCTGGTGAAAGGCATGTTCTTTCATTCAGAGCGCACAATCACCACCAATTATTCTTATGGATGAAACAATGTAGTTTTGATAAAGTGGGCGTCAGTGCATAGAATATCGCTAGGCTTTCTCAATGAGTTTATTGCACTATTGAAGCATGCTAATTGCAATTTTCGCAACATGCTACTAAATAGAAAACAATTGAAATACCTGCCTTTGAGTTGCTTATATTGAAGAAAGTGTCTATATGGCTAGCAATTACACGTTTTCTTTGATTGTGGTACCATTAGACACTCTCGATGGGATTTTGCCGTTGCCAGTGCCGTCGCGATCGTGTCCCGCGTGAAGTCCAAATTTATAAAATACCCCCGCGCATCGTACGTTACACACTCGGGTAATATAGCGTGTGACCGGCGATAACATACAGGGCTTAAACAAAGATGAAACGAGCAGGCCAATACCCGTTGCTTGCAGGACGCCCGCGGTCATATAACCTCACTAGTGAGTCGCTCCATCCAAGCACGGAGGAACCGGGCTGCCCATCTTTAACGAGCACAAAAAAATATTGGCAGATCCCACGTACAGTCGGAATCGATAATATGCAAAGCACGAATGAGGAATGTTGATATGTCACTTTAAAATCAGCACAACGTTACAAGGTGGAGGTAAATGATGTTGTACATGACTTCCGTGTCATGATTATCATGTTTGGATGTGTCGTTTACCTTCGTCATCTATTCAAGTCACGTCATACTGAATTGAATATATGTGGAGCTAGCGAAACGGCCGCCAGCACGCTATCATTGTATTGGATTGAATAAACATTTATTTGGTCCTCGAAAACACGGATCACTGTGTTGCGGGCAGCTCCCACGTGTGGACTGAGATGCCGAGCTTCTCAGCCGCCTCGCGGGCTTGGTGGACAGGCCAGAGCTGATCTGCCAAGGACGAGCTGTGGATTGCCGCCTCCCATCTGGCAGAGGTAACAATCGATAAATGAGCGATTTTGGTATACCGCCAGAGCGTATGTTCTAATGAAGCTATTTCCCCATAATATGGGCAAAAATTACTTGGGTATAGGTCATGGTACATGATGTGTTACATTTTCAAAGTAAAGACATCCGCGTTTGGAAAAGCCTTATTGCAAGTGCTTGGGGCCGAGATAGAGTTTTGTGAGGTTGAGGGAAAATCCTTTTAGACAGGTAGAAATGTTTAGTGAGCTTGTTATATGTTGTAAGAATTTCCCGGTTATCCCCTTCACCAATAGAACGCTTCCCGGGGAGGCGCGGTTGGAGAGGTCTCGCGCCGCCTCATATGCTGCTTCACTGAGATTGAGAGCGGAGTCGTTCATTTGTAAAAGGGGAGCTGGGAACCAACACAGAAGATGATGCGTTTTCTTCTTGTCATGCAGTATTCTCGGCGTTTGTTCAGAGACCGTCCCCTTGGCGATTGCCCGTAGTGCTGCTATGTAATCACTGTAGACGACTTCAATTTTATTCATCTTGAGTGCTAAGGCGATGGCCACTTCTTCCGCAATGGTTGGGTCTTTCGTCCTGGCTGTTGCTGAGTTGACAACACAGCCAGCCCCATCGACCACCACTGCCACAAAAGCTTTCCCATTGGCGTAGGAAGCCACGTCAAGAAATACTACCCTTCGTTCCTCGTTTAATACTTTACGAAGTATAGTCCTAGCCCTCGCTACTCTTCTTGCGATGTTGTGTTCTGGATGCATGTTTTGTGGTATAGAAGATACAGTGATATTCTCCTTGACGTTGTAGGGAATATCATTGTAATTCCGTCTAATTGCCATTGGGTGTTGGCCCAGCTCCTGCAGGATCATTCTTGCCGACCTTGTTGTAGACAACCTTGCAAACTGTGCTCTCTAGTGGGCTTCTGCTATTTCTTCGAGCGTGTTGTGAATGCTAAGCTCAAGTAGACGCTCGGTGCTGGTATGTATGAGTAGGCCCAGGACCTTTTGACAACATGACTGAGGAGCACATTCAGTGTCTCGGACTCTGCTCTAGACCAGTTGTGCATTGCTGCCTCGTACGTGAAATGGCTTAGAACAAACGCATAACATCAACCTGATGAGGTTGTCTTCCTTGATCCGATTTCTTTTGTTGGCCACTCTGCGTATGAGGTGCACCGAGCTGTCTGTTTTCCAAGTTAACTGGGCAATCGATTTGCTGTTAGCGCCGTTAGACTCTATCAGCATGCCCAGAATTTTGATGGAGTCAACCCTCTGGATGGCATCCCCTTGGTTTGCACGGAGGTGGGTGTCTATCTGGTTTAATGGCTTCCATCCCCTGGGCTTCGGTTCCCGGCGTGTAGTCCGATACAGTAAAAGTTCTGACTTACTCGAAGAGCACTTGAGCCTAGAAGGACGAAGGTACTCTTCTACGGTGTCAATCACCTCTCGCTGGGCGCTCTCAGTCTGCCCCTCACTTCCACCTGTGCACCTGATGGTAATGTCATCTGCGTAGATGCTGTGCTTCGATGCTCGATAATTTCTTTGACATTCCAATCATGGCAATGTTGAACAGCATTAGTGAAATCGCTGCCCCTTGCGGGATGCCCCTTGCTTCTAGTTCAATTGCTGCGGTCTCGATATCTGCAATCTTCATCACGGCTCTCAGATCTGTAAGAAAGGACAATACGTATTTATAGAAAGCTTTCCCCAGACTAATCTTGAAATTGCTTCGAGTATGAATGAGTGGTAGAGGTTGTCAAACGGTTTTTCTAGATCTAGGCAGAGAATGGCTCTCACAACTCTGGTTTCGTTGCTGATGGCCTGGTGTTTGATAAGCTTCATTGCGTCTTGTGTGGATGACCCTGCCCTGAATTCAACCATATTTTGTGTATATATGTTGTTATCTTCCAAGTACTTGTTTATCCAGTGCAGTATGCCATGCTCTGCAACTTTGCCGATAAATGATGTCAAGGATATTGGCCTCATGTTGTCTAGTTAGGGGGGTTTTCCTGGCTTAGGAATAAGGGTCGTGGTGGCCAGCTTCTACTGCTCTGGCACCGTGCCTTCTCTCCATGCTGCATTGATCATATCCTTCAGGATGTCAATTGAATCGTCATCAATGTTACAAAGGGCCTTGTTTGATATACCGTCTGGGCCAGGGGCTGACCTGCCGTTGAGATCATGCAAGAATATTCTGATCTCCTTCATGTTGAAGTCGCCTTCAAGGCCTGGATTAGGTGTGCCCTGGTACTGTCTACTTGGTGGTGCAAATCCTCTTTTGATTGGGAGGTACTTATGCGCGAGCCACTGCCCAACTTGCTGTTCTGTAGATCGCCCTATCTCTATATGCAAAATTCGAGTGATGACATGCTTTGGACCTATTTGGTGTTGCTTTTGTTGAGGAGATGTTTCAACATATTCCATGTCTTGCTAATGTGCTTCTGACCATCGACGGTGTTGCAGATTTCGTCCCATTACTGCCTGGATAGTGCGCGACAATGTTCTTCGACTTATCTGTTTACCTCTGCTATCTTCTTCCGCACTGTTCGGTTGAGGCGCTTACCCTTCCAACGGTTAAGTAGTGCTTGCTTTCCCTCAAGAAGATGAGCGAGCCGGCTATCCATTCTTTTAACCAGAAAATCCTAGGTAATGGTGGAAGAGACCGATTTTATGTCCTCTTTATTCTCTTTGACCCACTGCTCCAAGCCCGGGCTGTGGCCATCTTGTTCCCTTAACTTTCTGAACTTTGATCAGTCTGTGAAGTGGAATTTTCTCTGCCTTTTATGCTCCACGCAGAAGGTAGGGGCAAGAATGCAGTGGTCACTCCCAAGGTCTACAGCAAGGTTTATCCACTAGGCCTTCTTGATGTTCCTTGTAAATGTAAGGTCCGGGTTGGAATCCCTGCAGCAAGATGTACCAAGCCTTGCTGGTAGGCTGCGGTCCGTGGTTAGGGGAAGATCAAGTTCAGTGGCACTAGCCAAAATCTATTCCCTTTCCTTGTGTTGTACTTGTAACCCCATGTATGATGGGGAGCGTTGAAATTACCTGCTATGACGAGTGGACATTCGCCGGCGATAGTAACAGCTTTCTTTGGAACCGTCTTGAACCCTTGATTTTGTTCCTTTGCACTGCTATATATGTTAAGAATAAATATGCTCTGACAATTGCTGGTACCTGGCACGATCTCTACCATGACGTGTTCCAACCGGCCTTCTTATATCTTGAGGTCGCGGGTTACGTGCGTTAGTTTTGTTGGATACAAAGGTGAAGACTCCCCTCCCTTCGGTATCCCCTATTACAGGCCGTAATCACAGGCCAGAAGAGTTTCTTGCAAAAATATAATATGAGGCTTTTCTTGACTGCTCCTAATATACTGCTGTAGGGTTGCCTTCTTTTTAAGGTAACCGCTACAGTTCCATTGCCAGATACGGAATGCTTCACGTAGCGCTGCCTTCATGGTTATGACCTGGGCACCCAGAGCCTGCTGCGGCACCGGTTGACAGGTTTGGTACCACTAGTATTGGTGGCTGAAGAGGTGAGTTTGTTGCATGAGGAGGCCTTCCTGTGTTGTGTAGATATGCTTCGACCTTTGTAACGCACAAAGTTATATGCTCTTTCAGTGCCGCCACACTTGATTATAGCCTGCCTATCTGCTCGGTAAGATTGGCTACTACTTTTTTGAGCATGTAAAAGACCTCTTACATATCTGACATGGTCGTTTGGTTGACTTCTACGTGTTCTGCCATGAATCTCTCTTTTTTGCGGTTCTCGAGTCCCCCACGTTTTCAGCCACAGGGACATCAACTGGCTGAGGCGTTTGGCTGTGAAGACTGCATGCTAGTTAGCTTAGAAAGAAGATTTTTTTTGTTTCCTTTAAATTGGCTGAATGCCTCTCATTCGATTCCGTAAGCCTTGCGTTTTCTTGCTCTAGCTTTGCAATTCTATCATGCTCTGGCAGCTTACCTGTCATCATTTCTGCCACGCCGTTGCGCACTCGCTCAGCCCAGCTGCCTTTCGGTGTAATTGTAGGCGTCCTCCCGGGGTTGGAAGCCGTGATCTCGAACTGAACGCCAGGCAGCTGGCCATTCTGGTGCTGTCCAGGCTTATCCCTACCCTCATAGTGACCTTGAGAACTTGAGCGTCACCGTTATTGGGAGCAGACCTTTGCTCTGGATCCTCTTCTGGAACGCGACCACCCCCTGGAGTGGGGCCGCCTTTCCTGTTCTTGTGTAGTCTGGATGCTCTGGGTCCCGTAGGCTGGAATGAACTGCTTGTCGTATGTCTGGGCTCGATGTGATTGATGTGTCCCGGGCTTCTGCGGCTGCTCACGATCTTTCCCAACGTCTGCGTCTGACGATGCATGGCACTAGGAACCTGTTCTTGCACTCCTTGTCTGCCGTGGGATGATGACCGTCGCACAGCCTGCATCTTAGATTGCACTGGTGCTGCTCATCTGGGTTCGTTATCTCGCAGCCTCTGCAGATGACTTCAGCTGGGTTCGGACAGACGTAAGATCGATGTCCCAGCTTTCCACAGACGTAACAAACGTCGATGTTCTTGCAGTAAAGGGAGCACTGCAAAAGTGAAGGTCCTTAGCTCACGAATTTCAGCACTTTGTGTCTTTAGAACGCTATTGTGATTGTCCCAGTGCTCTTGATTATCCTGGCCTGCAGCGCCAGCAGGATATTTCTTTTCACAATCTTTGGGGTCACAATGTCTTGAGTATCACTTACGGGGATCCGGCAAATCACTACTTTACAAGTATCGTGGGGTGCCGTGGCGTACGCGCTAACATCAAAAACTTCACCTCCAATGTCAATTCGCTTGACCTTGAGGTATCTTGAAGCTCTGTCTTGGTCCGGAGTGCTTGCCACCTTAATGTTCTGCTGTAAGTTGGAACAGATGATGTCCTGCGTGGCCTCCTCATCTTTAACGCCGGCCGCCAGTACTATCGCATCTGCCACTGCTCCAGCGCCAATTCTCGAGATGTCTAATCCTACACGTGGTCGTAGCACAATTTTGCTGAAGTCCTTGGGTAGTGATGGCATGCGTCCAGCTCGCACGATTGTATGCTTGGTGTCATGCCTACTACGACTGGCTGGGGTGTCTCCCCCCTTGCCAGCCTTGGTCGAGAACTTGGAAGCGGACACGCTAACCGTGGATAGCTCATTCTATGAGTGTCTCGTTTCGGCTTCCTTCCAACCCATGTCTTCCGTGATATCCTCTGGAGAGATGTCCTCTCCATCCACTTGGTATTCCATTCTCAGTTTCAGGTCCTGGAACGCGCAGAATGTAGAGTCACGTTGGCGCCGGGATGGCCCATCGACAGCAATTGCCTCCTTGGTTAGGCTTGAATCCTCCGGTAGTGTTACGGTGTAAAAATGTCCCAAAAATGGTTTGAAGTCCACTAACCAGCACAAAGCTGGTATCTGCTGATTTCTAGAGAACGTAGGCACGCGATGTCACAGAAAACTCGGCGACAAACTTGTGGATACCACAGAAACGCACTCTTGAAAGCAGGAGCCGATCTTCGCGCGTCCGCACTGGTCAGCACCTTGAGCGTCTTCTCCGAGCGCATCATGAAGGGCCCAATATCAGCACGCCATGAGCGTGGTATGTTTTCATGTTCTTACAAGACACGCGTATCAGGATTATCATGGTTGCCCCAGTCATATATTTTTTCATCCATAGACGTCACGTAACGCCAAATTTATGTATGTGGAGCTCGCAAAACGGTCGCGAGCGCATCAGGAAGGGCCCAGTATAGTGCAATATAGCGTTGACGCGAGCGCACGCTGGGAAAAGTGAGGCTACGTTAGCAAAACGCGAGCACTCTATAGTCTGATGCCAGGCGCGACTAGTGTCCGTCGGTGCATCCCGACGGCATACGGCGCGAAATGCGACATGCCGTATTTCGCAAAACTGCATCTCCCTCGCAAAACTGCATCTGCACCCACGCAAAACTGCATCTCCCTCTTTTCATGACGGAGGGACGCCGGACGCGCTAAAACGTGCATGCATCAAAGCAACGCAGCGCGGTGCGCACCTGCGAGAATATGGTAGGACCGGCGCCTGGCGTGGGAACGCAGGCGAGCACGCGCACCACGTCACGTCGAAATGCATTGGCGCCTTGACTGTGGCATGTAGTCACGATCTCACAAGACACGCATCTCATGATTATCATGTTTTCACCAGTCACATACCTTCGTCATTCATTGGCGTCCGTTAATACCAAGTTCGGCAAATGTGAAAGTAGCGAAACAGCCGCGAGCGCATCATCATAGTGGCTTGTAGCCATGTATTTACAAGACACGCATGTCATGATTATGTTTGGATGTGTGTTTTACCTATGTCGTCCATTCGTGTCGTGTAATACCGAGTTTCGTACATGTGAAGCTAGCAAAACGGCCGCGAGCACACCATGAGCGTAGCATGTAGTCGTGTTGTTACATGACACGCATCTCATGATAATATGTACACCAGTCACATACCTTCGTAATCTATTCACGTACTGTGATACCAAATTTGGTAAATGTGACGCTAGCGAAACGGTCACGACTGCCTCATGAGCATGGCATGTAGTCATGTTATTACATGACACGCATGTCATATTTTTATGTTAGGGTCTTTCGCTTGTGTACGCCATGCAATCTTGTCATACCATACCAGTTTTGCAACATGCCAAGCGAGTGAAACGACCGTAAGAGCTGCAAGACCTTTAAATGTAGATTGTGAGATTCATGACATACTTCTCATGATTTTCATGTTGTAGCTAGTCAAATATGTTCTTCACACAGTCGTGTTATGCCATAGCAAGTTTGGTATCGATACCATTATTGAAACGGATGGGAGAGTTAAAAGTCGTAGGTGGCTAGCTAGATAGATAGATAGATAGATAGATAGATAGATAGATAGATAGATAGATAGATAGATAGATAGATAGATAGATAGATAGATAGATAGATAGATAGATAGATACTCTGAAAGTCACTGAAGTTCGCCAAGAAATGCTTCCTATTTAAAACACGCGAGGGAGTGGCGGTGGTGGCTCGAGCAACAACTGTGAACTGATATATGGGCGTTGTCACTGCCACTGGCGCGCGCCTTATTGCGACCACCATCAGCCAGCAGCTCGTATACCATTCTACGTGCTGCATTCTCAATGTGAAGAGGCTGCGCGAAAAGGGTACCTTATTTTTTACACCAGCATTTTTCAGAGCTCACTGATATTGGATCTAAAAGAGTTAATTATCAACGCCACTTCCACACTTCTTACAACAATGCAATTTCTTGCTATCACATTCATTGCTTCACCCTTGCGCTGAAACTGTGCTTTTTTTACTGCCTTTCAAATTTCTGTCTGGCGTAGCCCCACTAAATTCTGATGTAATGTAATATTACCACTCCAGCGAGCAAGGATGCTTTCGTGTTATCTCTTGTTTCAGATCGAAGCAAGCGGTGAGAGCCCAGGACGTTCAAAATATTAAGCCTATGCTGATGTGGGCTGACGCAGCGTGTACTACTGCGCCCATCTCATCAAAGCTTCATTCAGTGTGAATTAAAATTTTGGTTTCAAGATGTCACTTTTTGCTCTCGCAGCATTACCACTGGTTCCCTTTAAAAGGATCTTGGCTGCAACACTTCTCCGAGAAATCATAAAATCCCTTCATTAAAGCTCTTTGTAGCCTCTGCAATTAACGGGCCCCAAATTTTAAAAATTCGTCAATTACAAGAGGATGCTCATGGATTTGTTTCAAGCTTCAAGCTCTTCCTTTCGGCTTTTGTACGAGGTAGCTGTTGGTAGCTTTGCAGTGGAAGGTGGCATGAAAAAAGTTGCGCCACTTCTATTCACAAATAAAATGTACGCTGCACCAGGCAATGCAAATAAATTAAACTTCATGCGGAACATGAGGTAGACGAACATGTTGGAAATGCACCTCTAGTATCCATATAACTGCTATTGCATAAAATAACACTTGCAAATAGGTACCAAGTCAAGGTCAATGATTTTTAAAGAAATTCAGCAGATGCGGCGAGGCAGATTCGTCAACTGGCCCGCAGTTACACACTGACTGAGTGGAACACACCAGGCATACGACGTTCAAGACTGCACGAGCTCGACCCTTCACTACAACTTCGGCCTCCACCCGGCCTACGTCGACATGAAGCTTCACTTCTCTATCGCCTTTGGCTGGGAGTTGCTTTCACGAAAGCTTATACCACGTTAATGGGAATGACTGACAGTGCGGCGTGCGATGTTTGCGGCACTGACGAAAATATCGAACACCTGCTGTGCCACTGTCCTCGATTTGCCTCAGATAGACAAGTACTTGCCAACGCAATGCGGCGACTGGATGATCAGCCTCTTTCTGTGAAAGTTCTATTACAGCAACATCGACATGCCTCGACAGCCCACAAGGCAGTGAAAGCCCTGCTGTGTTTCCTGAGAAAGACGGGCTTGTGTGAACGCCTCTGACATGCGGTAGAGTTCTACACGCTGCAGTGAAATTACTGTCAGTCTCCCCCCCCCCCTTCTTTTTATTTTCTCTCTATTCCCTCTTTCTCATCTTTCTTGTCCACTTCTCTAGTGCCCTAGTGTAGGATAGCCAACCCGATGTCTTTCTGGTTAACCTCCCTGCTTTCTCTATTTTGTTGCTTCCAACTTCACTCTTCAATCTTTAAAGGGCTTCGTTCAATATAGCTTTGACAATATAGCTTTGATTGATTGATTGACACACTTGCATCAGCTCGCTTTTTATATCGCTCTAGTCGTGAGCTTCACCATTTTTAGGACTAAATAATACCTTCTGTTTGTGCCGTATTCATTTTAACTTTTTCATGGCCGCCTTTCTTCAAGTATTTTTTTGTCTTTTGTTGACCACCTGTTCTTGAGCTGCATGCTTTCTTGTTTCTCATTTCTTTGCGGCGATTCCCGCCTTTGAATAACTGCAAGCATTTTTGCTATATTTTCTTACTACTCGTTTTGCACTTTTACGGCCTTTTTATTAAAACTACTATATTTTGTAATGAGTAAGAACTTCTTCGTTTGGCTTTTTTTTCAATAAGGTGAGCCAAGGTGCTTGTCAATTTCTCTATTTTAAGCGACTACAAAAGAAAAATGCAAAAACGGCTAAGCACTTTTTCTTCAAATGGTGTAAGGACAGGATCAGGTGTAGGGTAAAGAAAAACTTACCAGCACCGATGCCGACACCGATATTTCTGCAAAATTAGCTCTGTATCTATTTTGCATTTAAAACATGAAATGCTTTTAAATGCGAGATTTATGCGCTATTACCTGCGTGATCAACAAGGAACTAGTTACATATAATGCCGCGCCCAAAACAAAGAACGAAGACGATGTGCGCGCGAACAGTCTCGTGAAAAGGGACACTGAAGAAGACAACGTATTTTTGTTTAGCCCTCTTGCTCTTAGCTGCTGCATAAAAACACACGCTGTTGGTTCTCGGACTCAATGTCTCGGTGAACTGCTTACGTTGAACCGCGACACTGGTGGAGGCACTGGGTTGCAAGCCTGCCGATGCTCAACACCCCATCTGGGAGCCGTTCATCAAGTCCCGACACGCAGCCACCTGTTACGACACCAGTGCATCGCATCAGTCGGCGGTTGCTAGGCCTCTCTCCTGAGCTGACCTCCTTCGATGAACGTTCTACCAGGCCTTACGCACCTCTGCAAATGGCCTCCGCCTGCCAGTCACAGGTGGTCCAAAGGATACAAGGCACCCCGTTTCCAATCCAGCCCAGGTAACACTTCTTCAGCCACTTGTGCCAGATGGCATCAGTAATGCCCCCCTATGAAGATGTTGAAGATTAGCTGAAGCATTATGAACGCGTTGCCGACGTCTCTCGATGACAGTGCTCGCCCGTGGCTTGAGAATCTAGAAGGCCGTATATTTACATGGGGTGAGTTTCGTCAGCAGTTTATTGACACGTTTGCTAGCGTCGACCGTCGGTAGCGGGCTCAGCGGTTGCTCGAGGTAAGACTTCAAAAACCTAACGAAACTGTGGCAATATTTGCTAAAGACGCGATCTTGCCTATGTCGTTTGGCTGATCCCAGTATGTCCGAGGAAAAGAAGTTGCGCTACCTTATGCGCGGCATGAAAGAACAACTGTTCGCTGAACTTGTGCCTAATGCCTCAACTACCGTGGCCGATTTCATAAGAGAAGCCACTGCCATTGAACGAGCTCTCCACCGAAGATCGAGGCAGTATGATCACTCGTCCATTACCACCCCAATCAACGCCGCTTCAGTGACTCGGACAATCAGGGATTCCAACGTGACCTGATCAGAGATATTGTCTGAGAAGAAATTCAGAAGCTTTGGACTCCTCCAGTGGATGCACCACAGAGCCGTTGCCTCAGTCGTTCGAGATGAACTTAGGCACACTTTGTCAGCAGTTGATCTCGGTAGCGAGCAGCTTCAACTGAGTTACTCCGACGCTGTCCGCCGTCCACCACGCGTCCCGCCTATTACATCATACTTCCAGCCACCTACAGCCGCACCTTCGTCGCAACCATTGCAGGAGGCTTTCAGACGTCGGCCTATGTCTCCGATGTCTTCATGCCGCCAGCCACCACTTGCCGCATCTTACTCACCACTACGAGAGGTCATGGGACGCCCACAATTTCGCAGAACGGACGCTTGGCGCACTGTCGATCGGCGCCCTCTCCGCTTCAACTGCGGTGGTGCCAGCCATATAGCTCGCTATTGTTGGTACTGCGACACATCACTTCACCCGTCTCGGCCAGGGTATGATGGTCGCCGTGCCGACGCCGACTACATTGATCGCCATGACGACTCTGGTTTTCGAGGACCTTCAACAACGTGGTCTACCTATCAGGAGTCACTTCCTAATTGCCAGCCCAATTCCGCCCACAGTTCACGCTCTCCATCCCCTGGTCAGACATCGTCATCGAATTGACGTACGTTTGCTTAAATTCGGAAAACAAGGTCGCCTAGCCCTTACCGGGGAAACTAAAGTCAACGACCTCAAGGGGTAAGGTCTCAGCCCGACCACAAGACAATAAAATGTCCCCAGTACTGCCGCTGAAGAACGACTCGACGCCGACGAATAATAACAACGACGAAGTGGTGAGCGCCAAGCTCAATGTAAATATTGATGGAGAGCAAGTGACGGCCTTAGTCAATACGGGTGCTGATTTTTCTATAATAAGTTATAAGCTGGCTGATAATCTTAAAAAAGTAAAACTGCCATAGATCGGACCACTTATAAGAACAGCGGGTGGTCTATTGCTGCTCCCTACTAAAAGATGCACAGCAAGAATCAGCATAGCAGATTCTTCTTTCGTCACGACTTTCGTCGTTCTCGCAGAGTGCTGCAAAGATTTAATTATAGGAATGGGCGTTCTCAGGGAGCATGGCGCAATAATCAACATCCCGGACAACGTGGTTTCGTTTTACGAGAGAGCTCATCTGACAGATCCCGCATCACCAGAGCACAAATCTTTTCGTCTCAAGACCACAATATAGTCGTGCTGCCTCGATCATGTATCCTCGTTTCAGTTGCATGTCACGTACCGTTTGACGGTGAAGGTGTCGCCGACCAACTGACCTCGCTGCTTTTCACTCACGGGATTTCCGTAGCACGAGGCATAGTCAATGTCACCGACGGCCGAACGAACTTGCTGTTGACCAATTTCACCTCCGAGCGACGGCACCTTCCAAAAGGCACAGCTTTGGCACATTTTGACGAGATCGCAGATGCTTGTGGACTGCTTTTCATTACACGAAGCATCAAGACCCACATGACCTAGCACCTAACCTTGACGTCAGCCCTACTCTAACTCAGCAACAGCGGGAACGCCTGCTTGTGCTGCTAGCTGAGTACCACGACTGTTTTGAGTCGAATTCAAAAGTTGGCCGGACGTCCTTGACCAAGCACCGAACCATCACAGAGGACACGGCTAGACCAATTCATCAAAATTCATACAGTGTGGCTTCAAAGGAACGAGAAGCGATAGAACAGCAGGTAACGAAAATGCTTGATGACGGCGTCATTCAGCCGTAGAAAAGCCCTTGGACATCACCTGTTGTTCTAGTCAAGAATATGAACGGAAGCCTGCCTTTCTGTGAGGACTATTGAAAGCTAAATCAGGTTACAAAAAAGACGTGTATCCGCTTCTCCTCATAGATGATTCGATCGACAGGCTTCGAAACGCACGTTACTTCTCTTCCATGGCCTTAAAGGACGGATATTGGCAAATTGAAGTAGACCCAACGGATCGTGAAAAAAGCGCTTTCGTGACGCCAGACAGACTGTACGAATTCAAGGTTTTGCCGTTTGGCTTGTGCTCCACGCCTGCTGCTTTCCAGCGTCTCATGAATACCGTTCTCTCTGGGCTTAAACGAATAACCTGCCTTGTATACCTTGACGACGTCATTGTGTTTTCTACAACGTTTGACGAACACCTTGAACAATTGCAAATGGTCTTGCAGGCTGTACGAGCCACAGGTCTGATGCTAAAGCCGGAGAAATGTCACTTCTGCTTTGAGGAACTGCAGTTTCTTGGCCATGTTGTCAGTTACGCCGGAGTTCGCGCAGATCTCGAGAAAGTTGCCACCGTCGCACAGTTTCCAATACCATAAGATAAAAAGGCAGTGAGGCGTTTTCTGGGTCTCTGTGCGTAATATTGGTGGTTTATTCCAAATTTTGCGCACAATGCGTCGCCTTTAACTCGTCTCACGAAGGATGACATTGCGTTTGTTTGGGGCGACGATTGATATATGGGGTTTTCTTGTCCGAAAACCACTATATGATTATGCGAGACGCCGTAGTGGAGGGCTCCGGAAAGTTTGACCACCTGGGGTTCTTTAACGTGCACCCACATCTGAGCACACGGGCCTACAACATTTCCGCCTCCATCGGAAATGCAGCCGCCGCAGCCGGGATAGGGGCGACGAACAGGAAGCTGCTTTAAACAATTTGTGGCAACGTCTACACACGACGCCCGTGCTTGCCTATTTTGATGAGACAGCCCCAGGACGAAGAGGAAAGAGTGGTCGCTTCCGCAAGCAGAACTCTGTCACGCACAGAAGCAAATTACTCGACCACTGAAAAGAAATGCCTTATAAAATTTATGAAAGTTATGAAATTTCGCCCATATTTGTACGGCCGCCCAATGAAGGGGATCAGTGACCACCATTCGTTGTGTTGGTTACCAAGTCTGAAAGATCCTGCCAGGCGATTGGCATGCTAGAGCCTTAGACTACAGGAGTTTGTTATAACGATGTTGTATAAGTCAGGAAAACGACACATGGACGCCGACTGCCTGTCTCGATCACCAAAAGAGTCGGCTGCTTTTTTGACGAAGAGACAGCGTTCCTCGGAATCCTCGACAAGTCAACCATCGCAGATCACCAGCATGACAATTCTGAGCTACATGGCTTGATTAATTATTTAGAAGGACAAAGCCAGAATGCGCCCAAACCTTTGCAAGAGGACTATCGTCGTTCTGTTTGCGAAACAATGTCCTTTGCAAAGTGAACTTCCCGTCAGACGGGTCCACCTACCTGCTTGTCGTCCGTACCACTCTTCGTTCTGAGGTATTGCAAGCGTGCGTGCCACAACGAGGTAACATCTCGAGATTTAGGCTACACGCGCGCACTGGGCAGAGTTCGAGGGAGGTATTACTGGCCTAGACTCACCGCTGCCGTGAAGCATCATGCTCGCACCTGCCTCAATTGTTAGCGACGCAAGACACCTCTAACGAAACCAGCCGGTTCGCTACACCCTGTCCAGATCCCAACAACGCCATTTGCCAAGATTGGAATGGACATTTTGGGCCCACTTCCCACCTCTAGTGTTGGTAACCGCTGGGTTATAGTGGCGACTGACTACCTTGTACCGGGGTCACACTGAACTGGCACTTTTAATTGCGATCAGCGTGATCCGGCCGAGTTATCTTGATTGCGATCACTGTATGACCGCTGCTACATGACCCAAGCTAATCTGGTTCGAGCTTGGGTAAATTAAATGCCGCCGGTGGCATTAGCGTGCCTTAAAACATGCCACTAACAAAACTCGACGTACGGTATGCTTATAGTGTCCTTTATCAGCAATGTTATACGTGCAAGAACCGCTCGAATGTCAAAAACTTTGCAGGTCACCATGATAGCAATTTTATAAATCCCCCACTAGATAAAGTTTTCCTAGCACTTACCTGTACTGTTGTGTGAGATTCTTAACTTTCGCTTTTTTTTGATGGCCCCCGCTGGTAGCCGTGTAGTCGCAGCGAATCGTCAATGTCGTTGTATGCGCCAGCGTTTTACTTCTGGCACCTCAAGTCTGTTCCAGTCACATCTGCCAGCGTCAATTACAGCACTGATCTATTCATTCGACCACGAAGTGCGCGTACGTTGCGACGTATAGTCAAAAGGCTTGCAACACTCATAATCAGTTTGTTTCTAGGTGCTCAAACAGCTCCGACGGAGCAAGAGTTGAACTAAGCGCTGAAGGCAACGATCGTCTACTTACCGTCTGCTTCTACCGTAAATACATGCGGTCGATTCGAATCCTAAAATATGTGAAATATTAGATATTGTTTCAATTATAACAGTTTAGAATTTGCTTTTTTATAAACATCTAGCTGTTGGAAGCATTTTTATCTTACTATGCTCTATTTTCTTGTTCATTGTGCTTTCAACAAGCTCATCTAGTGGGTGCAGACAGCCGCGAAATCGCGATCTCTCAGGCAGATCGTGATGAGCGGATCGCGAAAGTCTTGATCCCGATCACGCTTGATCGTGATTAAAGGTGACCGTGTAGCAGCACCTAATCTTCATCGTGATTAATCCGGATCGACACTGATCGCGTATAAAGGTGCCAGTGTAACACCGGTATTACTCGCTACGCCGAGACAAAAGCCATCCAGAGAGGCACAGCAAAGGAGGTGGCCTGGTTCTTCATAGAGAACATTGTGCTAAGACACGGTGCGCCATAGATCGTTATAACAGATCGCGGAACCGCATTCACGGCCGCGCTTTTAGATCATGTGTTGGTGCTTAGCGGTACTATTCATTGCAAGTCAACAGCTTACCATCCACAAACCAACGGGTTGACCGAGCGGCCCAAAAAAACTCTGGAAGACATGCTTTCAATGTATGTGCACATCGAACACAAAAACTGGGACGAGATTCTCTCTTACATAACGTTTGCATACAAAACTGCTAAACAATAAACCACACGGATGACCCCCTTTAGCCTTGTTCACGGACCAGAAGTAAGGACGATGTTGAACGCGATGCTGCCACACGAATGCGATGACAACGAAACGAGTGCTAACGCGTTTACTCAGCGCACAGAGGAAGCCAAGCAGCTCGCACGTCTGCGAATATACCAACAGCGAGAGTACGACGCAGGCCGCTATAACCTACGTCATGCACCTGTAACGTACGAAACCGGGGACAGGGTATGGGTGTGGACGCCTGTACGAAGACGGTGACTATTCGAAAAGTTGCTCAGAAGGTACTTCGCACCTTATAGAGTGCTGCGATGACTAAGTGACGTTACCTACGAAGTCGTCCCGGATAGGCCAAAGTGTACAAGGCGTCGCCAGCACTGTCCTGAACTTGTGCACGTAGTGCGCATTAAGCCATACGTCAGCGAGTGACTCTGCGAGGCACCGTCGCTTCTACAAAGTGACTTTATGCGCGAATAACAGGCTCAGATATAGCATCGGGGCGATGCTCTTTTAAGGGGAGGCAAATGCCGCGCCCGAAACAGAGAACGAAGACGATGTGTGCGCCAACAGTCTCGCAAAAAGGGACACTGAAAAAGACGACGCGCTTTTGTTTAGCTCTCTTGCTCTTGGCTCCTGCATAAAAACACACGCCACCGGTTCTCGGACTCAACGTCTCGGTGAACTGCTTACGCTGAACCACGACTTTAACCATGTGCCTTCATGCGCTTTTTGCTAGCGCTTATAAGGCTATCCAGCTGTCCTTAAAGATGCAGGTTCGGTTCCTTTCGTCGTGGACACATTACGTTGAAGGTGTAAGGACACAGACCTGTGTTCTGTAAATATCCAGTGGGCACAACATAACGTCAGATGTTCTAAATGATACGAATAGCTTCACTGAGATAGCTTGCATATGCTGGGTCACTTGTGAACGGGAAATCCCATAAGCCAATCATCTGTTTTCACCATGAGAATTTAACTTGCTTCACATTGTTGGCGTGCTAAGAGAGCATTTCAACAACAACAAGCAAAAGCAAGGCGGCAAATTAGAGTGATATTGCAGATTGTGGAATAGCACACTGATAGCATACACTCTCAGCACTTCCAATGGCAGTGATGGATGATTAAGCAAACATTTCGTTGTGATTTGCTTAAAACAAACTAACTCTAAATAGCAATAAAACTAAATGTGAAATTTTTGCCCGAGTAGAAATAGTGTTGATACCCGTCGCATAAGTAATAGCTTACACAATATTGTCACGATGGGTCACAAGTACTGGGGGATATATTGAACGACCGGGTAGCTAGCTCTAGGACGATGCGTCAGTCGTGGCTGGCTCTCGAGTCGAGAAGAGACACGCAAATCTTCTTTCTTTCCTCCAGATAATAGAGCCGCTCTTGCAGTCGACCCACTACGTGTGGGTGGCATTATCCCCCCTTTCGAAAAGAAAAAAAAGTCCCAAAAGGGGGAAATAAAAGTACATAGCACCACCACGATGTTACGACATAGGCACGTGGAAAAAAAGAAATTGGAAATTCGGATAAAGTAAAAATAGAAATTAACGAGCGTGCCAATATAGGAAAAATCAGTGAACGAAGAAGCAAGTTCACAAAAATAAATAAATAACACAAAGAACGCTGTACGACAAGAAAAAATTTATGAACAACGCGCAATAAATGGTTTCATGCGCAACACATGAACGACATCCGACCTCGGTCGTGTCCTACTCCGTGCCAGCGATGTTGAGTCCGGAACCACTTCGTAGTTCACGTCACTGACGCGACGTAACACTTTATAAGGGCCAAAGTACCGGCTCAGTAACTTTTCACTAAGGCCACGGCGGCGGATGGGCGTCCACACCCAAACTTGCTCTCCGGGGATGTAAAATACTTCACGGTGGCGGATGTTATAGCACCGTGCGTCTGCCTGCTGTTGCTGGCCGATGTGTAGTCGCGCGAGCTGCCGGGCTTCCTCAGCACGCTCTGCGAATTCATCGGCGTCAGTTGCCAACTCGTCTCCGTCTTGACACGGTAGCATAGAGTCCAGCCTGGTCTGCGCTTCGTGGCCGTAGAGAAGCCGAAATGGCGTGAATTGCGTGGTGTCTTGCACGGTGGTATTATACGCGAAGGTCACGTAAGGTAAGATCCGGTCCCATGTTTTGTGCTGTACGTCGATGTACATTGAGATCATGTCTGCGATGGTCTTATTCAGTCGCTCGGTAAGTCCGTTGGTTTGCGTGTGGTACGCAGTTGTCTTTCGGTGTCTGGTGTTGCTCAGTTTGAAAACCTCGTCCATAAGCTGCGCCGTGAATGCCGTTTCTCTGTCCGTTATTATACTGGAAGGAGCACCGTGTCGTAACACGATGTGGCGCATGAAAAATTGTGCTACCTCAGAAGCCGTGGCTCGTGGTATCACCTGCGTCTCAGCCTAGCATGCCAAATAGTCGTTCGCAACGATCACCCATTTGTTGCTGTCCGCAGATAGGGGGAATGGCCCGAGAATGTCCATGCCGACTTTGTCGAACGGCGTGCCGGGTGCTTCAATGGGCTGAAGCAAACCAGCTGGCTTAACAGATAGTTGCTTTCGGCGCTGACATTCCCGACAGCTCTTGACGTACTTCTTGACGCTTGCCGAGAGTCTTGGCCAATAGTACCTCTCGCTCACTCTGGCAAGTGTCCGTGAGTAGCCCAGATGACCGGATGTGGGTTCTTCAAGGCAAGCGAAGAGGACGTCGTCTCGCATGTCTTGAGGAACCACCAGGAGGTAGGTACGGTTGTTCGAACGAGCGTTCTTCTTGTACAGCACACCCTCTCGAAGGCAGTACGACGGCAACGAGCGGGATAAATGACGTGGTAAGATTGTGCCCTGGCCCTCTGAATGATCGATGATCGGACGAATCTCTGCGTCATCCCGCTGCAGTTTACTCAAGTCTGATGAGCTAATGGCGCCCAGGAAGCCTTCGTCTTCCTCTGCTTCCTGACTGACGACATGAAGGGGTGCGCGTGACAGTGTGTCAGCGTCTTCATGCTTACGGCCGGATTTATGGACGATGGTGACGTCAAATTCCTGCAGCCGCAAGCTCCACTGTGCTAGCCGTCCTGAAGGGTCGCGCAGACTTGCGAATCAGCAGAGGGCATGGTGGTACGTCACTACCTTGAAGGGACGACCATAAAGGTACGGGCGAAACTTGGTGATTGCCCACACGACTGCGAGGCACTCTTTCTCCGTAGTGTAATAATTCGCCTCGACACGGGATAGAGAGTGGCTGGTGTAGGCTATCACCCTTTCGATGTCGTCTTGACGCTGAACGAGCACTGCACGTTACTAGCGTCAGTATGGACCTCCGTGTCAGCATCATCGTCGAAATGAGCGAGAACGGGTGCTGATTGCATGCGCTGTCGCAGTTCATCAAAAGCTGCTTGTTGCTCGTTTTCCCAGACAAACGGCGTGTCGTCCCTTGTGAGACGAGTCAGAGGTTCTGCTATCTGTGAAAAGCCAAAAATGAACCGGCGATAGTAGGCGCACAAACCAAGGAAGCGCTGGACGGCTTTCGTATCGACAGGAGCTGGTAATTCGGCAACAGCGGCAAGCTTGTCTGGATCGGGCCGGACTCCTTCAGCGCTAACTACATGTCCAAGAAATTTCAGTTCTTCATAGCCGAAGTGGCACTTCTGTGGCTTTAGAGTGAGGTCCGCCGATCGGATAGCCTCCAGCACGCTGCGCAGGCGCTGTAGGTGCTGCTCGAACGTGGCAGAGAAGACCACCACATCATCAAGGTAGACAAGACAAGTCTGCCGCTTGAGCCCTGTGAGGACAGTGTCCATCATTCGCTGGAAAGTTGCCGGCGCTGAACCCAAGCCGAAAGGGAGTACTCGAAATTGGTATAGGCCGTCTGGAGTCACGAAGGCTGTCTTTTCGTGGTCTCGCTGATCTACCTCGATTTGCCAGTACCCGCTTTTGAGATCGAGAGAAGTGAAATAATGGGTACGACGAAGTCTATCCAGCGAATCATCGATACGCGGTAGCGGGTACTTATCCGTTTTGGTCACGTTGTTAAGCTTTCGGTAATCGACGCAGTAGCGTAGCGATCCGTCCTTCCTTTTGACAAGCACGACTAGAGATGACCACGGGCTGTTGGATGGTTCGATAACGCCATCGTCAAGCATCTCTCGAACTTGCGTACGTATCGCTTCACGTTCTTTAGCCGACACGCGGTAGGGGTGCTGGTGTATTGGGCGTGCGTCCTCGTACGTGATGATCCTGTGCTGAGTGATGGACGTCTGGCGGATCTTTGAGCAACTTGCGAAGCAAGACCTGTACTCGAACAAGAGCGCTCGCAGCGCAGTCTGGTTATCGGTGGACAGATCAGGATTGATGTCAATGTTGTTCATTGATGTGTCTGCGTTATCCACTATTTCTGACGTGAGACAGTTGGTTACGTTTGCTACTTCGTGGGCAAGCGCTATCGAGGTGCCACGGAAAAGGTGTCGATGCTCGTTGCTAAAGTTGGTAACGAGCAATTCAGATCGGCCGTCGCGAACGTGTATTACACTTCTCGCTACACATACGCCTTGCTGCAGGTGTTCTAAATTTGTCTCGGCCACCACATCGCCATCGTTCAAACCACAGCATGTTACGTCGACTAGAACACTGGCTCGGGGAGGAAGCGTCACGCTCTGTTCAGAAATACGGAGTACGTCGACACGCATTCCGTCATCCTGCACGTTGATTGCTCGCTGGGCTGAGAACGTGACGCGGCGCTCTTGCAGATCAATGATAGCTCCACTTTCCTGTAGAAAATCAACTCGCAGAATGACGTCACGGGAGCATTCACGTGTAACAAAGCAGCTTGCTACGAATGTGTACCCTTGAATCTGTACTCTAGTTGTGCAGGCACCCAGTGGAGTTACGACCTGGCCACCACCTGTCCGAATCTGCGAGTTATGCCACGGCGTGATTACTTTCTTCAGCTGCGTTGTCAGTTTCCCGCTCAGTATGGAATAGTCTGCGCCGGTGTCCACTAACGCATTAACTACACAACCATCAAGTGTTACTGCTATGTTGAGTGAAAGCCGGCTTTCTTTGCAGCAGCAGGTGATGTCGGACCAGTTTCTGTACGGTTCTGCGTCAATAGGAGGTCTTCAGCGCTTCGAAGTTCAGCGACCCCGCCCCCAGAGGTCGCTTCGGCTAGTTTTCCCGGCGGGGGCTGGGAGATCATGCGGTAGAATACCGCTGGGGCATTGATGAAAATCGCCTCGGTGATGGCGAGCGCGACTGGCGCCCGGCAGACGGTGGTGCATGCTGCTGGGAGAGGTAGTTTTGGATGTCGCGTGGTCTCTGACCGTAACGGGGGGTGCGGCGAGTACGCAGAGAAGCCGCGAAGCCCAAGACGGCTATAAGGACACTGGCGGTACAAGCGATCAGCTTCTCCGCAGTGAAAGCATAGAGGCCGGTGATCGGGTGTGCGCCAGACATCAGACTTCCGAGGATACGAGTGCCGATCATCGATGTACTGGGCTGGGTGCACTGAACGATGGGCAACAGAAGCACCACGGACAAAGGGCAGGGGCGGTGGCGTGTACGTGCTTTCGTAGTATGGTATGTGCGGTGCTGACTCGAGTGAAACTGCAGAGACAGGATGAACGAACAAAGGCAGTGATGCAGCAGGGCGTTTCAAGGCTTCCGGGTAGGTTGTCTTACGGTGGTATTCAGCAGGAGCTGACGCAGCTGTATCAGGAGGCAAGGTGTCCCGGAGGGCCTGGTGCAGCTCATCTTTGATGACAGTTGCAATAGAGCTAACCGTAGGATGAGGTGTTACACCAGCCTTTTGCAACTCTTCACGTACGATATTACGAATGAGTTCACGTAAGGAGTCATTGCTGGTCCCAGCGGCGGCGAAAATGTCAGCAGTGGACATGCCACTGACTTGCCTGTCGTATTGCTTTGATCGCTGCTGTAGCATTTTTTCCATTGTCACGGCTTCAGACAAGAACTACGCGACCGTCTTCGGAGGGCTTCGCACGAGGCCGGCGAAAAGCTGGTCCTTGACACCACGCATCAAGTGACGCAACTTCTTGTCCTCCGTCATTCTTGAATCTGCCCGTCGGAAGAGACGCGTCATGTCTTCGACGTACGCGGTCCCAGTTTCGTTTGGCGACTGGACGCGGGCAAGAATAGCTCGTTCAGCTCTTTCTTGGCGGTCAGCGCTGGCATATGTCTGCAGAAGTCTACGAGAGAATTCTGGCCACGTCGTCAGCTGCTCCTCTCGATTTTGATACCACGTGTGAGTCCCGTCTTCGAGATAGAAGTAGACACGACCTAGTTTCGCCGCGTCGTCCTACTGATTCAAGTTGGCTACGCGCTAGTAGTCCGCCAACCAGTCCTCAACGTCTTCGCTCTCCGTACCATGGATCGTCGTCGGTGCCCGTGGGCTTTTCAACGTATATCGGTTCGACGACGTGCTTCCCGTGCCGGTTGGCAAGGTTTGTACCGAAGTGCTGGTCATGTTTGTTGACGTGGTGGGAGCAGTATCGTTGACTTCCGGAGGCAATCCCCTGATTCGGCGGCTCGTCCGATGCACGGGAGTATTGACTGGCACTGGACTCGTATTACGGCTTCCTGGGGGGGTCTGCAGCATCCGTGAGACTACCCAGCACCTTCCACCAGTTTGTCACGATGAGTCACAAGTACTGGGGGATATATTGAACGACCGGGTAGCTAGCTCTAGGACGATGCGTCAGTCGTGGCTGGCTCTCGAGCCGAGAAGAGACACGCAAATCTTCTTTCTTTCCTCCAGATGGTAGAGCCGCTCTTGCAGTCGACCCACTACGTGTGGGTGGCGATATTCATATACAAGAAGTTGACACATTTCAATACTTGGACGTGATTTTCGGCCAACATATACAATGGGAAGCGCATATTCAGAGCGTGTGCAGGAAGGTCACGTACGGATGTTATCGCCTCATTAAAGCAAGGCAATATTTTCCCCTTAAACTACTCAAATCTCCATAATATGCGTTTTGCCATAGACATAGCAGTTATAGTTTAGCATCATGGGGTGTAACATACAAGGCATACTCAACCCTTTACAAAAATGTACAGGAAAGGGCACTGAAGATAATCCCAACAGTAGCAACGATAGAATTAACGACCTTTTTCAGACACAGTAAGTGTAATCGCTTACAGCTCTGTTTATTAATAAGATTTAAATTTAAATAACTAGAAATATGTGCACTAATTTCCTTACTTCTCGTAACGTGTTTTGTTTTCCGACGCGCAGTACAGGACATGCACTGAAAGGCAATCTGAATATAACAAAATGTAATAATGTATACGGTGAAAGAGTGGTTGAATTCAATGGAACTAAAGCTGAAATATTCTACCTTTGGAGGTTAATACCGCACGTATCATTAAGCAGTGTAGTAACATGTTTTTTTTTTCTTGCAAATCAGGACATTTAAACTTTCTCCTATAACTATTATATTGTACTTCGTAAAAAATATTGTTCATTTGCTTGCTATTATATATAATTCTAAACCAATATGTTAAATACCGCACTGATCTGTACGTATATTATAAACGCTGGACCGGATACTAGCCTACCCAAGCTATCGGTCCTGATATTTGTTCATGAATTAGAGTAGGACTCAACTCACTCAATTATTGTAATCAACTCACTTGCATAAGAATGCATTTGCACCAGCGCATGCGTGATATCCTTAAAGCATTATTCATTTTCAAGAGAGATCCTTCTTGAGTCAGCTCATCCTATATCTTGATACATTTATATGTGGGTTTTGACGTCCAAGAGCCACCATATTAATTTGAGAGATGCCGTAGAGGAGGCTTCCGGAAATTTCGAGTACACCCAAATATGAGCACACAGGCCTACGGCAATTTCGCCTACATCGAAAATACAGCCGGCCCAGGTGGTATTTATCCCCGGGACCTGCGGGTCAGCAGCAGACTACTTTAGCATATAGACCACCGTGGCGGGGCTTCATCATATATCTTGGTTACTTGACGAGGACATTAAATATCTCCAGCAGTAACACCTTATACAGCCTGTCTCATCTGACCATCGTTTTTATTGTGTGTGTCACATGTGTTCTCTTTTTTTGCATATATGTTTTGTGTTCGTGCAATCAAACTCCTTCGGAAGTCAGCGCCTATGTTGTCTGGCCTCGTTTGTGTCCCGTTTCTGTGCTGTTTGGAATAACTAGGTGTACGTACGCACAAACCCCCTCTACCACTTTTTTAGAGAATCAACGCACTTGAATTGCGAATTCAGAAACTGCAGTTGCAGCTCGTTGTCGTCGTGCGCTAATAGGATGCGGAAGGGCTCGAAAAGGCATCTTCTTTCAAGTAAACGAAAAGCTTTCCGTATTTGCGTTTCCTGCACTGATGATGTAACGACATGGGTGTTTCGAAACATGTAATTTCGTCTCATCCATATCGCAAGTCTAAATCAGGCTGGATATGATGGTGACTGTCAAACTACACACAGCAGGTTTATTAAATCACGAGAGGGCCATTAAATCAAGCTTTTCTTGCACGGGTGTTGTTTTCATTTGCGACCTCGCTTCCCTAATGCTACACCCTGCATTGTTCAGACATTTTCTCGCACAAAAATAGCTAGCGCCAAACACTTTTGTGAAAACCGGTTGAGAGTGATTGAGGTCTGTTGTATGATTAGAAAGTAGTTGTATGTTTAGTCGCGTGCGACCACATCATGTGGACTAAATTAAAATGAACCAATTTTTATGGGAGTACTTCCGCGCTTGAAAACGCAGAGCTAATATTCATTTACTCACTATTAGTATAACGTCCGAACCAAATAGCAAAAGGTGAGCCAGAAATTTAAGTTCAGGTTTTTTTTCTGATCCTTGAAAGCCCGTTCATGTAGTGGCCATTTGCTATATGCAATATAACCATTGCTATATGGCACAGACGCACGCAATTCAAGTTAATCTCACTAAAGAGGCAGATAACCGACTGACATTGTGAAATACGAACAGAAATCCGGCCGCACGGATGGATAGACTTAGCTGGGGGCGTCTTTCTGACAGGTGTAAAAGATGTACTTTTTACTGCATGACTTGGTTTTGATAAAACGGATAACACCAGAGTCACGCTCACGCACTTCTGCCATTTCCTTTTGTTATACCATTTCCTCTTGAGGATCAAAGCGCTAAAAGCACTCAGGATAACCTGTGTAAGTTAACACTTTAAGAATAAAGCTCACTACGCATCGCACGCAACGCAGCCCTTATTATCTTTCCAGCACTCAGTTCGGAATAAATGCGACGTTTCTTGAATCAAAAAATAACACTACCAACCAACCTTTCGCATTTTTTATGTCCAAAATGCTCCTTTGCGCAGTATCTCGAGTGCTCTAGAATTCGTGCCTAACCTTCAATATCAATAGCAATCATCATTGGGAGAAAACGGAAATGTGGATATTATACGGGACGTAGATCATGGGAATTTTTCCCTACAGCTGACGCTGAGTAGATTTTAAATCCACCAAAAAAGCTCTCCTGTACTTTTGTAAGAACATAAAGCTCAAGAGAGTGGATAGAAATATTGAATGCCTGATGTAAGCACATATGTTGTGCACTTCAGCGGAAAATGAAAGCCATTTTAATGAACACTGCTAACGTACACGTTCGTGATCAACTTTTAATCTAAGGAGTGAAATACGTCAATGTTGTTTGAGCAGTGAGTATTTTTGGTATGGTTTCGTAGTAGCATAAAAGACGTTATGTATAGCCTGAGTTATCATAGAACCTTCTAAAGGGATCATGCGTTTTACAAAAGCCGGCATTTTGCATTGTGACAAGAATCAACTCGTGTGAGCGATTTCTTTGAAGATATTGTGAGTACCCTGGAGAAAAACGAATGTTCGGGTTTCACTTATTTGGGGTGCTTTATTGTGAGTTGAGTGTCGTGCCTATTGACTTTTTGCTTAGCACTATTATTAACCTACTCTTCTGCTTTCCATGTACAGTTCAGTAATCTTGAGCCGTAATTCTTCCCCTGAGTTACTGATCAAGGCAATGTCATCAGCGAACCACCGGTTATACTGAGATACAGATGGGGGAAATGTGTGATAGGTCTATTGTAGCAGGAGTCGGACGAATGAAAGTAACCATATAGTTTTTTAAAAAAACAAATCTGTTTTGTGAAGTGTGAAATCAACGCAAAGAATATCGCGGCAACAAAAGCAGGCCAAACGTTTGTGGGCGAGGGAGATATTAGTTTAACTAAGATCTCCGGTTCGCTTTGCACCAATCAGTGTCGCTGAAGCATTCAGCATATGAAGGAAGCGTTAGTGATATCTCCATATGTGATATCTCCTGCCCTACAACAGTGAAATCATAAAAAAATCGAAAGCAATGTTCAATTACCACGAATAAACGTTGAGTGACGCACTACCAAGCTGCGCAATTGCTAGTTTTTTTGCTGCAATTCATTTTCTATACATTTATTGAACCATACAGGAACGTTTTCCTCGTGATAGTTCTGCGTCATTCAGTTCTGAATGTTTGTAACTAACGAACTGCAGTCGCTGTTCTTATTGTTGAAATATTTTATGTGGGTAGCAATTAACGCTTTTCAAAACTGCAAAGTTAGCTTTGCTGCTATGCAGTTTGAACAAATAATCGCGGCTTGTCATCCTGTGCAAAAAGCCTGTTCAAGTGTAGTTTGTTTACGCAATTGGTATTGGATGGATGGAAGGATGGATATGGCTGTACCCTTTAGATTGGGCAGTGGCTAGCGCCACCAAGCCGTAATACTCAATGAATCAAATACTATATTTATTTTTCTTTCTTTAAACAGTGAGGTTGAGGATTCGTACTTCGCAGTGAAGGGTTTAACTTTCACTCGTGCCTTGACTTGAGCCACCAATCAGATAACCTCCTTCTTGTTATTTTACCCACTTATATTCTGTTTTGCCCTCCCTTTCCCTAAACCCGAGTGCTTTGAAAAACTCTGCGCTGTCATCTTGAACTATAGGGTGAAGGTCTTTACAGAAAATTATCAAGTGTTCGGCACTTTCCTCTTCCTCTCCACACGCACTGCATACCATTTCTACCCCTTCTTATTTGGCCCGATATGTCTTGGCTCGCAACACTCCCGTCCTGGCCTCAAACAGTAGAGAACTACCCCAAGTATTATCATAGATCTTTTCTTAGCAATTTCCTGCTTAAAAGTTCGATAGATCTCTAGTGCGGAATTCTTAATCATGCCAATTCTCCACATATCCAGTCTCAGCTTCTTTCGCCTTCTTCTTAACCAATAATTCTTTTTGGTTTCGCCCCCTGCTGTTTTCTAAGTATTTACCAGTCAATTTTCTGGTTCGCTTCCTCTATTTTGTATCGACATTCTTCATGTGCAAATAGCCGAATACCTTCCTAGCCCAACGCTCCTCCCTCATTTCTCTTAATCGCTTCTCAAATTTTATCTTGCTGCTAGCTTCCCTGCCTTCAAATTATGTCCATCCCATATCACCTTATACTCCCTGATTTGGTGTGTTCCCGTGAGCTCCTAAGGCAAGCCTACCTATACCACGTTGCTTAATTTCTAATCTTGCTTGGACTTCTGATCTCATGCACAAAACCGCATTGCCGTACGTCAGACCAGGAGCCATGACCCCTTTATATATTTCTCTCACAACATCATACCTATCGTATTTTCCCAGTGCCCTGTTTTTCAATACCGCTGCATTTCTGTTACCTTTAGTTGTCACGTATATTTCATGTTCTCTTAGGTACTCGGCCGCATTGCTTATCCGTACCCTCAGATATTTGTATTTATTTGTTATCTCTAGCGTAAACTCCTGTATTCGAAGCCGACTACCTACATTGTCATTAAAAATATGACTGCTGATTTTTCCTTACTGAATCTGAATTGAAATCTATCTTCCTCATCACCGCAGATGTCCATCAATCTCTGCAAATCTTCCTTGTTGTCGGTCATTACAACTATATCATCTGCGTACATTAATGCTGGTAGTGCCTGTTGAATGAATTTTTCTTGTTTGACGAAAGAGAGGTTGAAGCTCAGTCCACTTCCCTCTAATTTGGCCTCTAATCCTTCTAGGTACATCACAAATAAGAAGGGTGACCAAGGACACCCCTGCCTAAGCCCCCGTTTTACCTCTGCAAGCTTGGATACTTCTTTTTCTCACTTTATAACTACCTTGCTACCTTTATAGATATCCTTCAAAAGATTAGTGACTCGATCTTCCACGCCTAGTGTGTCCACTATTCCCCACAATTCCTCTTGAAGCACGCTATCGTACGCTCCCTTATTATCCAAGAATGCTAGCCACAGGGGCCTGTGTTCCTTTTCTGCTATATCGATGCACTGCGTCAGTGAGAACTGATTGTCATCCAACCACCTGTGTTTCCGATACCCATTTTGCAGTTTCCCCAGCACCCCTTCATCCTCCATTCATGCTTGCAGTCATTCCTTTATAATCTGCATCGCCAGCCTGTAGACCACCGTAATTGGACGGTAGTTGTTTATGTCAGCTTTGCCCCCCTTTCCTTTATAGATCATGCTCATCCTGCTAAGTTTCGATCCATCGGGGACGTCACCATCAATTATTATTTTGCCCACTGCCTCTCTCAAAGCCTGCTTAGACTTCCGACCTAACGTCTTTATCGGCATAATTGGAATGCCATCTGGGCCTGTTGATATACTACTAAAAACCCCCTTCTAAGCCTTTTCCCACTCTCGTTGTGGAAATGAAGCCAACAGCACCACTTGATTCATCCTTTTCTATTGTGGTGCATAATGCACTTCTTTGTTGAAATTTTTCTGTTGTTCCTATATATTTAGTAGCTTCGTCCTCTTCTAGCCTAGCACCTTGAGTTGTAGTTATAAACCTCTGCTTTAGGTTCGCAAGAACGAATCATGTTTGTGTTCATAGAATGGATGGATGGATGGATGGATGGATGAATGGATGGATGGATGGATGGATGGATGGATGGATGGATGGATGGATGGATGGATGGATGGATGGATGGACATGGCTGTACCCTTTAGATCGGGCGGTGGTTAGCGCCACCAAGCCGTAATACCTAATGAACTCAAAACTATATTTATTTATTTTTTCCTTAAAAAGTGAGTTTTAGGATTCGTACTTTGCAGTGAAGAGTTTAATTTTCACTCGTGCCTTGATTTTAGCCACCAATCAGATAACCTCCTTCTAGTTAAGTCTACTTGCTTAAAGTCTATTTTGCCCTCCCGGTCCCGAAACCCCAGTGCTTTGAAAAACTCTGCGCCATCATCCTGAACTATAGGGTGAAGCCCTTTACAGAACATTATCAAGTGTTCGGCAGTTTCTTCTTCCTCTCCACACGCATTGCATACTGTGTCTACCCCTTCGTATTTGGCCCGATATGTCCTGGTTCGCAGTACTCCCGTCCTTGCCTCAAACAGTAGAGAACTACCCCGAGTAATATCATAGATCCTTTCCTTGGCAATTTCCTGCTTAAAAGTTCGATAGATCTCTAGTGCGAACTTCTTAATTATGCCCATTTTCCACATGCCAGTCTCCGTTTCCTTCACTTTCTTCTTAACCGATAGTTCTTTTTGGTTTGGCCACCTGCTGTTTTTCAAGTATTTACCAGTCAACTTCCTGGTTCGCTTCCTACATTTTGTATCGACATTCTTTGATACAAATGATTGTCGCAGAATGTGGCGCCTCCTAGCGGAATTCAGGAGCATCCTCTCATGGATGATCAGTAGGCAGACGCTCCCAATGCTGCCTTGTTCGGCGGTGCTAGCCGCAGTGTTAACGTGTTAGCAACAATGTACACAAATCACTTTGTATGTTTCGTGCATCAGTAAATATGCAGGACCATTTGTGACACGATAAATATGATTCGTTCTTGCGAGACGCGAAGTTTTCGTGAAAATGCATAGCAACTCGCGCTTTCGATTATAGCCCGCAGAATGCACATATCAGCTTCACGATATTTTCTGCGGCCACTTTTAATAGGTAAATGCTAACGTCTGACCATCTCAGTTATTACTCGCTTTGTTTTACGTACGTATAGCATTCTTCAGGGCTTTGTAGTTCATGAATTTCACAACACTCATGTAACGCGGAAAGTATCGCAGGCTCGCGATTTGCGCTTTCAAACCTTGGCCTACGCTGCGCTGCTTGTTTTTTTTTTACGTTCTTTGATAGATCGTAGCACACTACAAGCGATTCATCTTTGGCCGGGTATCGAAGCGAAATAATCTCCGCACCTCCAGATAAATGTGATAAGTGACACTGTGGGGGTGTTGTGCGTGGTGAATGACGCGTTGTTGGTGCTATTGAAGTCGTTTGGCGGAGAGAATTCTTCAGATTACATTCAACAGTGACGTCTAAAAAAAATATCTTTAGGTCGACAATTTTTCACTGGACGTAAATGGTTGTCAACGCACTGAGATTGACAGTGACGATGAACGATCAGCTGCTAGCTCATGAGCAGAGGGTTCCCGTCGTGCGTTAATGTTTTTTCACGCTCATAGGCCACTTTGATTGTATTTATTGTATAATACCTTTTAGCGAGCTGAAAATAAAGCGTCCCTTTTCTTGTGCATTTAATGTATTCCATTTTCAGTGTATATTACAAAGCGCTGCATGCCGCCGACACGCTCGATCTCGACCAGCAAATTGAAATGGTTATAGCAATAAAATTTGCAGTTACGACGGCAGTCCACGCTAACTCCTCCTACACTTCGCTGGTGCCATCCGAACGACGTTGTTGTTGTGTGACTATGTTTTTGCAATTTGGATGTTGCTAAAAGCATACGCGTGTATTCGTTTCGCTATCCTTGTTTCGATCGCACTGATGAAACCTGCAACTTACGAGTGCAGGGACGAGTCTGATCATGGCTGTGACAAAAGCGCCACTTAATGGGAAGTTAAATGCTTGTGTTCCGTTGAAGGAACAGCTGCATGATGCTTACAGCGGCTGAAGTAATGACAACGGCGTAATATGTTTGCAAATCATCGCTATGCGGTAAACATTCGGTCCTGTGCAGCCGTGACGGTGCGCTAATCGCTAGGGGCCTACTACTGCGGCAAATCTGCCCGACATGATCAGCACAAATAACCTCGGAGTGCCGTTCAGTTCATACGTGAATTGAAGTTCGCGCAGTATTTAGTAGCATGCACAGGGTTACACAAAGCATCGTTAACGATAATACATGGTCGATCAGCAGACACCACCACCACATGCACTGCAGCGAAAAATGAGGTAGCGAACATTCAGCAGTTCCTATTAGTTGGGAAAGTACCTTGGTTCGATATACATTCATTCGACGATCAAGAGTTCATGTTGTGAAAGTAGCACGGGGAGTACGCCCACGCGCTCTATCTTTTCTCATGTCAGTTCACGGGTTGGTCATCCTTCCGCAGCCATCTTAATTTGCATTGCATGCCACATATAGGCCGTGGGCGTTGCGAATAACCTGTAAAATGTTGATTCGCCTGTCACGATATAAACACTGAAAAGAGACAAGTCGAACACGTTCAACTGGGGCTGCGTCTCCGCTTCAAGCACGGCAGGGGCAGTCATTACTTTATGCAGTTCAAGTAGGCAGTGCAGAGAAGCGCACTTACGAATTATGATTAGGGATCATTAGACGCACACTCTTGCCGGATGTCTGCTGTCATCGTTATCGCTATAATGCGTATACACTCCCAATCAGTTACATCGTCTTGGACACAGCTTGTTCTAGCTCTGAGAACGAGCTCTTGAGCACTGGTCATGTACGCGGCTGAAACAGAGACGAAACGAACTGGCCATCTTCCGCGCACGCAGGGCACAAGCGATTACATTACGCGCGTGCCAGACCTGCCATCAATAGCTTCTCAAGCAAAACGAAAAACCCGCCCTTTCGTCGGGCGTACAAAGAAGCATGCCGGGAGATCGGTGGTGATTGAAAGCCGAGGTTGCTTAGAGTGAACACAATATCTCAGAAGAAACTAGAGTACGGCTCGTAAATCATTTGACCAACTGACTCCCGCCGCTTGGCATGGAGACGTTGGACAGTGCAAATGCCGCTTCTCTCCCTGGAGCAGCCATATGCTTTTTTTTACACGTATGTTTTGTTCTGTTATCCGAGATCGGAACGAAAATAATGGTGAACCTTACTTCATATGACACTTCAGTTTCTTGCTATCGCAGTCCTTACTAAACGATTGCTGTGAAACTGTGATTTACTTTATGATCAGTGAGCGTAATTTCACTACGCGGCGAAAGAGCCTACTCGAGTGAATCTACGCTATGAACCTCTCACAAGTTTACATTCACACGTTCACTTACACTTAATTTCAATAAGGTGGCCATTTACACTATTTTTTTTTCAAAGTAGCTATGCGCTGGAACCTCTTATAGGTGTTAGAGTAACTGGTTCAGCCTTGCAACTTTACGCCAACGTTTCCAATCGCCACTTTATTAGAGGAGACAGGCACAGTAAAAAAAATAATACGTATGAAGGGAAGGCTGTATAGTATCTACATCAAAGACACTCTACCCTTGCGACTGCCAGAGCTTGTTACGCCGCGCGAATGATGCAGTTCTGGTGTTACCATAGCACCGAGAAGCCGCTCGAGGACTACACTTCACGCCCCGTCGCGCCTTTACAAATGAGTTCGGAGCTCAGCGAAAGTTCCGGGAAGAGGCGTGGGAGAAAACGCAGACGGCCTCTGGTGGCTTCAAGCCAACTTTGTACGACGCGACATCTGGAAAATTCGAGTCACTAAGGTCACCGTTACACAATAAATGGATGATACAAGCCACTGCTCTAAAAAGGGAACGTGCTGAATTGCTCGTAGCGAGAGCCTTTATAAGACTGGCGGTGGGCGTCAGAAAATCATATTTGCAGCAATAAAATGTGTTGCCCTGCTGTATATATGCTGTCAACTTATTTGTTCTTCCCCGCCTTGTGTTTTAGAATCCTCCGCTACGTTATGTTCCTGAATAATAATGATTTAAAATGCTTCAATAATGGTTTTCTACTAGTCAGTGACTTCTGAAATGATAGTGAGGCACGTCCGTCCAACTACAGAAACTGATTCTTCGTAAACTCTTATGATAGTCCTTCATAACACGAAATTTAAACGCACCTCCAGACGAGTAGTGGTCTTTGAATAATGTCGCCGAAAGATTTGTCCCCGAATACGTCCACCTCAGCAGTGCTGATTAATCTTCAAGCGCTGTAGTGAACTACCATTGACAGTGTAGTGAAACTGCGCAAAGGCATCCGTGCTGCTGCACCTCTTACTACGTCAATCAGTGTGCCGTCTACCTTCCCCTATTTGTAGGTTCCCTTTGACAGTATGAGAGTTACCATAAATAACGCTCAAGTAAAGTTATTGATCCGCGAAGCTCCAACCGACTTAGCCAGCTAACCATGATCTTCCAAGGAGTGGACTCTCTGAAGCAGAGATAACTAATAAACATGGAGCAAGAGAAGCAAGAAGCTAAGTAAACGAGATTGAGGATAAACGAGTAGTTTATTGGTCCCCAGAAAGAGACCATTGCTTGCAGCTCGACACTCGATAATGCGATATTGTTCTTGGAAAGAAGTTAGGCGGCTCGAGGATTTTTCTTTCTAATGTTGTAAGTCCACCAAAAAACTAAGACGATCCCATGCTACCAACGAGAACAAAGTGAAGTAATCATACCGAAGAAAGAGAAAAGAAAACGCGACCAAGTGCCATTGTCCTGCGGAGCTGCAGACGCTGCCCGAAGCAGTAAATCCTTGTTAGGTACACGTGCTCCTACGGTGACGACAAACTTCTAGATCCTCGGCTTGTTTCTTATCTTTCGGGGAACGTACAAAGGCGGTGTGAGAAAGGGGAACGCGGTGAGGTGACTGGAGCTGCTTCGAAAGAAATTCCTGCCTCGGCAGTTCGCGGATGGCAGTAAAAAATAGGCGCAAAGTTCGCTAGCGCCAGATGCCCCGGATGCGCACGCATTTTTCTGTTCGCCTATAGATCTTGAGATTACAAGTGTAGGAGTGAGAGACATTCAGAGAGAGAGAGAGAGAGAGATGGGGCCGAGTGGTCGCATGTTGGTGTCGAGTGCGTGGTATGCAAAACGCGCGCGCGCGCCTACTGAGAATGTTGTGATAAAGAAAAAAGAATATTCCTTTTTTCCAGTATTGGTAGACAGAAGCCATTTCAAACAGAATATTCAGGGCTATGGCTATATGCGAGCCGTCGCCGTCTATTCAGCGTATTTATTATAAAAATGAGCTGTGGCTCGTCGCTTTTCACTGGCTAATGCCTTCAGTCCTTTAGGGCACGTATTTTACTTACATTTCAATTTAGATCGAAATGAGTGTTTTGTGACTGTGAGAAATGCTATACTTTTTCTCGTTTTGTCCTTTCATTCAAATTTGAAGAGTTCGGAGTAATCTTTCAAATGAACACGGATTTTTTCCCTGGATGTCGCTTTGCAAAAGAAAAGGACCTTGCCGATTACGATGTATTTATTGACGCAATCGTCTCTCTTTGTGTATGCTGCTGTTCTGGTGGCCGATTAAGCCGAAATCTGCTGTCGTGTATTGTATTGTTGCAAACGCAAGAACAAGAGCGAGCAAAGCTACCAAGATGTTCATTGTTAGCGTCTTTAACATCTTCGTTAATAATATTTCAAAAGCAAGGCACTAAGTTGGGTAATTCATACAGAAATTGAGCAAAGCTTTAAACTGCGCGAACAAAATAGGATGGCAATGGCAAGACTTATGTGCACACAAAACGCAGAAGTTTCACTGATCTTATTGACGGAAGGCAGATTATTTGTAGACACTTCAAAACAACATAACCTCAGAGCGAGGAGCGATCACAATGACACTGTTAGAAAAAATTCCGCAGATCCCACGATATCTGGAAATCTACGTTATGCGAAGCATGCGGAGGGAAGGTGACTGTGACTTTTTTATTGAGCGACATGTCATGAAATTAGGCTAAATATATTACAAATATGGCACGCACAGACATATGTTGATGAGTTGCAGATGTTTATATTACCAGTTATTAGCACTTGCGCAACAATTAAAGCGGCATCACGCGTATGAGCAACACAAGAAGCTGATATGAAGCGCTGATGCTCGCGATGATGTCGGCCCTGAACACTGCTAATAAAACCAAGTTTAGCGCATGGCAAGTAACCACAATTGACGTTAATCCGACGTGACGACTGTATTAAAGGAGTACATATATAATGTTTATGAAATGTGGGAGGCAGCACTGCAACCACTATTGACGTTTTACGAAGCTTAGCATCTATTTGAAAAGTAGTTCGGAGACCTGGCGTCGCTCTGCGGTAAAATGCTTCAAGGCCACGCAGAATGCTTGTGTTTGACTCCAGCTGGGATCTTGATATTTATTCTTTGCATTCATCGGGTCTACGCTACCGATGACGGGTATTTATTAACGCTCGCGCTTTAAAATTGCCCATCTGTGTTCTCGTCGTTCCTCGAAAGATACCAAGTGTCAATCACCTGTGGCACATACCCGCACTTCAGCGGCACACACCCGCCCGTGGTTATGTGTCACTGTCTTGCGGGAAGTGTTTGACGACGTACACGATGGAATTGTGAAATTATTAATATCTTGACCAGCGCGTCATATTCGTCAAACAAGCTTACCCTTCCACGCTAATTTTGCATCATGCCAAATTAAGGGGGTGACCACGAGCGCCCTAACGTAAACGGTTAGATAGATAGATAGATAGATAGATAGATAGATATATAGATAGATAGATAGATAGATAGATAGATAGATAGATAGATAGATAGATAGATAGATAGATAGATAGATAGATAGATAGATAGATAGATACTCTCAAAGTCGCAGAAGCTCTCTAAAATGCTTCGCATTTAAAACATAATAAAGAGCGCGTATGCAACAGGTATGTGCGAGTGACCTGGGTTGTCCATTTAAGCCTTATATTTCATTTCTTGGTGGCGATATGGGAGAATGGCTGACACAGATATCTTTTTTTGCGATGAGGAAATGCATCGATGAGGGTTTTTTTTCGATTATAGACCTAGCTTGAAGCCTAGCCTCGCGAACCTGTAAAAATACAACACAAACGAGCGCTTTATTCTCTCTTGGCGTTTCTCGTCCCTATAACGCTCTTGGGGACGCAGGAAATGTGATTGCCATGACGTCGATGTAGTACGTACGCTAGATTGTTCCATATACTCACAATTTCATTTGTAAATTGTCTCCTGCACAGCGTTGCCATGCTGCTTGCCACCCATCTGTTCTTTCTGGTCTCGCGTGAATATCGAGCGCGATCGTCTGATTTTACTTCATTGTGTGTGTTTCCGACGGCGTAAGCAGCCATTTAGCGTGCAGCTAACAAGTGCAAAATAATGATAGGCGCAACGCTCAGTGCAGACATTCAGCTCGTACTTAAAAAATTATTCACACCATATCTATGGAGTGAATGATGACGAGTGGGGCGACGCGTCCATCCGTTCATTCGTGATCTTTCAATGCGCCCGTCCATGCTTCCGTCCTTGCATTCATTCATGCATTCTTTTTGCGATATGTCAGTCGGTCGGTCGGTCGGTCGGTCGGTCGGTCGGTCAGTCGGTCCGTCCGTCCGTCTGTCTGTCTGTCTGTCTGTCTGTCTGTCTGTCTGTCTGTCTGTCTGTCTGTCTGTCTGTCTGTCTGTCTGTCTGTCTGTCTTGCTGTCTGTCTGTCTGTCTGTCTGTCTCTCCGTCTGTCTGTTTGTCTGTCCATGCGTCCGTAAACTATACGAAACCGTCAACTATACAAAAATACTAGCGCCATATAGTGACATTATTTCCAAGGACGCATATAGACAACTCCATCTATTCTATGACAAGACAGACGGTACTGGATGCGCAGGAAGGACGAGGGATTTTCCTAGACTATAAAAAGCTTCGCCCATAATAAGTGACGAGATCGAGATCTAGCCAGTGGGTAAGGTAGCAAAGGTGAATAGGAAGCTACTCACTCGTTTTGAACGCGCGGTGGTGAGGTACTTTTTACATAAAAATGGAGCCTCATCCAGAAGGCGCAAGCAATCCTGATTATCTCATATCTTGCAATTCAATGGCAGGTTGCGGCCTGCGCCGGTGCGCAAGGATAGGTGTTGCTCGTGCTCACGATAATTGAAACACCGATCAGCCTAACGAATTGACGACCAACCACACAACAATGTTCTTTCGTAAATATCCTTAGAAAGCGGCTCGTGACTTTAATACAATGGTTCCCCTTGCATGAAAGCCCTGGTTTCGAAATTGCCCGAAATGAGCACGCTTTTTTACCTTTCCAAAAGACCCAGAAGACGATGCGGATTTTATACCTCTCTGTGATCTTCCTAACGTAGTTGAACACACAACGCAAGAAAAGCCCTAATAAAAGGTGGTTTTTTAAATGCGAAGCATTTCTTAGCGAACTTTGGTGACTTCGAGCGTATCTCTCTATTTATCTATCTAGCCACTGACGACTTTAAGCTCTCCTGACCGTTTCGATATTGGTATTGATACCGAACTTGGTATGGCATAACAATACCTAATGAAGAACATATTTGACTAGTCATAACATGAAAAACACGACATGTGTTCATGAATGTCATGATTTACATTTCACGGTCCAGCATCCCTTGCAGTGGTTTCGTTCGCATGGCATGTTGCAAAACTGGTATGGTATGGCATATTTGCATGGCAAACACAAGCGACAGACCCTAACATGAAAATCATGACAAGAGTGTCATGTAATAACATGATTACATTCTACACTCATGATGCACTCGCGGCCGTTTCGCTAGCTTTACATGTACCAAACTCGGTATTCCGTGACACGAACGGACGACATAGGTAAATGACACGTTCAAAATTGATAATGACGACAGCGTGTCGTATAACAACATGACTACATGCCGCACTGATGATGCACGCGCCGCTGTTTCGTTAGCTTCACATATGCCAAATTTGGTATTACGTGACGTAAATGGATGACAAAGGTATGTGACTGGTGCAAACATGATAATCATAAGATGCGTGTCATGTGAGAACATGATTACATGCCACAGCTAAAGTGCCAATAGATTTAGGCGTGACGCGGTGCGCGTGCTCGCCCGCGTTATTTCGTCTCGTCACGCCGGCATTGCCATGCCAGGCGCCGGTCCTGCCATATACACGCAGGCACGCGCCGCACTGCGTTGCTTTGACGCATGCACGTTTCAGCGCGTCCGGCGTCCCTCCGTCTTGGAAAGAGGGAAATGCAGTGTTTTCTGGGTAACGCATTGGCACGAAATGCAGCATGTCGTATTTCGCGCCCGTTGCCATCGGGCCACGCCGATGGACGCTGATGGCGCCTGGCGTCAGACTATGGAGTGTTCCCGTTTTGCTTACGTAGCGTCGTTGTGCCCAGCGTGCGCGCGCGTCAATGCTACATTAGAGTATATTGGGCCCTTCATGATGCGGTCGCGGCTGTTTTGCTAGCTCCACATGCACCAAGTTTGGTGTTGCGTGATGTCAATGAATTAGGAAATATATCACTGGTGCAAACATGATAATCCTGACGCGCGTGTCATGCAATAACATGACCATACACCACGCTCATAGCATGCTCGCGACCCTTTCGCTGGCTCCACATATAATAAATTTTATATGACGTGACGTGAATAGATGACGAAGATAAATGAGACATCCGAACATAATAATCATGACACGGAAGTAATTTACGGTGTCATTTACGTACACCTTGTAACGTTGTGCTGATCTTAAAGTGACATATCAACATTTCTCATTCGTGGTTCACATATCATCCTATCAATCACGAATCATCGATTCCCAATGCACATGGGATCTTCCAATTTTTTCATCTAAGCATTCCTCCTGCTTATCGATAAATTTTCGTTGTTGAAACAGGCTTTTCAATCTGCTATCAATAAAAGTGTTCATCGTATAGTATTTCACAACGTTACAGGTTAAATATGGACACCGTCTTGCCACTCACGCGATTCTGCTCCAGCAGGATTAAGTGTTGTGTATATCTAGCAGAGAGCAGACATCCGACCGTTACACTCTCAGTCAGATGCCGGATAACGAATGCCATAGAGGCGGCTCGCTCCTACGTACTGACTAAAATGCTGCTTGTACGAAGCCCAGTGGAAAAAAAAAATGGCAGATCCCACGTGCTGTGGGAACCGTTGTTATACGAAGCAAGTAAGAGGAAACTTGATATATAACTTTAAAACCAGCAGAACAATACATGGCGGAAGTAAATGATGCCTTACGCGACTTTCATATCATGATTATCACGTTTTGACGTGTGATTTACCTTCGTCATCTAATCACGTGACCTGATATCGGATTTGGTAAATGTGCACCTAGTGAAACGGCCGCGAGCACGCTCTGAGCGTAGCATGTAGTAATGTTTTACACGACATGGATATCATGATTATCATGTTTGTACGTTTCACATACCTTCGTCATCCATTCACGTGCAGTAATACCAAACTTGGTAAATGTGAAGCTATCGAAACGGCGGCAAGCGCACGTAACGTTGACGTGGGCCCACGCTGGGCGCAGCGTATCCACGGAGTGAATGATGGAGAGTGAACACAATTGGCAGCGTATCTACAGAGTGAATGATGAACAGTGAACAAGCATTCGTCAGTGCATTCGTTCTTGGTTCCGTCCGTTCATGCGTCCGTCTGTGTGACCGTCCATGCGTCCATCCGCCCGTCCGTGCGTGCGTCTGTTCGTACGTCCGTCCCTGGGTTCGTCCATGCGTCCGCCCCTGCGTCTGTTCATGCGTCCATCCGTGCATCTGTCTGTGTGTCCGTTCATCCATCTATTTAACACTCCAAATACCACAATCTCGCATCTTTTCATCATATATTCCTCATATAGAAGGACCGCCATCCAGCGGACATTCCAAGGACAAAACGAGAGGCGGCACACGCACACTTTCTTACTGCTTGCGCTTCGGGTCTACTTGCCACCTTGAACTACCGCGAGTACATGGTATATAATAGTTCACTGTATTCATGGCACTGCTGCCCAACGCTCGCTAAACCTTTCTAAACCCAAGAAGGTTACGCCCAGCGAGTATAACGTAGCAACCCTTTCTTGTCAAATAGTGCTCAATGTTCATGCCAATGGCTGCTCAGGGGGAATCGGAGACAGCAGAATTCGGCTTTTAGTTGACGCGCACGCGGTGAATTTTTTATTGTTCAACAGCGAACAGAAGAAATCTCTCACCGGCACCCCCTTGGAGGTCAAAATGTAAGACTGGTTAAACACTACGACTGCTGCTACGACTACGGAGAACGAACAGGTACCGCTATAAGGAGCTTCGCCCCTAAAAGGAGAGAGCCGCCACCGATGCCAGTCCGACGCCCGAGCTGGCATCAGCGTCGCACACGTGTTCAGCTGTGGGTGCAAGGGCAGGCGGAGGGGAAAAAATGGGAGAAAAAAAGGTAGATCTTATGAACAGTGGGAATCGACGATATGCGGAGCGTGAATGAGAAAGGTTGACATGTCACTTCGAAATCAGCAAAATCTTACGAGGTTGATGTAACGAGGTTGAGGTAATTGATGCCATGCATGACTTACGCGTCATGATTATCATGTTTGGATGTGTAATTTACCTTCGCCATCTATTCACATCACGGTATACAAGATTTAGTATTTGTGAAGCTAGCTAAACAGCTGCGAGCACGCTATGAGCGTGTTATCTGATTCTGTTTTTACATGACACGCTTGTCAGGATTATCATCTTTGCACCAGTCATATACTTTCATCATTTATTGACATCAAGTGACCCAAATTTGGTATATGTGAAGCTAGCTAGCTAAATGGCCGCGAGTGCATAATCAAGGGCTCCGTATGCCCCAATGTAGCGTTGACGCTCGCGCACACTGTGCCCAGCGACTCTACGTTAGCAAAACGCGAGAACTTATAAGAGAGTTTTAGTACTGCGTACGCTGCGTACGTGGCGGCGTTGCATACGTAAGGACGCCACGTTCTGCGTAGTGCGCATGCGCAGACCGCAACGCGCACGTATCGCGTTACGAACGCAGCCGCTACGTACGCACGCAAGAGATGCTTGCGTGCGTACGTATGAGGTGATCGCGCCGCTCTCGAACAAGTTCGCGAAAGCACGAGACTTCGTTTCGCAAAATGGCGGAATCGAAGGCAGGACGAGAACCGGCGCATTAAGCATGGTATGGCCGATGGCAATCGAAGGCAAGCACCGACTGGCTCTGTGGCTTAAAATATGGCCATAATCTGGCTATAACACTTGGATTGGCTCACATTGGCTGTCAACAACACGTGCTTCTATTTTGATCAACCAGAGGGCGCAACACGTTTCACGCTCGTTACGTACGCGGGTACTACGGCGTACTAAAAGCCGATTAGCGGCAAACGACGCCACGTAAGGCAAGGCGCTTGCGTGATGCGTACGTAGCACCATTCCGCAGTACTAAATCTCTCTATAGTCTCACGCCAGGCACTACCAGCGTTCGTCGGCGCATTCCGATGGCAACCAGCGCGAAATGCCAGATGCTGCATTTCGTTCCGATGCGTTACTGAGACAACACTGCGTCTCCCACTTTTCCTCACGGAGGGACGCCGAATGAGCTGAAACGCGCATGCGTCAAAGCAACGCAGCGCGGCGCGCGCCTGCGAGTATATGGCCGGACCGGCGCCTAGCGTGGCAACGCCGGCGTGCCGTGACGAAATGAACGCCGACGACTACGCGCACCACGTCACGTCGAAATGTATTGGCGTCTTGACTGTGGCTAGTAGTGATGTTCTCACATGACACGCATCTCATGATTATCATGTTTGCACCAGTCACATAATTTTGTCATCCATTGGGGTCGCGTAATACCGAGTGTGGTACATGTGAAGCTAGCGAAACGTCCGCGAGCGCATAATGAACATAGCATGTAATCATGTTGTTACATGACACGCATCTCATGTTTATCATGTTTGCACCACTATCATGCCTTCGTCATCCATTCACGTCCAGTAGCACCGAATTCGGTGTAAGTGAAGCTAAAACCAAAAGCACTATATGATTATGAGAGACGCCGTAGGGGAGGGCTCCGGAAATTTAGACCACCTGGGGTTCTTCACCCAAATCTGAGCACACGGGCCTACAATATTTCCGCTTCCATCGGAAATGCAGCCGCCACAGCCGGGATTCGAACCCGCGCCATGTGGGTCAGCAGCCGAGTACCTTAGCCACTAGACCACCGCGGCGGGGCCACAATGTGGCCAGCCCCAGTTTCCGTGGCAAGAGGCGCCATGTTGGTTCTTGCGGCCAGGCGTTCCTGCTCCTTCGCACTGCCCCAGCTGCATGTTGGCGCGGGTGTGCAAGCTGCGGTATGAGCTGCGTTTGATTACCCCATAGACGTAGCTTTCGCTACGACACCATCCTCGTGCTAACCACACATAAAAAAACTTTGAAGTCTATATGCCAGGGTGCTGCGAGCCACAATGCAAAACCATCTGGAGACCTTCCCGCTTCCCGACGTGCTCTAGCCAACGGAAACGCTAGGCTACACAAGTGAAGTGAGGCTGCTTGGAGGCGACTCTTTCTCGCCGTGTTTGTGAGGTGAGTACCCGTTGTATTGCGAGTGGGTTGAGTACATCACCGCACATTTCGTGAAATGGCTGAGTTAGCCATGCAACGAAAAGCAGTTTGAGCAAAGTAAGCACGACAACGTGCTCAGTATAATAATGAATTAGGCTTCGTTTGGCTACGCTGTGCGAGCGGAAGATGGTTGAGTATGCTTGTTTATTCTTGTAGTCGAAGCGCAGTTCCTCAATCGAATGATATGACTAGTCGAATGTGTGGTTTTGCATGCATTCACTATTTGCACTTTGTCGGTTTCCGAAGCCGTCGCTGCATTCGTCGCAGAAAGCGCCAGGACCGTAAACCAGCTACAGACGCTCCCATTCGCTTCTTCCGTTTCTGGCAGATGTTCGCATTCCTGCAATTTTACCTCGGTTGCTGAGAAAGGGCATTTGGAGAGGTAGAAATACGAGTCGATGAACGCATTCCCTGTAGGCGCTTGTCTTGCACAGTTGCAAGGCAACTAGCTTTTTGTGTGGCTTGCCATGAGGTATTCGTTCTTCGCTTCAATGACACGCACAACCACACGGAAACTCGCTCAATAATTGCAAACAGGACTCCTCTTTAATGACATAGAATGTGACAGATTTACTGTTTGTGTGTGTCTACCCTTCAGTCTATCTGTGTGTCCTGAACGGAGCAGTATATGTGCACTAACAAGTCGGTTGTCAGCCCATAACTCAAATATGCCCTATGTGGTGCATCGTTATTTGTGTCGTCTTTTTGTTTCGTAACCTGACACACAGATGACTTGATATCGTAAACTCTGCTTTTATTTAGTGCTTGTAGAGAAATTGTGTATGAACTCCGTATATGTGTTCGGAGCCGTGTATGATTTTTTGTCCTATTGCTTTACTCTAGGCCCACTGCGAGGACACAAGCTTGCAGCAAAGGAGGCAAGATGGTTTGAAGGCACAAGGCGAGATGCCGTTTGGATGCTGTTTGCTATAAAATCTGACCTGAAAAAACTTGATTTGTTCCTCGTTGCCCCCCCCCCTGCTTTTCTTCTAGCCTATTACACAGGCTTGTGGTTATAGTGGGAGGGCGGTGTAATGTGATTCAAAGCCCTACTTTTTCAGGCAATGAGTACAGCTTGTAAGGTAATTCAGCAGTCATTGTACAGATTCGTTTGCAGGAACTGAACTTGCTGTAGGAAATTATATTACGGAGAAACGCAATGTTTAGGGTATGAGAAACAGGCTAGCTGAGCTATTTGGTTTACAGAGAACATTGCGAGCTACCCGGTTGTTTGTTCTGCCTTCCTTGTCGTTACGAATTCCATCTTATAAACAACATAGTTTCGAGCCTTGCACTAAGAGGCCTTCGAGGTATTTGCAGTGCTAAGGTGGATTCGCTTCATGAATGGCGCGCAGACATTGAATTCCATTCATTGTGCCATCGAGGTTCTCGCCCACGCAAACATAGGCTTCCTAAAATAACCTCACTCCGCCAATGCAGTGGGTCTACCAAGTGGGAGAAACAAACTGTTTTAATGGTACTTCATACAAACTCGAGTCAAAAACATTTCTTTCCTGTTCTACCAAACCGCGGCTAACTTCAGAAAACAACCCTTCAGCCTTAGGCACTTGCTATATAAAAAATACCCTCGTCTCGTTGAAATCCACGCTGCCGTCAATGTAAATGAGCGACACTCAGAATCAACATGGCGGCCCGTCCTGTATGGGGGCCGTTTTAGCAAGTTGTAAGCAACCATAATCGAAGTTGTCACCACCCTAAAACACGGAGACGCGCGCACATGAAGGCTCCCTATCAGTCACCATGGCAATGATGGGTAGTGTACACATTCTTAGTCCTCGTACTTGCGGGGGGCGAATCGTACTTGCGGCTTCGTTTATTACCGGTGACGGTTTTGTTTTGAAGTTAAGAACCAACCCTTCAGAACTTTGTGACCGAATTCAACATGGTATGCTTAAAACAATAAAATAATGAAACGCAACCGCTGAAATATTGTTGAATTTTGTTTCGTGAGAAAACAGCTCCAAGCCGCACGAACACACGCGGAGCCAGAAGCAGGCCAAGAGTACGAAGATTAGACAATACTGTGTACTACCCATCATTCCCATGCTTGCTGAAGCGCCATGCGTTGCAGCTCCAATAGGCAGTAGCGCTAGACTTCCCTCTAGTGTATATTAGGAAACTCTATGCTCGCCGGCATTTCCACGCCAGGCGCCGGTCCTGCCATAAACTCGCAGGCGCGCGCTGCGCTGCGTTGCATTGACGCATGCGTGTTTCAGCTCGTCCAGTGTCCTTCCGTCACGACAAGAGCGAGACGCAGTGTTGTCTGGGTAACTCATCGGTGCGAAATGCAGAATGTCGTATTTTGCACCGGTTGCCGTTGGGCCGCGCCGACCGACGCTGGTCGCGCCTGGCATCAGACTAAGAACCAAACCTCATAAGCGCGAAAATGCACGCGACAGCGACGAGTGACGTAACGTAGATCGTCTTCGCGCGGTCAGTCGCTAGCGCAGGCAAACCTCAATCAAGCGACGGCTTCGGCGAGCGAATTCCACTGTTGCTGGCATGAGGCCGCCTACTCGCACCAAGAAAACCGCGTAGCGAGCGGTATGCAATTTAAAAATAAGATATATTGTTGTGTAATGAAACGGAAAGGGTTTATTATTGCCTTGCAGCACTTTTTTATATGCACATGCGTAATAAACATTGCGTTATTTCTTGTTGCGCATACGTGACTCGGGCAGGGTCACGTGCACCCATGTAGTCTTTGTCTTTTCCGGTTTTTCGCTATTGGCTGCTTGAGCCCAGCACTTCCGGGCGATGAGCGACGGTTTTCAAATCTAGAGAACTGAACGATCGCGCGAAAACGAGCACGCGACACGTCGCGCGAACGCCCTGTTTTGTCGCTCATAGCGTCGCTCGTCGCTGTCGCGTGCATTTTTGTGCTTATGAGGTTTGGCCCTAAAGAGTGCTCGCGTTTTGCTCACGTAGCGTCGCTATGCTCAGCGTGCGCGCGCATAAACGCTACGTTGGAGTATATTGGGCCCTTCATGATGCAGTCATGGCTGTTTTGCTCGCTCCCCATATACAAACTTTGGTGTTACGTGACGTCAATGAATTACGAGAGTATATGACTAGTGTAAACTTAATAATCCTGACACGCGTGTCATGTAAGAACAAGACAACATACCACGCTGATAGCATGGTCGTGGCCGTTTCGCTAGCTCCACATACACTAAATTTGGTATCACGTGACGTGAATGAATGACGAAGGTATACGACACATCCGAACATGGTAATCATGTTACGGAAGTCAAGTAAGGCATCATTTATCTCCACCTCGTAACGTCCTGCTTACTCTAAAGTGACATATATGCCTTTCTCATTCGGGCTTCGCATAACATCGATTCCTACTGTACGTAGGATCTGCCAACTTTTTCCATTGTGGATATGACTTTGTAAAATATGTACTAGCATCACAAAGAAGAAAACGGGAAGAACAAGTCACGTCTTGGGCATCGAATCATCGACCCCTCGCTTCGCATCGCGCGGCGCAAACCACTAAGGGCCACGGAACACACGTTCTCTTTGCTAACAGGAATCGATATATGTACGCCATTTACCGATCGGTGCTCCCGAGAGCCCAACAGCTTCACCGCGTTTTGATCATGAGGAGCTACTCATGATCGAAACGCAAGAGAAAAAGATCACATCCTCTGGCGCTTTGCTCTGCGTGCACCTCAACGGTAGGGTTGGATTCGCTGGAAGGATTTCAAGCTGGACGGTCGTGCCCTCGCGATCGCCGACGAAAGCATAGCTCCTGCCGACTGGTTCGCCCTCCGCGGTCTCCTGACGCCGTGCAGCTCTCGTATTGTGGTGCCCTGCCCTTGGACATCTTCGACCGGATAGCCATTTTCCTACCTCTTCTATTTTCCGTCGCTTGCCTCTCTATTTCTTAATCTGTTTCTTCTATTATTTTTATCCCTCCTTCCCACACACCTTTATGAGGCACTGCGCCGTGTCACCCCTGAGGCAGACAGAAATTATCTGCCTTTATCCTCTTCCTTACAACCACTCACGGTAGGGTGTGCGCGTGCTCTTATCTCGTGAGTCAGGAGAGCACGATTGTTACTTCGCTCGCTGCCGAGGCCGCTTTTCTGAAAGGAGCACGCTGCTCATACACGATGAAGTGAGAATTGTGGCAGTTGCTCGCGCTCGTTCTGTGTATATTTGTGCGTTCATTTGGTGCTTCTTTTTGTATGATCAACGTGCTCTAGATGTGGAGCTGTGACAGTTGTTAGTCCGGGATCTTCCTGTGTATTCTCAAATCTTGCGTGCCTTCTGCTTCAGCTGCATGCTCTATGTTTGGAGCTGCTTACCTACCTATCTTCGCCTGACATAACAATTAGTTGCTGTAGCATCCATTACGTCACTCTTGTGGCGAAACAATGCACAGTAAACGTTCAGCTGCCTGTGTAAAGACGCATTTCATTTTCGTGTTACACCGTATCTGATAAAAAGGGATCGACCACATTCTCAGACAAGGTCGTGAATCATCAAAATAAGCAGCCAGTCTTATTGAATTACGTTCGTAAGTGAATGCGTGACAAGGTAATTTGGAAATGTCCGTTTTCGTCACCTCTTATTATCCTCTGAATAACTACGAACTGAATAACTATGAATATTTATGAACATGTAGAAGGGGTAAAGCGGGTTTTCGCCGTGGCTTATTTCAAAGATTTTGCAACTGTCAACGCCGTTTCTTAGTGATTCGTATAATTTGGCGTTTCAAAGGTTTCTTAGCGGATACATATATACAAACATACATACATACATACATACATACATACATACATACATACATACATACATACATACATACATACATACATACATACATACATACATACATACATACATACATACATACATACATACATACATACATACATGCGAAGGAAATTCCTGTGATAGGACTCTGTTTTAATTGGGTACAACCTTATTTCACGTTTCCATCCCTCGTTGTTCATTTCAGATTGTATTTTAGTTTTTACACTATTCACTTTTATACACATAACCAATTTTTTGCATATATCGATGTGTCGATTCACAATAACAGTGAGTCCGCACCACGCATCTATATCGAGGCGTGGCAGTATTGCGAAAGAGTACGCACAGATGCGGCCTAAGCGCACAAATAAATGCGATACACACAGTCTGCGCCGCCTTCTTGTTCTTGTCTCTGGGTGGTGCCCATGTATCAAGCTTTCTAGCAGTAGCAATCACACTGGTCCTACGATTTGTACGTATACATTAGCTCTAGTCGAGATTTGACCACTAGATGTCCTACGCTCCAGAAAAACTAAAGAAAATGAGACTGAGAGGTGTAAGCACCTAGAGGGCGGCCCATATGGCGCACTATTGATGTGACTGCGTGAACCCAGTGCTACCACCACTCATCAAGCGGCGTCGGCATTTCACTAGAACCTTCTCTACGTTTCCTCCGCTGTCTGCAACCTCTATCATCTCATACGTAGCAATATAACGAGAAGGGACGTGCATCTGCTACGGACCTTGCACCGGTTTCTGCTAGCTAAGACCGACCTCCGTCGTGGTTACATTTATCACTGGTAGAGCGGCGGGACGCCAAAATTATTACCTGCTATTTTTTCAGCGTCAAAGCCGAAGGAAACACAGGCTCGGGAAAGAAGACAAAATAACGGAGAGAGTGAAGTGGATAAATAGTCGTTAGCAAGCTGCAAATTATGATGAAATTTTCTCATGATTGAAGACATTGAAAGAGGCAGCCGTTGCTGAAGAACAAGGCAACTGTTTCATTTACGAATACACAAGCCATTTAAATGATGAAATCACTAGTGTACGCAGGAGGAGCTTCGGCGGCTTCTGACAAAAATATATAGAAACGAAAGCGGGCCATCCATTCGAAGTCTTCGAAACAGGTTAAAGGAGTTTGTTTATACAGTTTCAATTATAACAAAATTTGACGATAGTGCAGAGCATTACACATGGTCTAATAAATTGTTGACAAGCCTAGGGTTAAAGCCGAAATCTCTGGAACACACGTTTAACTTTTTTCCATAAACACCCCTTGTATGTCTTCGTACACCTGGCTAATAGCGAGGTTGACGGACACTTGAGAGACAATTTCACCAACAATGAAAAACAGTGCAAAGTGGGGACGAACAAAAATAAACAAAGAACCCACACTCACTGGCTGTTTGCTTCATTGAAGGAGGCACATGCGTACATTCAAACTTAAACATTGTGCAAGGAGAAAGTAACACGTTTGCAGTGGTGCCTGCGTCCTGCGGCACATTGTTGTCATAAGGAATTAGTTTAGGAATTATATATGTATCTTGTCTGGTAGATCTATCGACGCCGCTGTAATACATGCTGCGTCTTTGTATTTCTTCACGAAAACCTTGTAAACTGCTCCTGAAAACCTTGTGGGCCCTTTCACAAGACTTCTGTTTTAGTGTATATATGCAACGCTTTCAGTAAAACAAGCAGTTGCCAGTCATCACTAGTCCTGTGTACATTTTCGTCTGCGTCTACTAAGTGCTGTTTTAATAGGCCCGCCGCGATGGTCTAGTTGCTAATGTACTCACCTGCTGACCTGCAGGTCGTGTGATCAAATCCCGGTGGTGGCAGCTGCAGTTTCGATAGAGGTGATAATGCTGTAGGCCCGCGCGCTCAGATTTGGGTGCACGGTAAAGAAACTGAAATGGCTGAAATTTTCGGAGTCCTCCACTGCGGCGTCTCTCATTATCATATGGGGGTTTTGGGTCACTAAACCCCACATGTCAGCCAATTTAGCGGTGATTAGGTATGAAACATTTTTATAATTCGAAAGTGTGCTTCTCTGCGCTACAAATTTTTCAAGTTATGACAGCACCTGTCGTGCTTCTAGCGGAGACGCCGTTCTCTAGTTGAACGTGCTGAAGCTTGTCGATTCCGCCGCGTCTTCATATCAATGGAAACGATTCTACATTTTCCCATCATATAGCGTAAGCAACTCGCGCTTGAACAGACTGTTTGCAATGACTCGCCATCATTAGTTTTTGATATTGCATACAAAGAAAGCTGGCTCAACAACTTCGAAACAACTCCATTGGCTCACAATCTCTGACTAATAAGAAAAGTTAGCAGCATTGTAAATTTTAACTCTCAATCGCCTACTCATGCGTTTCGTGCCATCGTCGTCGTGGAAATTGAGCAAACGTTCTGTTATCAAACTAGCTTGTAGCATGGCTCGGAAATAAATAGGGGCATAGTAAAAGTACATGAAGAACACAAGCGTACTTAGCTTTTGTTGTCCAGTGCTTCTCTGTTCTTGTGTGTTTCCAATCGATTATACAAGGCAGTTCACGATCAGCCAACAAGCCCACATTGCTACATTCGGCTTTAGTTCTGTTGATATTGTCAAAGATGAGAGAGAACAAGCAAAGATAATTGGGCGTAATGCATGGCTGTGAAATCGAGAAAAACGTCAGAACAGCGGAGGATTGTGGCGTGTACGTTAAAGGGGTTAGGCGGCGTAAGCAAGTGTCAAAAAGAGAAGCACAGTGTCGTGTCTGCCAAAGCCTCGATCTGGCTTAAAGGTAGCCTCAGAACAGTGCGCCGACGCCTGTTCGCTGACGACTTCGTTGGTGAAGTGCAGTGCGAGTTCATATATGAATGCCCCAATTGGAAATAAAGCGGTGCAGTAGTAAAAGTCTGCCTTGACTGACTGCTATTAAACGCGTCCGTGCATCAGTGCAACGTGCCATATATACAACACGTACAAGCCATGATTGCACCCTTATCGTTATCGAAACACGCATTAGTATTGATTTGTTGGGTTTAACGTCCCGAAACCACCATATGATTATGAGAGACGCCGTAGTGGAGGGCTCCGGAAATTTCGACCGGAGCCCTCCACAATACCTGGAGTGGTTTAACGTGCACCCAAATCTGACACGCTATAGTATCAGCCAGTTCATTCTGTACAAAGAGCTATCTATGCAATAAGTTTGGTTCACAAATTGTATAAGGGGGCGCGTCTTATGACCGATATTCCTGACTGAGAGCCATGCACGAGCTTAAGTGTCAGTAGTTCCTGTATTTCTAGCACACAAAAACATTTTTATACAATACTGAGCGCATAGAAGACTTCAAAATGACGTTCGAGTTCGTAAGGCTGAGCTGCAAGTGTTGGATGAAGCGGAGTAAAAACGTCACCACCGAGAGCAGACTGACATTCGCTCCGCCGATGCAGAAAGTCATTAGGGCCTTCGAGGCATACATGCACGTCCCTTCCGTACTATTCACTTCGCATATGGCAAAATAACTGAATGAATCCTGTGAAATGTCGCTTCATGAAAAATTCTAATCATACGTGTACTTTTCCTTCAATCACAACTTTTACGTACTTCATATCACTAAGTGAACTGTGTTTTTTCGCATCCCCTTCTTTTAACCTATAGTGATTTTGTTTGACTTGAAAAGAAATGTAAAAATTTCATCAAATGAGTCGTTTTGAAAATTTCGTTCTATTGAGAAGTGAGAGCAGTTTTTTGTTTCTTGCCACGCATGTTGCACGAGAGCGCAATGTGTTGCTGCCCCGTATCGAAACCAAACATCGCGACACCCCGTGAATTCCGAAATCTTGATTCTTTTACTGCTGATCGACTTGAGGCTCCATGAAGAAACGGTAAATGTTTCTGTAGCACATGTGTGCTTACAGTTCCTGTATTTGTACATAAGTAAGCTTTGCACACATGACATTTCTCATCATCAAACCTAACCACGATTGTTTCGCTGGTCATAACAATATTGCAGTGAATGGCGTAAATAGGTGTGTTGCAGCAAGCACAAAAAAAGTCGAAGGCGTCCGTGCAAGCACAAGGTCTTTTCCTGCGTAGAGAAGTAAATTTCCTATTACGTGACCTGCGCACAACGGCTCCTTCAAACTCGCCAATATGCGTCGCGAGAACCAGCCTAAGACACTGATGCAATTCTTGTTTTTATTTCAACTGGTGGTTTCTGTACAGCATTCCGATGAAGAACATACTGAACACATCGATATACATCAAAGCAGTCTCTCCTTGTTTCGTTTGTATTTCCATCACCGCGTACATTACCACAATAACGTGATTAGAAAAATAGCCGGCCGAAAGCATTGTATAGGGAGCGACCGTTCTTACAGAAGAAATAAGAGGCGCACGAAGGAAAATAAGGAAAATCTTATATGACTGCATTACGTGATAGAATAGACTGCGCTGCTAGTAAGGCGTCCGTTGGCTTTTCGGGTGACAGCCAAGGCTTATTGCTATGCAGGCAATGGTCTGCTCGCTGAGTTCGGGCCGACAAAATGGCTATGACTTTGATGGTGTGAAAGCTCGTAACGCTTCTTTTGTTTTAGGCGTGCAGCTACTTAGGCCAGGGGTCGTTGCCTCCTCTGTAGTAGCAGTAGCATATATAGCCACTTCGAGTTTGGGATTTGTGACAATAGATGGCATTGCGTGTACATGTCCTTGAGAATACTAAACTAGAGGACGTTAGTGCATTTCAAAGCATATTCAAGGAGTGAATAATCAAGAGTGGAGTGAAGCATCCGTTAGTCCGTTCGTGTGTCCACTCATCCGTGCGGTCGTCCTTTCACCCGTCCGTCAATCCGTCCGTGCTTCTCTCCATTCGTGCGTCCGTTCGTCCGTGCTTTCGTACATTCATGGTTTGTTCGTAAATGCTTCCGTCCGTCCGTGAAGCCGTACATCCATGCTTACGTCCGTACGTTAGTCCATTCGTGCGTCTGGCCATTCGTTCATGCGTCCGTCCAAACGTCCTTTCATGCTTCCATTCTTCCGTTCGTGTGTTCGTGATTCCTTTCGTCCGAGCGTCTATCTGTGCTTCCGTCCATCCGTGCGTTCATCCATCCGTCTTGCATCAACCTATCCATGATTTGATCAATCAGTCATTCTTTTCATGCTTCCACTTAAACGTCCGCCCCTGCGTCCGTTCATGCGTCCATCCGTGCGTCCATCTGTGTTTCCGTCCGTGTCTCTGTCCGTACATGCCACCGGATGGATGCGCGAACAAATGGACACACGACAGACGGATGGATGCTTTGCCCCACTCATGATCATTCAATTCGTGGATGTGCTGTCATTTCATAGAGCGTAGCTATTAGGCTTTCAATGCTGTACAGAGCGGCATTGTTGTTGTCGGCATATTCTACTGAGTGAATAGGATAAAGGCAGCAAAAAAGAGACTGCCCCAAGACGTTTTCCACCGTGAAGGCCAAGAAGCCTCTGTGTTTGCATCGGCAAGGCCTCTCATTTCTTGTGACAGCGCATTGCATGCCTCTCACGCGTGGGCTCGTGAGAGTGGGTTGACATCTTGCTAATGCGGCGAGGCTTGACGAAAAAAAATGACAGCTTATCCACAAGGTAAGTAATGGAGAGTAGGGCGAAGTATCCGTCCGTTCATTCATTCTTGCTTCCGTGCGTCCATCCGCCCGTTCATGCGTGCGTCTGTTTGTGCGTCCGCACGTTCATCCGTGCGTCCGTTCCTGCGTTCGTCCATGAATCTGCCCCTGGGTCCGTCCATGCGTTCATCCGTCCGTGCAGCCATCCGTGCGTACGCCCATAAATCTGTTTGTGTGTCCATTCGTCCATTTATTCAACACTCCAAGTACCACCGTTTCCCATCTTTTCATCATATATTCCGCATATAGAATCACCGCCATCCAGCGTACATTCCAAGTACTAAACAAGAGGTGGCACACGCACACTTTCTTACGGCTTGCGCTTCGTGTCTACTTGCCACCATTACCCACCCAGAGTTCATGGTATATACTGGTTCACTGTATTCATGGCACTGCGGCCCAACTCTCGCTAATTCTTTCTAAGACCAAGGAGGTTACGCCGAGCGAGTACGGCGTAGCAATCATTTCTTGCCAGATAGTCCTCAATGTACATGCCAATGGGAGCTAATGGACAATGACAGACAAGAGAATTTGGCTTTTAGCTAACGCGCACGCTGCGAATTTTCATTGTTCAAGAATGCACAGGAGAAATCTCCCACCAGCACCACCTTGCAGGTCAAAACGTAAGACATGTTACGTACTACGCCGAGGAACGAACGGGTGCCGCTATAAAAAAGTTCGCCCCTAAAAGGCATTAGTTTCGTGAAGTGTGTACCTTGTGTGTGTGGTATGTTCAAGAGTTCTTGTAAGGGACCTTTATAGCCTGGCGCTGCGATTGCGTCAGCCAACGGTAATGAAATATGGCGGGACCAAATTACTACGTTACGTTGACGCGAAAACTGAGGATTCTAGATGCTTACCCAAACCACCATGTCTCACCTTAACGCATGCGCACTGACCGAACCCGTCGCCAAACAAAAACGCCGAAAAACCGGCATTCACACTTTGCTCCAAATGGTAGAATTGTAACTATTCGGGATTTTGTTTTTCTTCACGAAGAGGCATACCAGCTACCTCGTAAGGGGTCCTGAGACGGCGGTCATGCAACTCTTGTCAACAGCGTGGGAATACAGGAATTTCCTAACTTTTATGTTGGTTTAAACCCCTAAATAGACAGGTTGAGTCGCGCGTCTGCAGCAGCTGTACGAACGCAGCCTGCCAGTCATTCGCAATGGGAGGCTGCGCCTGTACGGCTGCTGCGGACGCACCACTTTTGAAAAACCTTTTCAAATTTCTTTTCAGAAACCTTTTCATAAACGTTTTCGCAGCCTAGAAATATAGCGTCAGTTTGTTTTCCAGCGCTAAGATTCATACGAAATTTGTGAATCAGAAGAGCTAGTTGTTTCGCAAGAAAGGTCCTTATAGAATACATGCTGTGCAGTATGGTGCACTGTTAGGGGGAGAGAGAGAGAGAATTAACTTAATTACAGGTCCTGAAGGGGACTGGGCACCCCTTACGGGGGCCAGCCCGGTGGCATCGCCCATGTGGGGACTGGGAGTCGGAGCTCGCCAGCCACCTTTTGGGCCTTCTGGACAACCTGGTGTTGAAGGGCCCTGTCGGGGCCCTTGAGGTGGTTGATCCAGTCATCCTCGGTGGCAGGAGACTCGAAGCTAGCGTTTAGCGCGGACGCTGCCACAGCATGTGACTTAAATCGCACCTTGGATTATGGCATTATGGGCGTTCTGGCCTTATATCTGGGATGTATTTGCTACAGATATAGGGGCTGGGACAACTGTGCGTTTGCAGCAGTCGAAGCGTTAATTGTTGTGCTTTATTTAGTGCTTTGTTTAGTTCTAAATAATTTATAGTGCGAGCAAATTTCCTCATATGATAGGAGTGGCTCCGGTGCGTGTTGGTGTCCCCGGCCAGTGAGCCGGACCGCGACCCCGCGTGGCACGTAAGATCACGCGCGAGGTTATGGGCAAGCTCATTACGGTTGGGGACCCCTGGTTGAACGTTGATCCCTTCATGACCAGGGAACCACTGGATGTGCTTGTCTACACTTATTTGAACAGATGCTAGAACTCTTAATGCCGCCTGGCAGAGTGTACCGCGGCGGTATGCCAGTGCAGCGGGTTGGGAGTCGGTAAACATTGTGTCGCGCTGAGGGATGTTAGGAGGAACACGTGAGTGTGTGGCCGGTGATCTGCGGAACACTAACTGCTGCCGTGATTCTGACATTCGGCGCATGCGCATCAGTTCGTGAAGGAGGTGCGTGTCCCGCGTCGTCTGCTACTTCTCTGCCCATGCACTCGGTGCGCGCAAGCCGGCTTTGACCCTTTGCGCTTTTTTGTTTTCGCGCTATAAATCGAACGGTATCTATGGGGCAGCCCACATCAACAAGCCTATATTTCGTGGTCGCAAAAGCGCGCTTAGAATGTATCATGCTTTAGACTTCGATAACCTAATCTGTTTTCAAAAGCGGCCAGTCTCAGCGAGCAGCCTGTGGAAAATAAGACGGCCTTGACGGTTATAGTTTCGCGAAAAACTGCACCTACAAATAAAACCATACATTTTTTTGTATGCGATGAAAATCCTGGGAGCAGCAAAACAGTGACAGCTAGATAAATTGCATCGCGAAAATACGGATGCGCTTTCCAGCGCTTTTATGCGCGCAGGCAGAGAAATAGCAGATGAAACTGGATACGCTGTGCTTACGATTCTATGCAAATGTGCCACACTTACAGACCTCGCCGCCAATTTGCACCACGTGACCCTCCGGCCACGAAATCACGTGTTCCCACTTACTGTGGATCATAGTGTACAGGATAATAAAATTTATTGCCATCACAACAGCCTAAAATAAGTTTACGAATTACTGGCTCCACTATTTTTTTTTCTGTTCCATGTTTCTGTCCATAAAATCTTACCTCGATGATAGCGAAGCGCTTCCTTTCAATTTATTTTGTGTGCTTGTGTTGGAACTGAACACCAGTAGCGCTGGTATTACGTAGGATAATTTCTTTCAATTTGTGGCATTTATGTGCGCTGGCTTTGATTTCAAAGTGGTGCTTGAATGAACCGAAGGTGTACCACTAATGCTTGCATTTATATGACTCTGTTGATTTGCTTGTTTTATACTATGGTAATGTCAAATAATGAATTTATTTGTTTGCTTGTTTTATACTTTGGTTAGATCAAATATTGTCGCTTTACACCATTGTCTCTTCCCCGTTTACTCAAAGAAACAAATGTGCTGAAAAGATCACACTACTCTTTATTTAAAAAATATACTTAGGGCCTGCTTTGATGGTAACAATAATATTTTTGCTGCTTTATGGACTAGGTGGTTTGTCGGTGTTGTGTGGAAAGATAGCACCGTTTTCTACAGCCTTGCTTCTTCAAAAGCCGCTGTTCATTATCTGGACGTCTTCTCTCTTTCACACGCGACGGGACGGCTTTCAGCTCTCTTGTAGTAGAGTACCTGGTAGTCTAAATCGTTACGCACTTTTTCCAAACACAAAACAACGCCTGCTATCTATTCGAGAGCCACATCTTTTCTTTGAGAGAAGCATGCATGCCTCATTATCTAGCAAAGATGCGGAGGGTATAGAGCAGAGAAAAACACACATAGATAATAAAATGAAGGCGTCGTAATAGACGGCCGGCTCTGTAACTCTTGATGCGCCACAGCGCCATCATAGCACAGCTCGACTTGGCAGTTTCCGCAAGAACAAGCTCCGCGTTTACGGTAAAGTGGATAGTCTCACTACTCGGCCTATGCCACTTTAGAAAATAGCATTTACTCAAGGAAAGTGCGAAGACGATATAACCACACACTGGTCTTAAGCTTTAACACCACTCCAAGTCAATGTCGCCTTTTCATGTCCTTGCTTTCAGTAGAGAAACGTAATTTGTCACCGTTGACTTCGTTCGAAGAGCTGTACTAGTATTATTGTTCAAATTAGGCTCACAATACTGTTGAGTGTTATGCCGCCTTTTTTTTCTTATTTTATTGCTCTTCACTTCGTTCAGTGGAGCTTATGCGGCGTTACACTAACACATTTTTCGACTGAACTGTTTTTTTCTTCCGCCTTTCTACGCGCCATTTCCTAGTGTTTTGAACGTGAAACGTAGCGGGAGTGAGCAAGTATATGTGGCGCGTGAGAATGAAGTGCATAATAAATTGTTGTTAGATTACATTTTCTCGCTAGCGTAAGCAGCACACTGAAAGGAAGTGTATTGCTGGGAAAGTAGAGCCAAGACCCAGTCCATCTAGCAACAGACTACAAAAAAACGTAATATATTCACATCCCATCCAGCCCTTTTCAATGTATGCTCCTCCTATTTTTTTTTTTATCTGAACAGGAAAATTGAACGTCACTGATGACATTGAAAGGCAGTGAACTAGTGAGGTGTAGCTCTTAAATTGTGCGATATTGATATTTATTTTCGTTAACCTCGGATAAAAGAAAGCTACAAGAAAATCTCGTGGCGTAAGATTTCGTGAGCAAGAAACCTGAATCCAAATAGCTTTTCTTAAGAATGCTCTGCCACACAGCTGCTCAGTTTAGCGCTTCCAATCAAATTACTTGGTATTTGTCATAAAAAAGGACAAAAAACACACACATGGTATAATCACTAGACATTTCTAAGAGAAGGCATGAAGAATGACTTTTTTAACAGATATTCTTATTGGCTCATGTGGGTGTAAAAACAGGGCCCCTGAAGTACGCATTTTATTTTCATGAGCCGACACGAACGTCCAGCTTCGCTGAGTGATGCGCAACTACACACCTGAACAATGGACCGAACTGGGACGAATACACCGGTGACTTCACAAATGGGACGAAAAAATGAGATTCCCCATGCCCCCTAAACTGAACCAACACATCTCAAGTACAATTCACCGCATTCGTTTTGGCGTGGCGAACACAAGACGTTACGCACATATCATCGTCCGTAGTGACAGTGGTCCCAATTGTGAACACTGTGATGTGCTAGAAACACTTGGACACGTATTTTGTGATTGCCCGACATACGCACGTGAACGATAAACACTGACTTCTTCTACTCAAGGATTTGGCAGTAGGTGATTGACTGATGAGACCACGTTGGGTCCTTGGCCTGACACCATCAGTGCAACTGTTGTCATAATAGCGGTTATAGCCTTTTGAAAAGCAACTGGACTATACGCGCAGCTACAACAATTTTCTCAGCTAGTAAGAATTGTATATATTCACTTCTGTATCTTACAGGCATCGTCTATTACTCTTTTTTCCTACCCTTTGCTCTCCCCGGTGTATGAGTAATAGGCTATAGACCATGCTATCGCTTAGGCAGGCTTAGGCCTGCCTATCTATACATAAACCAGTCAGTCTCTTTCTTTCAGGGTGCAAAAACTGTTTATCGAGGAAGCAGTGCACACAATAACGCCTTGCGATAGAAGTGAAGAACTTTCCCAGATATCGAACATCTCAGAGTAATAAAACTTTCAGGATACTCGTTTAACTACGGAAAACTTTAAACTCCTAAAAATCAGGTGCACGGAAATGAAGCACAGCATTGCAATTACCGTATATATTGTCCAGCGTGGAAACGTTATTGTGCTGTTGGGGTATTTATTCATTTGGTCAATAATAAAAGCCACATAAAAATACAAAGTCTATCTTAATAGTTATTCTTTTTTCAGATTGTCATTAGTAAATAACCAACAAGGATATCGTAAGCATAGGCATCCGTGCGTTGCAAGCGGCCATTGATGTTCAAGGGGTTCGTTTATTACGAACGGTCAAATCTCTAAAATATTTATGTGATTCAAGATGTGGGGTTTAAAGTTCTATATGATTATGAGAGACGGCGAAGTGGAGGTCTCCGGAAAATTCTACCACCTGGTGTTCTTTGACGTGTGCCCAAATCCGAGCACACGGGCCTCAAATTTATAAACTACACACTGCTGTCACTTCATGCTTTCCGAAAGGCTGAACGACTGGCTACCTCTGATAAGGGTTTGTAGAGGACAGCTTTTTACACAGATCTTATATCGAACGTTGTTGTCAAAATTTCGGCATCGGAAAAGAAGAAAAATGATGCGAGTTGTGATAATTATTGATCTGAATGCAATATATTATTAGGCTGAATACCAATGGCAATTGACCTTCTAGAGTTACTCAGGGTGAGCTACTGATAACTTCAATTACAATTTCTGCCTCCTAATACGGGTGTCACTAAAGAAACACTTGTGAATCGTAAAGAAAATTAAGTATTTATCAACTCCGCCCCATTTTCATAAAAGCCCCCTTTTTAATTGCCGTAGGTTAGCTGGAACACTTGAACTAAAGTTATGTGGCTATATTCCCCTCTTTGCTTCATACTGACTACTGTAGGGAGCACTTAGACGCAGATGCAGAGGAAGTTCTGCAAACCGTCGATGAATAATTACACCACATTCCAACAATAAAAGGAGCTTTGACATTGCTTTCAGGGAGATGAACTAGTGCTTTAGTTAATAGAAATGCATACCCTTTGGAGGCGCCCAACGATGGCGTTCGGTAAGCATGCTGTGTGACGCGCTATGAAATGTACAATCATAAATATTAAAGTGGATATAAAATACTTATTGGGTTTAGGAAAGGCTTTCTTCAATTTCTATCAATATGTGGGTAAGGTCAGCCACGTGCCCGGAAAGAAAGTGAATATGTCATGAAAAGTGGCGGCGAAATTAGAAAGAACTTAACAGTGGTGAATAACGTAGGGCTTAAATACTGTGGATGGCAGGCGAGATGGAATGACGCTCTAAGATCGCTGTCGAGTGCCCTCTAGAAAACTCATAAAACAGATGGAAGTGCTCGTCTAGCTAACGTTTGAATTAAGGCACATTTGGTGGTCTAATTACAGAGTATATACATAGCCACCGAAAGCCGGAGCTTTGGTCACATACCTCGAACGCAATTTCGAGTCTTCGGCGCGTGGCCATAATGCGCAGGCAATTCGGTTATTTGCGGTAGTTTCACCCACGTAGTCGGCGTTTGGCGAGTTTGCGTAGCTGGGATGGTTGAAGACCACGGTCAATTTGCACTTCGACAATCTTGGAGAACTGTGTGGGGCTGAAAACTCTAAATATGGCATTAGTGAATAACTAAACTAAGTGCTGTAAGTGGGATAAAAGTGCAGGAAGAATAGGTCCCCGTACCGCTTCTTTGAAACATTTTTTTTTCCTGTCACTTTGTCCATCAACTCAACTATGACACACAACAGGTCTTTTTCTAATGAGCAAAAAAAAACTAAATATCATTCGAAACATTAGTGAGCTGCCAGATTTGGTAGAGCAGAATTTCGCCTCTTTTCACAAGCCACGAACACATTGACATCAGCCATGTAACTTTCACCGCATAAACGCTGTGTGCAATCATCAAATTTTATACGAGGAAAGGAAGACAACGACCAGCACTTATCGCTTGAAAAGAAAAAAATGTATGTATCAGCTACAAAGGCCAGCAAAATCAAAGTTTCGCGTTTTGCCCCGCGTCTCAGTTTACCTGACCCTACTTTACTTTACATAGTGATTTCATCAAAGTAACAATAAAGGTGCACTGTGGTATCCTTGCTTTGTACGCCGAAGCTTAGTTCAGATGTGATTTGCTATCCCAGCAGCTACGGCTTCAATATGTGCTGGAATCAATGTAGGTGTTTATTAAAGCAAGCCGAATGGCTTCCCTTGGGTAGCATCATAAGTGGCGTTACAAATGTAATAGACATTTGGTAGAGAGTGGAAAGCTACTGAAGTGATCAGCAACAACCTCGAGCTCTGAAGACCACACGCCGTCTCCCAGTAATTAGTAGTCTTTCTGATTGACTCGGCGCAGCACCTTGTGGCGGATATGCCATATATCTTTCCATATCGAGAAGCAAGCCAGAGCTTGACGGGCTACAATAAGACAGCACATTAGCGCGTATTGCCGAGACTGGAACCCTCTATACCGGCATCCTGCACACTCGTACGTGAACGACGTTGTTGACATGTTGGAATGAAGTTAGTCATCAGGTGGTTAATGTCCTTTTCCCCCTCCATTGAACACACGTACGGGGAGATCGGGCATCATGCTAAAAAAATACTTAAGTAGTAAGAAAGACCTTCTCACCATGGTAGTTACATAGCCAGCCCCTGTGAACCAGTGCATGTTTATCAGTTGTGCAAAGGGTGAAATAGATTTGCAGCAGTTAGTGCAAGGAAGTACTAGGTCATGAAACTTTTGTATTGTAATAGATTTTGCTTAATGGCGGCTCAAGTGATGGCGGCTCAAGAAAGGCACAAATGTTGCACTGCTTGAGGTTGAGTTTCATGATATGGAAGTGGCATGATTGGGTGGCTTTCCACAACTTAACGTTTCACTCTGACATCGTTAAATATTCTTTCTACCAACTGGTTTGTAAATGCATTGATATTAGAACTGTAGAGACTACCTTCGTCTAAATTACGCATAAGAACATTGACAGGAACACATTTAATATAAACAAGCTACAATTGACAGATCAAATCAAATAAGGAACGTGACTGGTCCCGCAACGGTTTCACAGCGAAGAAGCTTTTCAACTTCAGATGCAGTTCGCTGTGAACATATTTCTCGAAACGATATACATCAAATTATTTCAGTTAGCAGGATAAACTTCTCGTGACATGTAGAATAATTACAATGGGATGCACTGCCACGAGTAAAAGAGTACAAAGCTTGGGCTTGTAATGTCAAATCACCAGTCATATTTATTTATTATTTAATTGTTGTGAAACGCTAAACACCATTTGCTCTCAAAGAGACCAGGACTAGATGTATTTTTTGAGTGCGCCTCGTTTTTTTTACTCTTTTACCAGTCTTGTCAATCTATGATACGCTTCTCTGGAAATTCGCTGTGCATTTGAAATTTAAACGAAAAGTTGGTCATATAACGTTTTCTGTATAAATTTGTGTATGTAAATATACTTTGCAAATTGTGTTCGTCTACTACTAATTTATAATTTGTTTATTTGTTGGCTTTCTGCGTACCCTAAGGTTGCACTTCTGCAAAGAGTTCAAAACTAATGTTTAGTTTCTTTAATGTAAACATTCGACAGAAGTCTGTTTGGTTGGGTATGAAACTGGGAGATGATTTAGACTCCAACCAAAAGATTTGAAGAAACCCGACGTTTCGAAACCGATTTGGCTCCTTACTCAGGGGTGATTCGGAGACTACGTAGCAGTACGTCTTCAAAGCACTCGCGGGGCGGATAATCACCCCCGTTTCTCCCTCGTTTTGCCGTGGAGCGCAGTCCATGTGTATACACTGGGGGAAGGTTTCTGACAGAGCAGTTGATGTTATGGGCTGTCCTCTGTACGTGCCATGACTCGAGTAATAACTTTCTCCTCCGGTTCGGCTCGCTTTTAAGGATGGCCGTCGCTTCAAACTTTATCGGTTATCCGACGTCTCAGCATGTTCAGCACGTACTTCTACAAAGGAACCATTTTCAGGCAGAACAGTGGAACCGCGATGGGAGCTTCCATCTCCGTCCCGATGGCAAACCTGACCACGGAGTACATAGAAGAGAAAGCGCTCAGCTCCTTCTCGCTGCGACCTAAGCTTTTTCTGCGTTATATGGAGGATTTCTTTTGCTGGGTGCACCTAAATTCTGTGCACCCAGCCATACAATTCACGACCGAGTGTGAAAGCGAACACTGCCTGGTCTTTCTCGACGTCCAGGCGGCAAGAAAGTGCAACGGCCTCGAGTTCTCCGTTCATAGAAAGCCAACGCACACTGGCCGCTACCTTCAATTCGATTCTTCTCACCTTACCTGCCACAAGGCCGTGGTTTTGACCACGCTACTAGAAAGAGCTAAAAACCTATGCTCCAATGACACAAAGCAAAAGAAAGAAGAGGCCCGCGTAATTGCGGACCTAAGAAAAAACGGATACCCAGAAAATTCTATTAGAGCCACCACCCGCAGCGCAGAGCAACAGGGGATACGAAAACCCCAATCAACCTTAATTGGCAGCCCCCCGAAACGCGTACCGCTTCCATACGTTCAGGGAACCAGCGAGATGTTGGCGCGGATCTTTAACAAGGAAGGGGTATGCATCGCGCACGTGCCTTCGTGTACGCTGGGCCACCTCCTCTTCCGCCCGAAAGACCGGCCAACAGTACACACGACCCCCGGTGTCATTTACAAATTATTGTGTGCCGATTGCCGCTCTTTGTATATCGGCGAGACGATAAACCTACCGGAACAACTGAAGCAACGCGCCAACGATGTGCGAAAGTTCTACAAAGAGCGCAGTGCAGTCGAGGAACATGCTGAGACGTCGGCTCACAGGATAAATTTCTAAGTAACGGCCATCTTTGGAAGCGCGCCGAACTGGAGGAGAAGGTTATTACTCGAGTCGGGGCACATACACAGGACAGCCCATAACATCAACCGCTCTCTCGGAACCCTTCCCCGCGTGTATCCACATGGACTGCGCTCCATGGCAAAACAAGAGAGAGAGACAGAGAGAGGATGATTATCCGCTCCGCGAGTGCTTTGAAGACGCCGTTGCTACGTAATCTCCGCAGTCACCCCTGAGGAAGGAACTAAGTAGGTTTCGAAACGTCTGGTTTCTTCAAATCTTTTGGTTGGAGTCTAAATCATCTCCCTGCTTAGTGTTTTATTTAGCAGCAAAGTAGTGAGTCAATATCAACCTTGTCCATTTCTCAACGAGTGGTAATGGGAACACAGCAATTCGCACTAATACACTTTGTTCAATTACTAAGATAACACTCTCACTTAACTACAAAATGTATGAGACTGGACAAGAGAGAGAGAGAGAAAAAAAATCGGCAGATTCTACGTACAGTGGGAATCGATGACATGCGAAGCACGAATCAGAAATGTTGATATGTCACTTTAAAAACAGCACAACGTTACGAGGTGGAAGGAAATGAAAACGTACATGACTTCCGTGTTATGATTATCATGTTTATTTGTGTCGTTCACATTCTTCATCTATTCACGTCACGTGATACCAAATTTATATATGTGAAGCTAGCGAAAAGGCAGTGAGCACGCTATGAGCGTGGTCTGTTGTTATGTTCTTACATGACAGGAATGTCAGGATTATCATGTATGCACCAGTCATACACTGTCATTCATTGACGTCCCGTAACCCTTAATTTGGTATATGCGGAGCTAGCAAAACGAACACAACCGTATCATGAAGGGCCCAATATACTCCAATGTAGCGTTGCCCCGCCGTGGTGGTCTAGGGGCTAAGGTACTCGGCTGCTGACCCGTAGGTCACGGGTTCATATCCCGGCTGCAGCGGCTGCATATCCGATGGAGGCGGAAATGTTATAGGCTCGTGTGCACAGATTTGGGTGCACGTTAAAGAACCCCAGGTGGTCGAAATTTTCGGAGCCCTCCACAACGGCATCTCTCATAATCATATGGTGGTTTTGGGACGTTAAACCCCACATATATATCCAATGTAGCGTTGACGTGCGCATACATTGGGCATAACGACGCTATGTTAGCTACTTTATAGTCTGACGCCAGGCGCGACCAGCGTTCGTATGCGCGAAACTCGACATGCTCCGTTTGGCAACGATGTGTTACCCAGACAACACTGCGTCTCGCTCTTTTCGTTACAGAAGAACGCCGGACGCGCTTAAATGCGCATGCGTCAAAGCAACGCAGCGCGGCGCGCGCCTGCGAGTATATGGCAGGACCGGCGCCTGGCATGGCAACTCCAGCGGGACACGACGGAACGAACGCTCGCAAGCACGCGCACCGCATCACATCGAAATGTATTGGCGCCTTGACTGTGGCATGTAGTCACGCTCACATGACACGCATTTCATGACTATCGTACTTGCACCAGTTACATACCTTCGTCATCTATTGGCGTAACTTAATATAAAATTTCGCACATGTGAAGCTAATGAAACGGTCGTGAGCGCACCATGCACGTGGCATGTAGTCATGTTCCTACATGACATGCATGTCGTGTTTATGATGTTTCAATGTGTCATTTACCTATGTCGTTCGTTCGCGACGCGTAATACCGAGTTTGGTACATGTGAATCTAGCGAAACGGCTGCGAGAGCATCATGAGCGTAACATGTAAACATGTTGTTACACGACACACGTCTCAAGCTTATCATGTTTGCACTAGTCACATACCTTCGTCATTCATTCACGTCCCGTAATACCGAATTTGGTATATGTGACGTGAGCGACACGACCGCGAGCGCATCATGAGCGTGGCATGTAGTGATGTTGCTACATGGCACGCATGTCACGATTTTTATGTTGGAGTCTGTCGCTTGTGTTCGCCATGCAATCATGTCATACCATACCAGTTTTGAACTATGTCATGTGAACGAAACCAGCGCAAGAGAAGCAGGAACATAAATTGTAAATCATGACATTCATGACATACATGTCAGGATTTTCATGGTATGACCAGACAAATATGATTGTTATACAGTCATGTTATGTCATGCTGAGTTTGGTATTGATACCATTATCGAAACGGCCAGGAGAGCTAAATGTCGTTGGAGGCTAATAGATAGATAGATAGATAGATAGATAGATAGATAGATAGATAGATAGATAGATAGATAGATAGATAGATAGATAGATAGATAGATAGATAGATAGATAGATAGATAGATAGATAGATAGATAGATAGACAGATAGATAGATAGATAGATAGATAGATAGATACGCTCAAAGTTGTCAAAGGTCGCTAAGAAATACTTCGCATTAAAAACATGCCAGATCCTACGCAAAGTGGGCATCGATGATATGCGAAGCACGAATGAGGAAGGTTGATATGCCACTTTAAAATCAGCAAAACGTTACGAGGCGGAGGTAAATAATGCCGTACATCACTTCCATGACATGATTATCACGTTCGGACGTGTCATTTACCTTCGTGTTCTATTCACGTCACCTGATACCAAATTTGGTCTATGTGGAGCTAGCAAAAGGGCTGCGAGCGTGCTATGAGCGTAGCATGTAGTAAAGTTTGACATGAAACACGTGTCAAGATTATCATGTTTGCACCAGTCACATACCTTCATCGTCCATTCAGGTCCCTTAATGCCAAAGTTCGTATATGTGGAGCTAGCGAAACGGCCGTGAGCGCATCAGGGAGGACCTAATATACTCCGACGTTACGTTGACGCGCGCGCACGCTGGGCGCAGCTACGCTACACTAGCAAAACGTGAGCCCCGGCACAACCAGCGTCCGGCGGCGCGACTTAGCGGCAACCGGTGTGAATTGCAACATGCTGCAGTTTGCGGCGATTACGTTACCCAGACATAACCACGTCTGCCTCTCTTCGTGACGTAGGGACGCCGGCTGTGCTCAAACGCACATGCGTCAAATCAGCGCAGCGCGGCGCATGCCTGCGAGTATATGGCAGAGAGATCTGCACTTGGCGTGTCACCACCTGCGCGAACGCGTGCATGGTTGCGTCGGAGTGTATTAGTAACTTGAGTATGGGATGTAGTAATGTTCTTACAGGACACGCATCTCATGATTATCACGTTTGCACCAGTCACGCCTTCATCATCTATTCACGTTACGTAATATCAAATTTGGCATAAGTGAAGCTAGCGAAATGGCCACGAGCGCATTCAGAGTGTGGCATGTAGTCATGTTGTTACATGAGACACATGTCCTGATTCTCATGTTAGGGTCTCTCTTTTGTGTTGGCCATGTAGTCATGTCATACCACACCAGTATTGCAACATGACATGTTCACGAAATTACCGCAAGAGCAGCAAGACCATAGAATGTAAATCATGACATTATTGACAAAAATGCCATGATTTTTTGTTATTACTAGTATCTATGGCTCGTCATACGGTCATGTCATGCAATGCCAAGTATGGTATCGATACAATCTAAGTAAATGTCGTATGGGGCTATATATATATATATATATATATATTTAGTGTGGGCATTTCTTACTTACACCGTCCTCGTCCCTGCATGATCACAATCACCATCATTCGCTTGTCTCTTTGTCCTGATTGCTACTCTGGGTCATCATCATCGTCATCGTCTGTGTACTGGCTCTGCCCGTTCGTTTTGTGAGGTCTTTCCCCAATTAAACGCTGTCGCAACCAAGACCACCAAGACTTCATACGTAGTGGAGGTGGATTTTCTGTCCTCTTACCTCGCGCAGCCCGCTCTACCCGCTGGAGCTTCGTTCAGGCCGCCGATTGCGCCCACTGTCAGGCAGAGTGTCCCAGACCAAGCCTACCGGAGCTGATGTCATCAACCACGCACCGACGCAAGCTGCCCCTCCTATTTACATACACGGACATCAGCAGGAACCCCCGCTCTTCGCTGGTCTTCGTGGAGAAGACGTAGAAGACTGGCTCGACGACTACGACCGCGTAAGTGTCGCTAATTGGTGTGACGAGGCCACCAAACTGCGTTACGTCCCTTTTATTCTGACCGGAGTCGCAAAGACATGGTATTTTAACCACGTCATTGGCCTACCCGACTGGACTACCTTCCAGCAGCAGCTGCGACACGTTTTTGGGACCCCGGACATTCGATCCGCCGTCGCGAAGAGGACACTTGATACTCGCCGACAACATCCCGACAACATGAAATATGCATGAGCATAATATCACCAATGATGTAACATAGTGGTAACAGAGTGTGGATGCGTTCTGGTCACCTAACTAATGTGTCACCAATGACACCGCAACGTAATCACGGCAGTGAACAAACGTGTATATGGGCTACGGCGGTTGATTTATCTGTTTTGCCGGTAAAAACGTAAGCCTCCCTGGGTTCTCGTTTATTCCAGACGCTATGGCGTTAAATTTATGAATAAGAAAAGGTTCACGAACTTCCCTTTCGTAGTGCGGTTTAAAACCAGATTCGAGTATTGTGGCAGTTATGTTGTTGAAAGAGTGGCCTGGGGTAGCGAGGTGTTTGGACAGGGGAAGGCTAGGCCAGCACAAGCCGTGTGACCTGTGATTATTGAAGTGCAACCGGAAAGCTGTTTCCGTTTGACCAATATATTGGAGGTCACACAACGAGCATTGAAGCAAGTAGATTTCATTGTTCGTGTCGCAGTCGAAATTGCCTTTTATCCAGAGAGTGAAGTTTGACGCAGAACTCTAAACAATACGTGACGTGGTCATGTGGGGGCACACCTTGCAGCGTGCCTTGTAACATGGGTGACACCCCACATGGGCTGGCGTTGATATTTTGGATGACGTAAGTACGTCTCGTAGGTTTCTCGATCGGCGGTAAACTGCTCGTGGAGGCTCCGGGAAGACGTCTTTGAGACGATTGCTCTGCATTAGTATGTTGTAGTGCTTTTTGAGGATCGCGTTAGCATTTGGAATTGACGGAGAATGTGTCAGAATTAAATTGATGTGCTTCCGGTGCGCAGGTTCTTTATTTGATTTCAGCAGCGCTCTTCGGTCCATTGCATCGGCGCGCATGATCGCGTTGTCGACAATCTGAGGCGGCTACTGTTGTACAGTTAGGGCATCATGAAGCTTATTACAGTTTTCAACAAAGTCTGAATTTTCAGAGCACAGCCTTTCGAAACGAAGTGCTTGACTGCCGGGTATGCTATGTCCTCAAGAAGTGCGTGGTAGTGCAATATGCCCGAATGCCCTGACGAAGGCCGGTCCCCGGCCGTAACGTTGGCAATAAAGCATCGTTTTTCGTTTGCTCGTTCGCTTCATCTGGTGACCTATAGCTCAACCCAAATCCATTTCAGGAAGACTTTCAATATATATATATATATATATATATATATATATATATATATATATATATATATATATATATATATATATATATATATATATCTATATATATATATATACGCTCAATGTCACCGAAGTTTACTAAGAAATGCTTCGCATTTGAAAGTGGCCCTGTTTCTGGAAGTTTCTTTAGGAATCACATAAGATGCAAGACGATAGTCATTCGACGACATTTGCGGCGAAACTTCCAGATACCGGGCCACTTTTAAATGCGAGGCATTCCTTAGTAAACTTCGGCGACTTTGAGCGTATCTATCTATCTATCTATCTATCTATCTATCTATCCATCTATCTATCTATCCATCTATCTATCTATCTGTCTATATATATATATATAGACAGATAGATAGATAGATAGATACGCTCAAAGCCGCCGAAGTTTACTAAGAAATGCTTCGCATTTAAAAGTGGCCCCGTATCTGGAAGTTTCGCTGCAAATGTCGTCAAATGACGATCGTCTTGCATCTTACGTGATTCCCAAAGAGAAAAGAGAAAAGTGAGCCCCGTAACTGTCTGCGTCAGAGTGCGACACCTCAACAGTAGCTCAGGAGGGAGGGGGTAAAAAGGGATTGGAGAGATTGAAAATTGTGGAAGGCTTTAGTGCCACATCTGGATGAACCCATGCGCTGCTATACACTGGGGTCGCACGTTTCAGCTTTCGCTGGTTCACCGTTTGTACGGAGTGCTGCGGCGGCGATTTTAGAAGCTTGTTCATTTTGCTGTGCGGTTCTCTTTAAGCGTTGTGCCGGTGTGCACGCTCGTGCTTATTGCTCGCCTAGAGGCGCATCAGTGCTGTTCACTTTACAGTCGGTGACAAGCTCCACGTGCAAGGCAATTGGCAGATCCTACGTACATGGAAAATCGATGAAAAATGGAAGCATATCCACGGAGTGGATGATGGAGAGTGGGGCGAAGCATCCGTTCGTCCATTAGTTCCTGCTTCCGGCCATCCATGCGTCCGTCTGTGTGACCGTCCGTGCGTGCATTCGCCCGTCCGTGCGTGCGTCTGTGCGTCCGCCCCTGCGTTCGTCCATGCACCCACCCCTGCGTCCGTCCATGCATGCATCCGTCGGTGCAGCCATCCGTGAGTCCGTCCATGCATCTGTCTGTGTGTCCGTTCGTGCATCTAATCAACACTTTAAGTACCACCTTCTCGGATCTTTTCATCATATATTGCGCATATGCACTGCCATCCAGTGGAAATTCAAAGGACTAAACGAGAGGTGGCGCACGCACACTTTCTTACGGCTTGCGCTTCGTGTCTACTTCCCACCTTTAACCACCTCGAGTTCATGGTATATACTAGTTCACTGTATTCATGGCGCTGCGGCCCAACGCTCGCTAAACCTATCTAAAACCTAGGAGGTCAGGCCCAGAGAGTATAACGTAGCAACTCTTTCTTGCAGATGGTGCTCAATGTAAATGCCAATGGCTGCTAAAGGCGAATGAGAGACAGGAAAATTCGGCTTTTAGTTAACGCGCACGCTGCGAACTTTTTATTGTTCAACAACGCACAGAAGAAATATCCCACCGGCAACACCTTGGAGGTCAAAATGTAAGACTGGTTACACACTATGACTACTACTACGACTACGAGAAACGAACAGGTGCCGTTATAAGGAGCTTCACCCCTATTGAACATTTGTTTGGTTTTCTGCGCGAGAAAGTCGGTGAATGAGATTATGGATGCGTTGCGTTGCAGTGTCTCGATGCGCGCAGGACGTAGGTGCCATTACCGTACGTCTTAGCAGAGCGCAGGAAACACCCGCCTTTCCGTGCATACAGTGGTATTGATGGCTGAGTGTAATAAACGCTATGTTCCTTAGAATTACTTATGTACGACTTTTTTTCAGAATAACTAAACACGCCCCACTATATTAACGTGTTTTTGTTGTGGCTCAGATATGCGCAACTATTGTTTTTAATTGATACTACGCATAAGTACAATTGCAGAAACCAGAGCAGTATTGATGGGTGCTGTGGATGTGGTTGGGTTTTAAAATGAAAGGCGAACACACTGAAAACACCAAAAGATAAGTCAACAGAGAGACAGACAGCCAGACAGACCAAATTTTTTGCGTCGAAGTATCCTAAGAAAGACGGTCGTGTTTTTTAAATGAAAGGAAGAGACAGAGAGGTTAGAATAAAGGAATCGGTTTGCTAATCTATACGGGGATTGAGAAATAATGGTTGTAAGGAGAATATAAGAAGAGAAGTAAAATAAGAATTATGGAAATAAATACAAAGGCACACATAATGAGAGCGTTCTGATCACATTTGTTTTCAGAGACCGGTTGAACGAAGAAAGTGCAGGAGCTCCTTCACAGCCTTCTTCTGTGACATGAAGTTTTCTTCGTAGCGGGATATTTTTTTCTTTCAAAAGAGTCTGGTTGTCAAGTTGGTCTATAGCACATTACAGAGTGACTGTTTCTGCGGGTAGTACTGCGGGTATACGGGACAAGGGTCGCATGTGCCTACGCGGATAACTATACGCGGCTCGCAACACGGGTCGCGCAGTTATCCGCCGCACGGCCGCCTGTGTCCGTAACCAATACAGCGCCAAGGGAGAAAAAAAGTGTATGAAAAACACCCAGTACACAATGGGGCTCAAACCTGGGTGTCCTGCGTGGCAGCCACGTATTATACCACGGAGCTACGCCGATGCTTGCGATTCCGCGGCAAAGTGACCCAAGAGGCAGGCTTCAATACACATTGAATACATTAGGCTTCTCCGTAATTTAGGTGTAGAACACTCCGGCTCTGCAGAATGAATACCCCCCTTTATATGCCTTCAGATATTCACTTCGTCTTTACTTAAATTACGATTTCTTAATAACGTATAGATATTTTCATTGATTTTTATCGCTTTTACAATGCATGACATATTTTTCTTTAATCATGTTCGTTATTTACTTTTTCTCGCGAGAAACATTGTAAGTGTACACTCCCGGTGATTTTAGGGTTGCATTTTGTGGGGGTTTACTTTGATAACCTATATTTCAGGTGTAGTTTAGGAGCAAATATTATAATGTAGCATTGTATATCCATTGCCACTCCTATTATTTCTTATGCGTATCACGTTTATTTTACAATATTCTGATAATATTTTTATTTTATTTTTATATTTTGTAACAACAGTTCCATTTGCAGTGTTCGTACCAAGGAGCTCTCTCTGCATACCTCTCCCTATATGTAACGCCCCAGACAAATACTCTCAATACGCTCATTCCGGAAAAGAAATCGCATTATTGTGTATAATGAAGCGTTTAGAACAGCAAAGCAACAGCCAGGAATCCCACAATGCTAGATGCGTCAGTGAGTTATCGAATGGTAGGACGCCATTGTAATAGCGCTAGCATAACTTTTAATTATTGTCAGCAAAAGTATAAAATTGGCCGAAATTCCATGCAAGTGTCTTGCAGTTGGTACCGCGCTTCGCCGAAGAATGGCGAAGGATGGCATAGTGAATACCTGCATCAAAATTATTATTTTTGGCATTGTGGGCATCGTGAAAGTGAGCCTGTGGTAGTTACTCAAATAATGTTTTAAAAAGTCGCTACCTATCTACGAAATGATTGGTGATAAGTGGACGAAGCTCGAGACGGGGAGACAATCAGCAAATCATAACTCCCCCGTGAAAAGTTAGCCCATTACATCACTAGAAAGACGTAGGACTGTGCGTATAATATACAAAACAACTGTCATTTTGTTCTTGCTGTCCGTTTGTCTGTCTGCCTGCCTGTTTGTCTGGCTGTCACTCACACTAGGTAACTAAAACAGCTTTCCCTCTGACTGTGCTACGCGTCTCGTGCAGGCCTGGCGGTTTTTATTTCAGAATACTAAATAGACTGGGCACTTAGAATTAAGAAGCATGCGATACGTATACAAGCCAAGCCATGGAAGTATCACACACAATTTAAAACTTGAAAGCTCGTGCATTGAAATCAAAGAACTCAAATACACTTATGTATATATATATATATATATATATATATATATATATATATATATATATATATATAAATATATATATATATATATATATATATATATATATATATATATATATATATATATATATATATATATATATAAGAGATCTAACAGACAATAATTCCAAAGAATGTACAGGGAAAGTTATTAGAACCAATGTGATGTAAATAAGAAGATAGCAAAGTGGGTAAAAAATAACTTGCCGTGAGCAGGAATCGAACCTACGACCTTCGATCATATTTCAAATATTTCAAAAGGAAAGCTGCAGGAAGCTTGACTAGCGTTTCTGAAAACTCGCGAGTCTATCACAAGAAATATTTACTTCCGGTAGTTTAGAAGCTACTCAGTCTCTTGATTGACACAAGCACATTCCTTTTGTTTAAATGAAAGACAGTGTACAATGTGCCTGTATTGCCAAATGTACTTTGAAACGTACTTCCCCGATCTCAATACGCACCTCACAGTATATTTCGATAAACTAATGCACAGTCATTCGCACCATTTTATACTGACTAAAGGCTCTGAACGCAATAAAGGCATTTACGTCAGCCTCGTCAGTGTCCACCACTGGAAGTAGAATAGAGCCTGTACTGCGTGTGTAGTGCTGATGTCAGCGTTACTCTTTCTAACTTTGTTAGCTTTTTATTTGGCTGCAACTACCGCTTCGATATTTATTTCATCTTGAATTCCCTCCTACATATTGTTCTTCTCCTTTAGCTACTGAATAGCTAAGCGTAGCTTCTAAGTAGGGTGACCCCCTTAACTGCATTGGACTTAAGGCAGTTTTATGTAGCTACTTTTGGCAAAACGCTTAAATATTGTAGCACGAGTGTCAGATATCACATAAATGTTTCACTGACGCCAGTACGATCACATTTAAAGATGGTGTAGAGTAATCTCAAGCGTGATTTATCATTTAGAACTTGAGAATTTCCAACTCATTAGGAAGTTCGACCTCCCGGAATGGACAGAGAAGTTATTTCTGCATGCAGATAACAGGAGAGGAGTACAACAATATTTAAATGTTTTAAAATACGAAAGAAACCTACGAAAAACGTGGCGGGGGGGGGGGCGGAAAGGGCACTTTGAGAAATTCAACCCTGATCTGGTGCGACGGGAAGGCTTCCTTCGAAACGGGTCACTCTGCCAACCGAGACGACGCTTCCATTAACAGCACGGCGACCGGGTGTGCAAATTCAGAACTCGTAGTACACTCTGTCCGTTTGTACTACCGCGCAGAAACTAACTAGGACTTGAAAACAAATGCGCACCCGGTGTCGTAGCAATGGCGTCATTATAACGTTGAGGTAGGCTTCCCGCGCCTCCCCGTGCCGCAGGACCCGCGAGATCACGCACGCATCTGCTGTAAAACATACTTGGTGCCTCGTTACTACTTCCACTACGTATACACGAGCAGCATCCATAAAAAATGTTTCTTCCAATTACAAGTTGGCGGCAATACCTTTGGTGGCATGCAATGGAAATATATGTCATACTATAATTCATAATTAACAACTTTGGTATGATATTTAGTTATACGTGTTCTCTCAGTGAGATTCTGTTCTCGTATCAAACTTTCTGCGATGCCACGAGTTTATGCATGCAACGTCAATCATAAAGTGACTGCTCAAGTCCTGTAAATGTGGCGAATGGTTTGACGTCACGCGCCCGCGTTTGATATACTCGTTAAGATAGAGCTGATGAAATACGGGTGCCATTTCACGGTACAAACCCGTTTTTGAGAATAAAACCGAACGGCCGCATGAAAGAGTGCAGCTTTTTTTGCGATGCGCATTTCCGGCAAACATCTCACACCCTTCTTTGGACGGTCAAATCACCTATTATCAACGGTGCGTTTTTAGAGTTCTACTCACGTATATTTCACGCCATGGGTCGGACAATAGCTAGTTCGAATAGTAGAATGTTTGAAACAATGTTAAAATGTGGGTGTCCAAATGACCTCAAATTGCGTACTAACAATCATTGAGGAACACTGAAAGGTGCCTAAACGTATGCGGGTATACTCAACAGGTATGAACTAATCTGTTATGAAGTATTATTGTATACAGTTATGTGTAAAACGCAGCGCATACAAAGCATAGACTTAGCTTTAGTCTTACTTTGGCTATCACCTTGCGTATTAATAACAATACAGTCTTGAATTTCCGTCTAATCATTGAATCGTTCATGAAGTTACTACTATGTGAATTCCTGGGAGACGTTTTCATTTAACGCAGTTGACTACGGAGTAACTAGACGCACGGAGGAAGCTTAAAACATCTCTGAAAGTTTCTCTGGCACCTAGCATTTCACGTTCGTTATTGATCGTTACTTTCCATGAAGCAGATGAAAAAAAATATATGCTCAGGCGCTTTGTTGGAGAAAGCAACTGTAAACTGTGCTCTTACTACGACCAGCACTGTAGGGCCGCACTGTTCTGGGAAAAAGAGAAAGTGTTGCGACAGCGCAAGTAGGGGCTTGGTCAAACAAAACATTTCTAGGTCACAAATAAAGAAAGAATTAGATACCCATTTCGGAATTGATACGTGGAACGTTCATCAAACAGAATTAGAAAAATATTTGTATGTTTCGGGGTAAATCAACGGTCAATTCTTTTAGTTCTTTATATATTAATGCAATGTAATTATATTCATTCTGAACTGAATTTATAAGATCATATTTATTCGTTCGTAAAATTTGAATGCTGAAGCTCATCCAGTGACAGTTACCCCGTGTATCTTTTTGTCTACTTAGCCTCTACATACACTGCATGAAGGCTTTTATGCGAAACACCAGATTTGTTTTAAAAAAGAACAGCCTTCTTAGCTTCTTCGAACCTAAAAAAAAATGGCAGCATACCCACGGAGTGAATGATGGAGAGTGGGGCGAAGCATTCGTCCGTTCATTCGTTCTTGCTTCAGTCTGTCCAAGCGTCCGTCTGTGTAACCATCCATGCGTCCATCAACCCGTCCGTGCGTGCGTCTGTTCGCACGTCCTACCCTGCGTTCGTCCATGCATCCGCCCTTGCGTCCGTTCATGCGTCCTTCCATGCATCGGTCTGTGCGCCCGTTAGTCCATCTATTCAGCACTCCAAGTACCACCATCTCGCATCTTTTCATGATATATTCCCCATTTGGAAGCATCGCCCTCCAGCGGACATTCCAAGGACTAAACGAAAGGTGGCACACGCACACTTTCTTACGGCTTGCGCTTCGTATCTACTTCCCACCTTTCCGCACCTCGAGTTCATTCATGGTATATACTAGTTCGTGGTATTCATGGCACTGGGGCTCAACGCTCGCTAAACCTTTCTAAAACTAAGGAGGTTACACCCGGCGAGTATAACGTAGCAACCCTTTCTTGTCGGATAGTGCTCAATGTACATGCCAAAGGCTGATAATGGGGATCGCAGCGTGCGCTTTAACTAAAAGCCGAATGCTCCTGTCTCTCATTCTCCATTAGCAGCCATTGGCATCTAAATCTAGCAATATTTTTTATTGCTCAACAACGCACAGAATAAATCTCTCGTCGGTGCCACCTTAGAGGTCAAAATGTTATACTTGTTGGATACTACAACGGCTACAAGGTGCGAACGGGTGCCGCAAGAAGCAGCTTCGCCCCTAAAAAAATAACGCAAAAAAGTAGGCACGGGCTGCTAAGCGATCATGATAAATCTTGTCTGCAGCACTGACCCATTAGAAACTGCGGTAACTGAAATAAACTTTAACAGCCTTGGTATTGTATTACGACTTACCCGAGTTCTCTAACTTTCTTCTGCATATATAAAACGGCGCTAAGTGAGGCCTCAATGAAAACAAAGTAGCAGGTTCCTCATGCACCGCAGCACACCCTAATAACGAAAGTTCAACGTGAGGCTTACAAGGTAACGCGCATTTGCCTAGTTCTGTTCCCAATTGCCGGGGCTCGAAATTTAATTACGCTGCACGAGTGTGGCACCTTCCGGAAGATCCACAGGCTTCCGACTTACTCTGTAATAAAGGCAAGAAGCACTTAACGAATGCACGGCACATAGTTCTGACCGTTGACTGGCCTCAAGAGGTCAACATGTTTAGAAGTTTTATTGTCACAAGATGGGAAAGAAGGTTTTTCTGGTCATCGATCAAGCCATATTACAGTGACTGGGTGCTATTTCTCCGCAAGGAGCTGTATATGCTCGGAGTGGCGCTTTGTGTGCTGCGTAATTTCGGCGCTAAGAGGCCTATACAGATTGAATAAAAACATTTCTGTCAGATGCTCCTTCATTACTATTTTCTGATCACCCAATATTCAAAATAAACAGCGCAAGAGAAGCAGTGCAAGAAAATGTAGTAAGAGACATTTGTGTTTCATGGCGCTACCTCGAAACCTACGGGCATAAAAGCTTTTCCTTGGAAATAATTACTAGTTATATTCCTTTCGCAAAATGCAGATACATTGAATGTAACGGGCAGCTGCACCTCCCAGACCATCACATTAACCCTTGCACATAGGTCGCTACACAAATACTACTCGAACTTTTTTACAGCAACACAAAAATCAAATCCAAGCTATTCTCACACCACGAATCCTCATATAGTTCTGCAAGTCTCCGTGTCAAAAAAAAAGAAAAAAAACAATATCACATAGAAGCTCGTTGATGGGTGGGCACTGCGGATGAATATTGAGTATCTGGAGTTCTTTAACAGGCACACAAATTTACATGAGTGGCATCTTTTCAACTTCATATCAAAACGTATCTGCCATGCTGAAGACGTTCCCATTATCCAAAGGGATAATGTCTTTGGTATACCAAAGACAGCATTCACCTGTTCATTTACCTTTCTCTCGCTGATTGTAAGCATGAACATTTGTCAAAAAACATGCGACGTATCAGCAGCTTGATACCGTATCCTGCAAAAACGTAGTTACTTGTCATTGTCTAGTACCTACACGTTCAAGGAGCACATGCGCCTGCGGAAAAACAATACGTCATTTCTTGTTGCAGTGCTTACCCACTGAGATTTGTATGGGCAAAATACAGCTAAAGCTGGCACAATAGCCAGCCCAGCAGCAGGATTGAATGCACAGCACACAGCCCATGCATACGGATACTGCGAATGACTGTGTAGCTATAACGAAACTGTTCACGGGCGATTTACCGCAAGTAAGGAAAATTCGGTACACAACTATATACGCACTTGAACACTTTTTTAATTGCTCAGTTGTGCACAGAATTCTACTTACAATAAGTCGTACATAGGACAGAGTGACTTCTGCAATAACTTTCGCTTAAAGCAGCATAATCAGTCTTTGAAAAAATGTAACGCATCACACCTTGCAGAGATGGAAAATTTTTCTGGGCATAGTAGCAAACAATTCCGTTATGTCAACGAAGATTTTCACATAAAAAAAGAAAAAGGGAGATGTATGCGTGTGCTATGCGTCAATTTCCTCAACAGACAAGGTGGTTGCGCATCTGCTTGACACATGTAAGGTCGAGTCACAGGCTTCGTGTTCTTACCAATGAGCGCGTGTTGACGTGAAATGACACATTTCGCTTTCATATGCATAATGTCTTCAATGCTTGGATTTGTGTATCCTGCTTGTGTAACAGAGAAACCTATTATGAGATCACAACAGGGATCGTTTTTGCCGCCATAGTTGTCCCCCGCCGCCGGAGTCCGTTACTACTATAGCGTAAAATCAGAAAAAAAAACTGAGTGAATAAAGACTGGAAAGGGCAGAATGAGATACAAACCCGAGTCCTCTGCGTGCCAGCCCAGTATTCTATCTGCGAGTTACGCTGGTTTCGAAACTCCAATACAAACCGACCCTAAACCGTCTTCATGTCGGGAAAAGAATCTTGGTAATATGAATACAACTGAAATCTTATAGAATAGCAAAAAAAACAACCAGGCGTCACACAATGCGAATTGCGTGAAGATGGGGTCGGCAATGCTTCGCACCCATTACAGAAGCATCAGGCATAATTGTTCATTGTCGTCAGCCACATCATCACAAAATTGCATAAAACTTGTCGCAAGTGTGTAGTGGGTGCCAAGCTTCCCCTAAGAATAAGAAAAGATGCAATAGTGAATGCCTTCTACTGCACAAAAATTACAATGATTTATTACTTGCTAAGAGACCGGTGTGACCCACTGAACACTAATAAAGTTCTTTCATCCATCTACTCATTATGGCATAGTTGGTACCCTGCAAGTGTGCTTGTAGCAGTTACCCAAAGAGTGCTTTAAAAACTCTAGAAAGGCCACTATTCCAGCTTTCACTGTGACACTGCTGTGCGTTTGGCGTAGGTCTCGTGATTTTTGCACAATTAATATTTTACTTGCGAGAAAGCGTTCGTCCTGTGCACTTTGTTAGTTATGTCTTTTCTGCAGAGCTGCATTAACCATGGAAGTATTCTAAATAGCCCACCTTTACATTTCACAGCATGTTGAAAATTTTACTACGGCTGTACATCAACAGATTTGAATAAACCAAAACCTGAAGTAGCCAACACTATCTTGAAATTATGGCCTTCATTTGCTTTGGTAATGCCTGTAGTTGCCAATCATGCACATTCGCTTATGCACTGAACCCAAAATTCGGAATATGCTTCACCGATAACCTTCAATGCTCATATTTAACCTTCAAAATGTTCGCAATACACAACTCTAGAGCCTCATGTCATCAGTCGCAGATTGACGCGGTTCTCTATGCAAGACATTGTGTTCGGGAGGATTAGGTGTGCGCTAATTCCGAATGAGAATGTGTCCTGGTGACAACAACGGGACGATTATACAGATGTTGCAAGGGGCCATGTTTTGGTTCTCTCTGAGATCTTTCGCAATTATATAAAACCGCAAAGCAAATAAAGAGCTTTCTTTTACTATGACAACTGTAAGGAGCATGTTTATTGCTCCTTTTGATAAAATTTCATTTAACGAAATGGTAGTTGAAGAAGGTCTACAGAACTGTCAACTTAAATATATTCAAATTCAGGCCATAATATAATGATTCAGGAATACTGTTTTCTTTAGTTGAAACTTAACAAAAATGGCGTATCAGAAAAACAGTTATTACAAATATGAGAGACACCTTCGCAAACCGTTCCAACATAACGGATGTTTCTTCATTTTTCTTCAATTTCTGTCTTTTAGTGCTGATTTCATTATATAACCGTTACACACTTCCATATCCACCAAAATGCAACTGGCGGAGCAGGGTTTGAACTACTCTAGTGTTGCACTTATTAGCACTAAAATGCCAGCCACATTGGTGGATGTGTCTTTTCACGCCCACCTGGGCCGAATGCCTCATGTGTGAGGCTGGCAGTTTTTCTTAAATAAATAAATACACATGCTAACTCTTTTAAATAGGCACTTCTTATAATTGTTAAACAGCTCACTAACACATCACTTACTAGCGCTTTACGACAGCTAAAGTTACTCTGTTGCACAGTTTTATTGCGAGAACAAGAATACCGGCGCAAGACCACCAACGGTCTTTCAAAAGAAGTGATGATCACGTAAACGAGTATTATTACGACAGTAGCAGCAATTTTGCTAAAGTGAAACAAACGGAGCACCAGGAAGGAGGATGAGACATCGGCCTGTATTGACAGGAAGCGACGCTTCCGCTCAAGTCTCTGTACACCTATTCCATCTTTCGTTTCTTTTTTCTGAACAACCAAGCCATTCCTTTTGTCACTTCTCGGCCTCCATAAGCCTACATTTTCTTGCTTGCCGGCTTCACCTCAGGTCCTTTATGCTTCCTCCTAGAAAGTTACAAACGTACTTCCGCGACCGACCCACCAGCCGGACTTCATGGTGGAGAGGTCGCAAACGCAATAATGCCCAGCAATGCCTTCAATATAGCTCTTGCAAGCCTAGGGCGTGTACCGATAGTACTGTAGCTGCTATGACGTTTTATTTTTAGCCGACCTAAATAAGTCGGCTGTGTCCCCCTCTCTTCCTCTTTCTTCGGCAGTTCACTTTGTTCACGCTTTGTCTTCTCAAGTTTCGTCAAGACTCTCTTTTCGAGCGTGATTCTTGTTTCTTTGCTCCTTCCACTGGCACCTGGTCAGATCGAATACTGTGAACGGCCACAATAAAGCCGCTCATGAGGCATTAATATAGCGGGTGTCGCATAAGCCTAATACACTCCATGCAGGGATAGAAACTTCAGGTTCGGGCGCTATGCCGTCTTGCTCCTGCTCATGAGGACAAAAAAAAACAACCAGTGCAGTTTCAAAGGAAAAATTAACATTTGAATCGCACACTGGCGTGTTTCTCGCATGGTTCATGCTCAGTTTATCACTTTAGTACTGTCCTTATTGACGTCTCGCTAAAAACATAGCACAGCGTCCATCGTCCTTTCGTACTAATAAGGCGATCATCATAACATAAAGTGTAAAGAAGGTACATAACTCGCTTATCCACTAGAAAAACAGATGAATGAACCTAAAATATGTATTTTACACGTTAAACTATCAACACCAGCTCAGACGTGTACCCACATTGATATAGAAGTTCGCCAAATTTTTCAAATTGAGTTCTGGGTTGACATTAAGGCCTGATCTCTGCTCAGAACAAGACATTCTTCAACCCGAACTACAACAGCTTCTGCTAAAGCATAATAATCTATTACAGTGAGTAACTATAGAAAGCTCCCAAAAAAAGTTCGTGCAGTATAACAACTAAAGACGCAGAGTCAGATTAGGTTGTGTGACAGGACTAGGCACTTCATCGCAGATAGGAAAACTATGCACACCGAAAGGACCTTCCCACTAAACAGCAACGCCAACTGTCTCGTTTGCATAGCTGCTGCTGCTTTCTCGGTATACATTTTGATTTGAAGAAGAACATTAAAATGGCTCTTGACAGATAGATCACAACACAACACTTCGTAGAACAAGAAATATGAGGGGCAACCTTAAATGTCTTTTGTTTCGCTAGCTCAGGGCGCTTGGCGCGCGACAAGTCTGAGGAGGGTGTTATATAATATTCAATAAACAATTATATCGCGCCAGTTTGTATTAATTCATCTTGATAGGGAGCGCAGTAACGTATACACGGAACACGTGTATAAGTTACAAGATATGTTATTCGTTAGGATTAGAGGCTTTTGGAATTGAGCATGGCGAAGTGAACTCCCGATGTGATTTACACGAAGAGATGCGGCAACGTTTTCAAACATGTGCGTTAATTTTTGTGGGTGTACTGTGTGGAGTGCAGTATCATATTTATTAATAATTTGATCTCTGCAATAAAAAGCATGATATTCTAATGAGGGTTGTCTTAGTAGAGGAACCCTGTAGTTTCAATCACCAGGAGTTTTTTATTGAACCAGCAAACAGGCTCCCACCTTTTTTTACACCACTCGATAGCGATGAAAGACAGAAAATAGAGGTGAAATCATACCTTTTTTTTTACTTCTTCCGAAATCTCTCGATAGTATTGGAAGAGTGAAGCGCAGATTCCGAAGTTCTTGACATCAACGCTTCAAAGTGTCCTTCGCCACACTTGCCCAAGAAAACTTGCCAAAACATTATTCAGCAGACACTTGACTCCCCCCCCCCCCCTATGATACAATGTACTTGATTCTGGCAAGTTAAAAACTCTTGAAGCCACACTAATATCCGTAAAAATACATTACTTCATGAGGAGTCAGTCGGAAAATTGCAAGATGGCGTTGCCACCAACATTGTCATGCGCGTACTTTCACTTACCAAGTGTTTTCTTCCCCCAGTAGTGCTGCAATTTGCATTGTGGACAGACACTTGACCTTTGAGCAAAAAATGTTTTTACAGACGATAGTTTTTCGTTAGGTACTTTGATGTAAAAATTTGGTCTGTCTGTCTTTTTGTACGTTTGTGTGTGTGCCTGCCGTAACGATACCCCAAACGGCCAACCCCATCCGCAGCGCCCACCAATAGTGCTCAAGTTTCAGCATTCATACTTCAGCGATTGTCGATTGAAAAGAAATTATTGTGCATATCTGAGGCACCATAACAACACGTCATTATTTTGTATGTGTGTCTTTATACGAGAGAAGATATACATAAGTAATTCTAAGGACCGTAGCCTTTCACACGCTGCGCTGACAATGCAACGCGAAGCTCAAAAAGGCAAGTGTTTCCAACTGCCCGTCGCTTTGCGTTCTACACCTTGTCACCAAAACAGGCGCGCACGCCTTCCTTTGTTTTCGAAGATAACTGTCAGATAGCACTCGTGTCTAACGCGCCTCGATGCGCTCGTTCACCTGTGATGCACGAATCGAGACTCTCTAAGACAGCGCCTCGAAAATACAATTCACTGATTTTCTCTTGAAGAACATCATATAAACGTTTCGTTTAATCTTGAGACGCAAGACTATTATCGTCTTTCGACGACATTTGCACTGAAACATACAGCTACAGTGCGAATGTTTTGTTGTTTAGGAAAAACGTATTGCCACAAACGTCAATAACACTCTACATAACATTTCCTTCTTAAATATACTCTAGTTTAAAAGAATTTTATTTCTGGATGTATCATACACAGCTTATGTGCACACAGAAAAATAGACATTGATGAACAATGTGTATGTACAATGCAAGCCGTTATATACAGCGAAAGAACTTATAGCGTATGCAGTGACGTACAATGCAAAAATTGTACAACAAAGACAGGACATTTATGACATAGAGATGAATAAACTTAAATAAACAGTAAGGCTATATGAACAAACAAGGGGAGGTCATTCACAGTGTAGCGTAATATTTTGCATTCACCTGTGAGGACAGTTTGTTCTCGTGTTCAAGAACAATATTTCACAAAAAGGACATGTTTTAAGGAAGAAAAGAAAAATACACACTCTAATTTCACAGTGATACAAGCTCTAGCCCACCTCTTCAATAGGGAAGGAAAGGCATGGAAACTCTGTTGGTTTTAACGATAAGAAATCGCGTAGTCCAGCATTGAAGGAAAGCTTTCTCTCTCAGCATGACTAGTTCTGCATTAAGATGCATAAGCATTATGTTTCTTAGCCGATGTAGTAGGGGAAACGTGGCTCTCTGAGGGCGTCCCCTAAGGCAGGCCAGTCCCCTTCGTTTCCATAAGACGAAAGCTCCGATAGCCATTAAGAGTACGACGAAGCTATCCCGGTGGCTAGACCTCCACTGCATACTTATTTGGAACATTCTGGTAACCATGCGCCAAAAGGTGCGCGCTACTATACATTCTTGGAAGACATGGTTCAGTGTTTTGACGCGACCACACTGCGGGCATGTGGCAGAGGGCGCCACGCCCCACGCCACAAGGCGGTCGGCCGTTGGTAAAGCCTCCCATTCCTTAAGTTAGTTTAGGTCACGGACTACGGAGGGGAGAGACGTGTTTGTAAGAGTCCAAAGTCTTTTTGCCCGGCATTTCTGGCGTTGTTCCTCAGATAGGCTTTTAAATGCTATTAGTTCGCTCATGTCGGTAGGGGACATTTCCATAAGTTCTTGAACTGGAAAACCATTTCGTCATTGTTGCAAAGATTTTATAACATGTGTGTAATACGCCGGTGGCTGCTCAGCAACTGGTCCCGTGTCGTTTGCTAAACCAAAAATCTTCTAGAGGTTCCTAGCAGATACACTACGAGTTACCTGCCTTGATACCATGAGTTCTCTAAGAGTGCCCAGGTACCAAAACCACATCACAATGTAATCAGCCACACTTCAAGCATGCCCGACTGTACTCGCTTGATCCTACGCTAAGTCTTCAAGTCCCGTCGAGGCTTTGCCGAGCAGACCAGACCCTGTTATGTAGGCTGTGGTTGGGCGTTGCGTTTACCAACGCCTACGCTTTCCGCATTGGGATGGCCGACACCGCAGCCTGTGGCCACTGTGGCAAAGAGGAAACAATCCAACATATTCTTTGTGACTGCCTAGCGTATAGTAAACAACGAATATGCTTTCGCAAGGAACTCAACATATTAGATGATAAACCTCTTTCGGAGCAGGGAATTCTGCAGTATCGACAGGATGCGACTTCACAGAAGAGGGCCCTTAAAGCGCTACTACACTTTTTGCGATCGACCAGCCTTACTGAACGGTTGTAGCTAGGACGCCCTTCCTGTGTGTGTTTTCGTTTTCTTATGGGTGCACGTGCTTTTTTTTCTCCATCTACCCCCTCTTTCTTTCCCCTACTTTCCCACCCCCAGCGCTGTGTAGCAAACCAGATGCCAATATCTGGTTTGCTACCTGGTCTTTGCTTTCTCAATCTCTCTCTCTTGCTGTTCCACCATCACCCATTCTCCACTTCAAAGGACTTCGTGCGTTTGTCTTCCCTTGTGCACCAGATCAGATGCAGATAGCCTCTACCTTTTTCATTTTTGATATACTGTCACGACACAATCTTGTCTTAGTCAAAGGATAAAGAACACAACTATTAGCAACATAATTAGTTCGATGACACACAGGCTTTAAAAACTGCTCATTACTATGTCGTTATTGTCATCCTGAGAGACAAGAAATATTCAATGAAATGCTGCTGTTGCAGCAAATTAACTAGCGTCTGCTATGAAGGCTACAGTCTGCTATGTTGCTTTGCTTTGGCCTGGCGTGTACAGCTTTTTATTTCTGTGTGGCATTAGATACTACTGCACTTTTGATACACGTTAGCACTATCCCGTAATATTCCATGTTGGTAAAAATTGTGCACATAGAATGTGCTGTAAAGATGTGAAGTGGCATTAGCTCTGAAACGGTATACTCGTATAAGCACGAATCTCGCAGTAATGTGCAATGCACTAAAGAAATAGGGGACAAACTGTGATTTACCACCTTCTTTCTAATCACATATTTTAAGGACCGTCAAAAACCTTTTACGGTTTGATAAGTGTTTTTCGGTAATAGACAGATAACAACGTGATACTTGCAAAGCAAAAGAACAATTATGAAAATAATCTTTGCTTTTTGAGCCATGGCGAAGAGGCGGCAGATTATCCTTCTCAATGCAGCAGACGTGTCAAAAACTAAACGCATCTCGTATAAATTTAGGTATATAGTATGTGTTGAAAAACAGGCATTTGTACTTTCATGTTTTTGTCATTCTTTCTTTGCTCTTTCATTTCTTCATCCAATTTATTTTCTGTGAAGTCCTGCTACAATACATCTATATTGTCTCCTGTGTTAACGTTTAATTAATAGTCATTGGCTATGTTTTTTTGCCTCAGCTAACGGGAAACAATTATATTTGATATTGCTTAGTTATTGTTAAAATGGTTCTGGTTCTTTCTCACATCCACGTATGAGCGCGTTTGTGCTTTGTATGGAAAGGTTAAGACGTGGTTCGGCATTCAACGCCCGGGTGATGGTTCTGCGCAACTTTAAAACTTTCTAGGCGTGGATGGCTGAGAAATATGCTGAACACTTGATCTAAGGGGAATCCTGAGTGACGAAGGCCCTCCAACACCTTACTATGCTTCTCTCTCTCCAGTATCGCACATACTCTAACTTTGTTTTGGCGATCACCTTCTTCCTCCTATTCCTACATCGCTTACTTCATTTCTTTCCGTTATACTACATTGCTTCCTTGAGGTTTCTTTTCCATCCCCTTTATTTATTCCTCTTCTCAAATGCTAGGCTTTTACTGTCACCTATTCGTGGCTTATGATTCGCTTCTCGCTATGCATTTGCCCCCTGTGCTGATAAGACTAAAACTTGCAACGACGTCGTTGTGAACGTATGTAGATCAACTACGATAGCTGGGTTCTAATACTTTATAGCGCTACCAAGAATTCCAATGTGTGTCTATATGTACACGACATGGTAAGTTTTCAGGTACAGTGTAGCACTGGAATGCCCGACGACACACGATCAAATCCCGGAAAACGTGGTTGCATTTCTTTAGGGATGAACAAAGCATCTCTTAGATTCAGATGCACACAACCTAATTGTAAAGAGTTCTCAAAATTGACCTGTAATCTGCCAGTTTGGTGTGCCTCATGGGGGTGCAACGCTCATGATTGATACGTATGCGTCATACAGATCTCTACATAGACATATATATGGACCAGATATACATAAATGCATGCAATCAACGATCCTTTTTCTGAATGTACAAAAAGTACATGTACCGATCGAGATAATCTGGGTTAATATGAATGATAAATGCCTCAGTAGCCCAAACACATACCGTTAATTATTATATTAATCAGCGATGACAGCCCTCAAAATTGAATGCAGTTTTGTACTTCTAAATCAACTGAACACTGCAGATGAGCAGGAAGGTGCTTCTAGTGCAGAGATGAAAGATATAACAAGAGCAGAACAACAATTCTGAATGCAGTAAAGCTTTCAACTGTTTTGTCGAAAGCTTTACTGAATTCAGTATGGTTGTTTGCTCTTTGCCAGATTTTTTCGAGAAAATGCGAATAAATGTGCAAAAGATGTCCCAATTCCAAAAGACTATGCTCCAGTCGACGGAGAGTATGAACATCTAAGAGCCATCAGACGACAACCCGAAAGGTCATATTGATGCAGCCGAAATTTAGAAGCGTACAAAAATGCACTGCAAATCCATGGTGTAATGCGCAGACGACTAGAAAATTTAGGTAAACGACGGTGGCGTGATTTTTTAGCATGTTATTTGCGCACACACATGTCTCAAAAATTTGGCTTGTAATTTGAATATTTATTGGCCCTTTATCACAAAGTATCCCAGTTCGTGTTCTTGCTGTAGCCTTTGACAAACGGGAAGTTATAGTCGCAGAAGAATTTTGTCAATTTATCAGTAGGCGCGCCGCATCACAACGTGCATTATTTGATAATTCTGTCGTGTTAGCCTTCGAGAACGTTTATGCTTTTTATTCGGCCCAGCATCCTCAACTAGACCCTGTATTTACGTTAAGTGAGCTGCAATGTGCCATAGCGTCATGTCGTCAAAAATCAGCCTGATGACCAGACGGCATTACGTACAATAAGCAAAAGAACCTTGGGCCAACAGGCACAACCATTCTCTTGGATATTTACAATAATTTATGGAAGCGAGAAATCATGCCCGAATGTTGGAAGTTTGCTCACATCATTCCGATCTTCAATCCTGCTAAGACGTCCTTGAGTCTTGAATTCTTCCGCCCAATTAGTCTGACAAGTTGCTTACGTAAGGTAATGGAAAAAAAATGATTGATGCGGGACTTTAGTAGTGGTGCAACAAAACCGGTGTATTGTCCAACTACTTAGGAGGTTTTAGGAAACAGAGATGCACAATGGATGCAATACTGGACATACAAACCTATATAGAGCATTAACGCACCTCTGGTAGTTCAACGGTCGCAGTTTTTTTGGACACGAAAAAGGCATTTGACACAGTCAGCCACACTCATGTTCTGCTGAGTATGTTGAAACTCGGACTGTCCTGGAGGTCTTTGCGGTGGATATCTAAATTTTTATCAGGTCGCAAGAAATTCATTCAGACGAGCGAAAGAAAGAGTGCAGAACACGACGTCAGACAGGGAGTGCCACAAGGAAGCGTACTATGCCTTTTTCTTTTCAACTATGTTATGGGTGACTTAGCATAAAGACTGCCTTATAGGTTGAAATACTCTATAAATGCAGATAATGTGTGCACTTGGGCATCTGGCACGGATGTTTTGTTAATTCAGATTGCATTGCAGGACGGCATAAATATTATTAAAAACTTTTTAAAAGAAAGAAGAATGGTTCTGTCGCACGCAAAGACATCTGTGTTGCCCTTCACCCATAAGAAGTTAAAAAAACTTCAATTTGAATTTAGAAGAAGAGCCACTAATTATTGTGACACAGCATCGGTTTCTCTGAGTAATACTTGCTAGGCAGCTATCATGGGCACCTCACATAAACAAACTCGAAAATGAGGTGAATATGCTTGTGAATATACTCCTCAGAATGGCTGGCACATCATGGGGTGGATCTGTATTATGCATGCTCGCTGTTCACAATGCTTAATCACGACAAAAAGTTGCATATTCTGCAGCAGTCTTACACGGTCTTCCCAGCACTTCAGAGGAGCGACTTCAAAGGCTATTAGCTAAGGGACTGCGTGTCTCGCTACGTGTTCCACGAGCGACTTCCAGCAGCCTTGTCATAACAGAGACTAGACAACCGCCCTTTCCTGTCATGAGAACAATCGCAACATGCCACCATTGTTTTCACTTACAGACGCAATACAAGGACCACTCATTGGCACTGGCGATTTTGCGAAGGGATAAAAGCAATGCTCATAAAGAAACACAGAGTAATGTACATATATTACCAAGAAATGAATTTTGGAGCTCTGAAATGGACTATCTTCTATGGCTGCTTGCAATACCAAGCATTGAATTCTCAGTAGATGGCATTATCAGAAAAAGAGACATGTTCATCGAAGCTGCTCAAACACTAGCGCTTTATCAGATACACATGTGGTATCCAGTGTACTATCAGCGGCGAATGGAACCCGAACAGTGGCAAGCCTTTGCGATGGTATAGTAAGCGCCGTCCAGCTTTCAACGTCGACAGGCACCCGTATATGCGTAGAGCTGCCGAACAGTATGCGTGCGCCTGTCAACGTTGACAACTGGACGGCGCGCACTACACTGTCGAAAGGCATGCCGCTGTTTGGGTTTCATTTGACGCTGATAGTACATACACGTTTCCACAGATGCCTCAAGTATTGATGATTGATTTTTAGAGTTTAGCGTTCTGAAATCACCGTATGATTGTGAGAGACGCCGTAGTGGAGGGCTCCGGAAATTTCAACCACCTGTGATTCGTTAACGTGAGCACACGGGCCTACAGTATTTCCGCCTCCATCAGAAATGCAGCTGCCACAGCCGGAATTCAATCCTGCGACCTGCGGTTCAGCAGCCGAGTACGCTAGCCACTATACCACCACGGCCGGGCGATGGCTCAAGTATTACAACGTCTGTAACATCAGCATTTATAGTACTATCGCTCGATATTCAGGAATCATTTTTTTAGTCACACGACGTCATTTACTACAGCTGAGGTTTTGCGCTATTCTGTATGCTATAAAGTTTATAGGCTCGGCTGCAGACGCGAGAAAATGGGTACTTTTCAGTTACTCCCATGCCGCATTAAGATCACTTTAGAGTACAAACATAACAGTAGTTAGTGATAGTACGACATACAAAACGCTGAATCAGCTCACCAAAGGAAGAAATTCGCAACATGAAATCCAACTCCAGTGGATACCTGGCCATCGCAACAATCCTGGAAGCACAGCTGCCGATGAAGCGGCACGACAAGCACAACGCAAAGATGTTACTATTTTTTTTACCAATTTCGAAAAATGAATTGCGTAAAGGCTACAACCTTCAGAAAGAGCAATACTGCTTGGGTGGACCAAGGTACAAAGAGCTGTGATTTATATCACATTGATTCATTAATTGAATTCGAAATTACGCTTCAAAATTGCGGAACCACGTCGGTTTCGGAACTTCAGGGTTTTGGTTGGAGTCTAAATCATCTCCCCGAAATTATTCTGGCTTTAGGTAGAAGTATGGAAGTCTTATTCACCGATTGAGGCTGGGCACTGCAAAGGTAAAATTTTTTTTCACAGAATTGTCACAGCTCAAAACTTCTGAATGCGAATTTAGATTTATAGATGAAGACGTATGAGACCTTCTCATCGACTCTCCAGAACATGACACGCCAAAACGCCGTCTTAAATCAGAACTGTTGGCATTAAACCGCAGACCATTTAGCATGAGTGGGTGAGTGAAACAACTTTATTGACGATCCGGCATAAAGGGGAAAGGGGTAGGGGGATTAAAGCGAGACAAGAGCGTGCTCGGACGTCCCGGAGCAGCAACCTACTCGCGTCAAACCCGTGGTGGCGCCGCTTTCGGCCGCTGGCGTTCCAGGATGCTAAGCACGTGCTGGACCACGTACCTTTGATTGCCTGGCTCTCGGCTGATGATTTTGCTGCTTATGGCAGTGAAGAAACTTGGGCCATGGCCAACTGGAGTTTTACAGACGCACGCTTTAAAAGCATTAACACGTTTCCTACAAAACAGCGGAATTGTTGATAAGTACTAAGAAATAACGAATTTTCAATTGTATAACACATGCCATACTTATTACGTGAATTGGGAGCTGCTTTCGTCGCGTAGAAGAAAATTGCAATTAAAACTTTTATATCTAATATTTAATAATTAAACTGGAGTCAATAAGGATATGTATTTACAGACGCCGTATTATTTGTCAAATTGAATTGATCATCCTTTTAAACTGAGGGAATACCGTCCCAGGACTGGAGTTTTCGCAAATTCTTTTTTTGTCAGAACAATACATGAGTGGAATAGGCTCACAAGTGTACAAGTGTCTGCTGTAAATGAAAATTTGTTTCTTTCGAATCTGTAACCCCCCCTGCTATAACGCCTTCGGGCGCTGCAGGTATACTTCAAATAAAGAATAAAGAATAAAGTATCATATGACACCCGTCATAGGTGTGCTGAAGTGAATGATATTTCGACTGTTATGTACACAAGATCAAATACATCTTCATAATTACCAGACGTGTGCTCTGCTGTTTTGTGCTGGTTGGATCGAATATTTACGAGGGATAAAATCAAAGACTTCATTTGTTGACTTTTGAACACTTCCTTATAATTTTGTTGTGATATGGGCGTACAAGTGTGTTTTTGCATTTGTGTGCCCGAGTGTTCCATTTTACATGCAATGCTTTGCATGTTTTACTTTAAGATACGTGTTCAAGTTTCACTCAAGGGCAAATGAGTAGCCGGCGCCATAATTGTGAGCCAAAACCTTCTTATGTATCATATTAATAAAAAACCCATACTTAATATAGGCTGTGGGTACGCTCGAAAGTGAGACTTGGTTTTTAATTTTTCGCTTCATCATGGGGCAACATCTGAAAAAGAGAACTAGGAGCATGGCACCGGTTATAGGTATTGATTCGACCACAAGACAACATGACCTTTCACAATATTCAGATTGCGAACGTAGAGTTTGAGCACGTGAATAATTTGGTCAATCATGAAAGGCTGATAACAGCTCCATCGATGATTACGCTTGATATGTATATGGTGTTTCTGCGTGGTCCTTATAAACAGGATCAGACCTGATCTGGATTCATAAATCTTGATTTACGCACGGAAAAAAGGCTCCCCGGGGTGCCTGCTCGTTGGCCAAACTTCTTAAGCAGACGGGTTTGCTTCAAGTTCACTCTACGGTGGCCATGGCATCAAGACAGTGCAAATTGCGTGATAGCAGCGCTGATTAAAAATGGCTACAGTAATGCGCATGGTGACAGAAACGCATGTGGGGTATCTGCGGTAGTTATCACAGAAACACCGCGTACGTGCCTAGACGTCAGCGCCGCCACTCAATGACACTGTGAGCAGTGCAAGACTATCAGCTTGTTTGTTGCGCTATATTTTGCCAACTCAACACGTGCCTCCTGTAGGCATGTTCGAGGGCGTTCCTTCTTTTTCGGGTGGGTTGTTTTGTTCCACCTGCAGAATGGAAATAACCACTCTCTATGGCAGCAAGGGTGCCCGCTCCGCATTTTTGCGCTGCTCGTTTTGCTTCCACCAAGTATTTCAGATAAATATAGGAACACGTTTTCATCGGGGGTGCTCGCATAATTGCGGCTATGCAGCTCTCTGTGGATACGTCGTGATTGCGGTGAAATAAATGCGATACCTAGTAGCCACGTGAAAATATAACTTTTACTTCCACGTGCGTATGTGCAAAGTGTGCGCGATAAAGATGGTAGATGAAGAGTGCCGCTGTCTGGCGTTACGGCATCAACAATTCTCCTCGGCAAGAGCAAAAATGGTGGACGGACTTGATATTCGCAGCGGGTTGGTTGTAAACCAAACTGTCTGACGTTTGAACTCGATACAAACTTGTTGAAGACCCCACTTCAAACTTGTTGAAGACCCCACTTCAAACTTGTTGAAGACCCCACTTCGCGAGTTGAAGACCCCACTTCAACTCGCGACCATCCTGGTGCCTGTGTAACTGTCAAGCATTTGATGCGGTGAATGCTATGCAACAGCTTCTTTGCATACAAAATAATTTTGTCATCTTTCACTACTTGTGCAAGGCTGAAGCCACTAAGAATTGTCATAATCTAGCTTTTTCCAACATTTCAATTCACTCGTCTCATCTGCTAGGTCCGCTTCAAAGTGAAGGCCGCATCATGGCCGTTTTAATTTGATTTACTAATTACCTAGGGCTCAATGGACATGGCACTGGTCACTTCTGTCTTAATTGTAAAGGTTTCAATTAAAACGGTAATAATTATCTGGGGTGTATATATCAGTCCTCATAAGTATAGAGATATTTAGCATAACATTGATTAGCACAATAATTATTGTCATTATAATTGTAAGATCTAATTAACATTGTTTTACACGGTGTGCTTATGAATAACGACACATTTATTAGCAGGATTTACATAGCATCCAATTAGCATGCTTCATTTAGGACGGTTGCATTTTTACATGACTTGGTTATTAGGTCTTATTAGGGTGCGACGTAATTACCGCAGTCTTTCTACCTATTGGCCTCATTTTTGTCATATAATTTCCTGACCTAGCTAATTAAGTATACCACCCAGCCATTTTGCTACTTAGCCGCATGCGCGTGCTCGGGTGCTAGCGGAGGATGAAGGTAACATAGAAGGTGCGCACCGGCCGAACAGCGCGCTAGAATGTACCGGTTTACCATGATGATTAACACGTGGCCTCAGGTATAGCTGCAGTCGCGATGTTGCGAGGCGTTCGGCTGGAGCGATTCCCAGAGGCCACCATGATGATTATTTTACAACAGACCTAAAGCAGGCATTAAAAGCTTAAAAATGAATTTAAACAGGTCGTGTTTTTACAAACACTTCAGGAAAACCTTCAGACACTTCTGTTGCATCAGACCACTTTTGCACTCAATAGAACGGCAAACAAAGAAGAGATGCACATGGTTTGAAAGCACAGCCCAAGTTTGTCAACCATCCTTTACACCAAGCCGGGTGCCATCGTAACGAGTGGAACGCAGCGCGCTTAGGTATATACCTGACTTTGTTCGTACTGTTGGCTCACCCAGAAGGGATGGAAGCCAGAGCTCGGAAAGATCCCGAGCTTCTCCAAACTCGGGCAATCATTTAAGAGTGCATCAACTAGCACTGCATGCAGTCTGACGCTTTTCCTTTGGACTATTTTTGTCGAGAACCATCTCCTATATTCTGACTGATCAGATACACAAGGTGGTCAGAAGCAGCGCCAATGTCTGACATCATGTGGGAAATGGTTGCTTGTACTTTTGTGTCTGCCTGGGCTAAAATTTTTGGTGTTCAATCAACGTCGAATACTAATAAACGCGCAGTTTCAGTCTTTTTTCTTCTTTTCCCAAGTTTAGCCCTTTCATACTATTCCTCTCTGCAACACTTTCCATGGGCTGTGCGCGCATCGGAACCACTGTGATCATGCTGAATTGATTGACATAGAAAAACTACATCGCCATCCTAATGTAACACTCACCCCTATGCTTCATGCCGAAGATTGGGCATGGCAGCTTTTTAGCGTGCTTCTGGGCCTGTGATCAGCAGTCCCACCAGTACTTTCTGCTCTGAAGCCGAGATGGTTTGTAGCTGCATGCTCCACCAGCCGATTGACCTAGTCAATCCCGTAACTACGTAGATTGGTTCTGATCCATCTTTATTTGTCCAGCGCCTGTGAAACTTCATGCAAAACTTGCGATATCACCGTTTTCTGCTTACACAACATCAACAGCAACGGTGAAAATTATATTGCCATATAATTGTTATCGTAAGAAAAAAACATCCGCCTTTGTTTCCACGCACATGAGCTTTTACACTGCGCCTCAAGGCATTCTGTTATCAGGATTCAAAATATTGTTTTCAGTTTAACGCTTGTAAGGCGTTGAATAGTGTGAGACTCACCAGCAGCAAACCAAAGAAACGACTTGAACCTCAATAACAAAGCACATTTCTTTCCCATCAGGCCACACACGCCTATAGTTCGGTGCTAGACTTATTCAAATAATGATAACAACTTTCTGATTAACTCTGGCAACTTCGTGGCCTGAGCAATGGCAGCCCAGAGCAGGATCAGAATCTCTGTCTCTTCACCGCCTCGCGGGCTCGCTGGATGGCCCACATTTGATCCTGGAGGTTGGAGCTGCGCAGCGCAGCTGTTCACCGCACCTCAGATTCATCTGGGGAGATGGCAAGTTGTTCTGCTAAAACTGCACATTTCCAGAAAACGTATTTTATTGATGCGTATGCCTAGCCGCCCATTTTGCAGGTATCACCTTGATAGATATCTGGGTATATTCTCTTATAATAAAAGGGGTTGGGGAAGGTCTCAGTTTGTTATTGCCTCGAATCTACTGCTTCAGACCTGTCAAGTTTGGGGGTGGGGAAGGATAATTACGCATAAATTTTTGTAAAAGTTAGTAATGTCGCAGAATCGGGTCATTCTATCCTTCTCTGTCCAGCCCTCCACGGTATGTTCATCCCCTGAAGAGGACTTTTCTACGCGGGCGCAGAGAGTGAGACCACGCGCTAGGCGATGGGCTTCCCTATTATTGTTGGGCATGGGGGGGGGGGGTGAGCCGGGAACTATAAGATGCGTCATTCTTCTTTCTATTCAGATATTATACAGTCTGCGTTGGCGTTAAGGATAGCCGCGGTCTCTAGCGAATATTTGTTTTGTGCATATTTTCTGACCGCTGTCTGCCGATGTCTTTGGACATATCGGCTATTGTGGGGAACTATGGCTAGGGCTATCTCCAGTTCTTCGCCCACCTCAGGGTATCTGCTGCATACATATATGAGCTGAGAAATCGTTCGTCAGTATTGAGGACCGCTGCTGCGAAGGCACGTAGATCTGCATATTCTGCGGCGTCAAAGAAGAGCACTGCCTTGTCCCTACTAAAAACTTGCAGTAGAGATTAGGCTCTGCTCTCTGTTGGACCCTGATTTAGTTCAAGGTGCATTTTCTTGGGTAAGCTAGTCACAGGAAGATTTTCACGGACCGGGCTGGGGAAGAATTTTTTATCGCTGTACTGCCTGTGATGGGCTATCTTGAGTTCGTCCAGGATGCTCCTGCCCGTTCGCGTCCTAGATAGTGTCTGTAGTTGCGAAATTCGGTGTGCCTGCATTACCTCTTCAAGCGTATTGCGTATGCCCAAATGCAGTAGGAGTTCACTGCTTGCGCTGTCAGGAAGTCACAGCATTATGTTGTGTGTTCTTCTAGTGAGGACGTCAGGGAAATCGGAAAGATTTATTGAAATTTATTTTTATTCAAAAATGTCCATAAAGAAGCACCCCTTTGTAAGATGATTCTTCCTGTTTCAACACGTTCTTGCAAAAAATACAATGATTATAAAGAGTTCTTCCATAGGCTGCTGTAGCAGGAATATAAAAGAATGACTTCACTTTACCTGCACTTTGCTGATTCTATTCACCGCCGTGCACCGGACTCTGCGTAATTCTTTTGCGTTTAGACGACTCTTTCTGCGTGTTGTATAATTTTGTTGCTGGCGCCACGTGTGTAATGTATACCCATGGCACTTGAGTATTCGGGTACCCAGTTTTTTTCAAAATGTCCGGTATTATAATTTTCGAGGAGCGTGAAAAAAGCATAAATATTAGCGTGCAGATTAGATTTTCATTGCAAAAGCATGCAGATTAGATCTCCATTGATGTATAGGGGCTACACTTTCTGCGCTGTATCTATTCTGTATTCTAAACACACAGCCTGATTCGGAAGCAGCCTTCCGATTGAGAGAGAGGCTCGCAAACAAAGTTGGGAATTGTCTAATGAAACAGGCATCGTTTCAAACTGATTATTTTTCGTTTAAAACCTCCTATAGGAATGCAAGACACGTTCTTCTTCCTAGCTGTTGGACAATGAATATTCATATCCAACCAAGAATAATAATCTTAAATTGCTGATCGCAGAGATGGAAGAGGTAGCTGGCAATAAAAAAAGCTTACGTAATCTATTCGTAAAACACCTCTGTAAAGATCTACTTGAGTGTTCACTGCACATTGATATATAAAACATTTCCACTTTCTATGTTTCGGTTTTTGGCCGCTATATCACAGTTCATAACACTTGGTGGTACATCTCTATCCCGAAGACCAACGTCTGTGCTCAATGAATAAACAAGCCATTGTGGTAGCCGTAGGTGTTAACAGCCAGAGCGCATTCGGAGGAAGAGCTGTGGTTGGCACAAGATCGTCTCATATTGATAGCCGAAGTTGAGCCAAGGTCGGGCAGCATGCTCAGCAGGTATTGCAGTGAACCTAGAGGTTGTCGGTGGGATTCCAGCTGATTAAACGTTTCGGATGCGAAACTTTTTATGGTCAAGCTCATTTCAATGTGTGGTGTGAACACTCTTACTGCGCTTGTGCGTCCCGCCTCGCAACGCTAGTGCAGACAGTGTCTCACTGTATACACTCACTTTCCACTCAACGCTAATGCATGTGGCGTCTGCAAGCGAGTATCTTAACCACACCGACTGCTCGCGCTGTACAACCATGCACTGGCCACCCGTATATATAGGCACTGTTTTCTGACCTCCAAAGTAGTGTCGGTCAGTAATTTCTCCTATGCATTGTTGAACAATCCAAACTCACAGCGTCCGCCTTAACTATAAGCGAACTGCGGGTCTCTGTGTTTAGGTGAGCCTTTCTCTTGAGCCGCGACTGACATGTTCAAGTAGAACACATCGGCTCATCACTGCGCGCTTAGCACCTCCAGAGGTGTCTCACTTTCGCAACGTCGCGATGAGAGCCGCCAGTGTAAGCATTAGCACCCGCTGCTTTGTATGTACACATTATTTCCTTAGCGGAAATGTTATATTAATTGCGAAGCATTTCTTAGCGAACTTAGGTGACTTTGAGCGTATCTATCTATCTATCTATCTATCTATCTATCTATCTATCTATCTATCTATCTATCTATCTATCTATCTATCTATCTATCTATCTATCTATCTATCTATCTATCTATCTATCTATCTAGCCGCCTATGACATTTAGCTTTCCTGGCCGTTTCAATAAAGATATCTATACCAAACGTGGTATGGCATAACATGACGGCATGAAGAACACATTTAACTGTCATAAGATGACAATTGTGATATGTATGTCACGAATGTCATGATTCACATTTCATGGTCCTGCAGCTCTTGCGGGGGCTTCGTTCACATGGCATCTTGCAAAACTGGTATGGTATGGCATCATTGCAAGGCGAACATAAGCTACAGATCCTAACATGAATAATATGGCATGCGTGTCATGTAACAACATGACTACAGGCCACGCTCATGATACATTCGCAGCTGTTTCGTTAGCGTCACATATACCAAATTTGGTAATATGGGACGCGAATGGACGATATAGGTAAATGACACATTCAAACATGATAATCACGACATGCGTGTCATGTAACAACACGACTACAGGCCACACTGATGATGCGCTCGCAGCTGTTTCGCTATATTCACATATGCCAAATTTGGTATTACGTGACGCCAATGAATGACGAAGGTATGTGACTGGTGCGAACATGATAATCATGAGACGCGTGTCATGTAGAACATGACTACATGCCACAGTCAAGGCGCCAATACATTTTGACGCGACGCAGTGCGCTCGCTCGCCGGCGATCATTTCGTCGCATCACGCCGGCGTTGCTACGCCAGGCGCCGGTCCTGCAGCGCCGGACGCGCCGAAATGCGCATGCGTCCAAGCAACGCAGCGCGGCGCGTGCCTGCATATGCACGCAGGCACGCGCCGCGCTGCGTTGCTTTGAAGCATGCGCATTTCATCGCGTCCAGCGTCCTTCCGTCACGAAAAGAAGGAGACGCAGTGTTGTCCGGGGTACGCATTGGTGCGAAACGCAGCATGTTGCATTTCGCACCGGTTGTCGTCGGGCCGCGCCGACTGACACTGGTCGCGCCTGGCGTCAGACTGCAGAGTGCTCACGTTCTGCTAACGTAGCGTCGCTGTGTCCAGCGTGCGCGAGCGTGAAGGCTATACTTTAGTATATTGGGCTCTTCATTATGCGCTTGAGGCCGTTTGGCTAGCTCCACATATACCGAATTCCGTGTTACGTGACGTTAATGGATGACGAACTATATTACAGGTTCAAACATGATAATCTTGACGCGCGTGTCATGTAGGAACAAGACAACATACCACGCTCACAGCGTGCTGGCGGTCGTTTCGCTTGCTCCACATATAATAAATTTGGCATCAGGTGCCATGAATAGATGACGAAGTTAAACGACACATCCAAACATCATAATCATGACAAGGAAGTCATGTACGCCATCATTTACCTCCACCTCGTAACGTTCTGCTGATTTTAAAGTGACACATCAACATTTTTCATTCGTGCTTCGCAAATCATCGATTCCAGCTGTACGTGGTATCTGCCAATTTTTTTCTTTAACATCTAAGACTGCACATTCTGACGTCATTTCTTTCAGTGCTCGGAGGGTGAGAAGCAGTTTATTGAACAGCCGGTAATTTGGCCTAGATAAACGTATCAAATGTCTTTGTCAGCTAATGGTGCTGTCAGAATACTATGAATAAAAGTGCTGGCGCGGAACGTGAATCTTGAAACCATGCTGCGAATGAACCAGCATCTTAAAATGTCCTTATTGAACTCGTGCAGTAATGAAATTATTTATTAATATATTTATTGATTTCCGTACAGGCTCGACGCAAGATTGTCTTTACATTCCAAGCCGTGTCCTAGGGTGGTAGAAGGAAACATATTATTACAGAGAATGTATCACAAGAGTTGCGGTATATTGCACGTTTGAGTGGCAAGAGACTATTCCGGGACGCCAATAGAGTTGGCCGCTGCCCGAGCGCGCCTCACCACGGAGCACTGATAATCAAAGCTGGAGCAGCGGAGCAGGTACTCTTCCCAAGCCTCTCTAGTTGGGATGGGGAAATGGAATTAAAAATGAAAGGCTTTGGTGGTGCACGAAACGCTGACGTGGCAGGTTTTCACGAGGACCTCACACGTCGAGTAGGTGCCACTGATTTTTGGCAAAAAATTGCTTGCGACCGCCGGAGTGCGATAGGTGTACATCTGAGGGTGGCATAGTATTCGCTCATCCGCTTTCTTTGGACCCCGTGGGGGGTCCGGGTAATGACGGTGCGAAGCCCGGTGGTTAGCCAAAATTTCTTGGAAGCGCACCAGGTTCGTATTGCCATATTCCAACTCGGGACATGGAGACCTCGGATGAGAAAAGGTGGGCCAGTGGCATATGCCACATAAGTTCCGGGCAGGCCCGAGTGGTCTGAGCTCTGAATTCGGTGAGGTGCCAGTGGGGCGAAGGAATCCTGACGGTATTCAGAACAGGGGGAGCGCGAGTCTGTCAGGATGATGCGTGAAATGGGATGCGAGACGTCCAAAGCAATGGCAACTTCCTCAGCTTGCATCACAGCGTTGGCTCTAAAGGAGAGGCTATCGACATGTTTTCTCTCTGTGATCATGGCGGCCAAGAAGTTACTTGAAGGAGACGGGCCCGATACGTCTAGGTAGAAAATGTCACGGTGATCGTAGTGTCGCACCTGGAGGGTTGCGGAACATGCTAGTCTACGGCCTGAACGTATCAGCTCAGGGTTCATGTTGTAGGGTAGCGGTTACACCCATAGTTTTTGACGCCAGAGTTTTGGTACTGGTGTCTGAGTGTCTTAGAGATCGCATCGCGACAAAGTCAGTGTAGCAGACATCGCCCTGAAGACATCTGCGACAGACGATTAGTTTGGCTGACGCGATGAGCCTCCCGCAGCTCTACAAAGGAGTTACGTACCCCAAGTGCCCCGAATAGGCTGTTGAAGGTGGCAATGAGATGGTCGAGTGCACGTTTGTGCAGCTGGCGCTCCTACGGGGAGGCGTACAGAACGCGATTGGTCACAAACTCATGAGCCAACCGCATGAACTGGGTCCCGTAGAGACCACCGGGCTTAGTAGATGCCAACCGTATTGCACGGCTTGCCTCTGCGCTGATGCGCCAGAGGCTTGCTACTGTGGTCTTAGGATCCAAATATCTTGTGATGTGAAGCCCAAGAATTCGAATTTTTTTGACTGATAGAACGGAACGAAGACGGTAGTAAAACCTTTATATCATTTCACTGATGTTATACAGTCTATCGAAGTTGTCATGACCACAGACAATCACCGTGCTGGTCATCACTAAACCGCACTTAAAGAGTACTGCTCACTTAGAGGGTACTACATGTCAATGGAATACGAGGGTAGTAATCTTGAGGAAAAATAAGCTATGAAGAAACCGTGGCTTTCTTCGGTAAGCGTCTCCGTTATCGCACGCAGCGAATCATATTTCAATATACATTCCGACAAACACCCAAGAAAAAGCTAATACGGGCGGAAATAAGTCACTGAAGTCACGGTGGACCCAAGCATAAAACAATTGTGACCTAAAAAGAGTACCTCGCCCAATGAAACCCTTCTACATAGGCAATACTTGAGTTGTGCACTAAGCGTGTCTTGTTAAGAGTAAAAATCTACAAGGTAACAAGAAAATGTCATTAGGCGTGCAATACAATTATTCCACAAAAAATTGAAACTAGCAGCGAATGTTTCCGGAGAACTTAACTCGTGCAGCTTCTCAAGGCACCAAGCAACAGCAAAAAAAAGGATGGAGAAATGATAGAGGCTGAAGGAGCTGTGAGCTAACGAGCAAGCATTCTTCCACGACACTGTCACGAGTTCCTCGGTAATAATTGAGGCACAAGAAGCACCCGTCATTACCTTATTACAAGCCGTTATCTTTTTTGAGTGTTAGCTGCCATTCCCTCGGCTATATAATGCCAGCTGCTGTGGTGTCTGAGTGATTGTACCATGCGCACTAGATTAAAAGAAAGCTGACGTCATAATACCTTTGTCTCTAACCTTGGAGTCGGTGTTTCGCATTTGTGTTTGGTCTCTACCTGTGCGTACAAAGCCACGAACAGTAAAATTGTTAGCGGACTGAAATGTGTGATATGGAATGAACGGTAGTAATTTAGGAACAAAATTTGAGATGCGTTATGAGCGGGGCTCAAAAATATACAGCTGCGATGGTGTTTTGTATCCTCTGTCACACTATGGCTTCTGGCCGCGTACGCTATCATTCATTCAATGACATTCAATTTGTTGCTGCTGCCGCTCCGTTGATGTATATTTTCACCTAAGAGGTTTTCTATTCATGCCTATGGCATGAGACATTCAGGATTCTCGGTGATATCCCTATACCCTGCTCAAGGAACTAGGTAAAGTTCCTTTCAGAGCCACGAAGGCGCCCCATTTGAATGTAAATAGCTTCCGGAGCTCTGCTTTCAAATAGAGATTTGCTCTCGTTCTTGCAATTTAAATAAAGCGAATGATGAAATGGGACAGCCAGGTAGCAAGGAAAAAAATCACGTATAATTGAAGTCGTGCCGAGAAGCCGGTTTCCTATAAGATTGACGATATCAATTTCGTGTATATTCAGGGAATGAAGAACGACGAGTCAATACATCAGTCTGTATTTCAGAATGACGTGAATACCATAATAAAAATATGTCGGTATTGCGTGCATTGTACAATTTTTTTAAAGGAGTTAGCCGAAAAACTGATGTTCAAGGTATTTTTTTTTTCAGTCTTCATTATAGTGGTGATGCACATGGAGCAGTAATTTTATTGGTCACTGCTTGGATGGTTGAGCCGCAGACAGTTGTATTTAGCCTTACCGTCACAGGCCACTGCTGTTTCTCCAGTCCGATCATCACTATATTCATCATCATAATAATCACCGCTGAAGCGAATCCTATATAGTGTACTCTGTAATTTCAACGCCAACGTGGCCGGGGTGAACACACAAAAAGTATACAACCTCTCCCCGCTCTGAAGATACAAGCATGCGTGCACGAACGACAATGCGGCATTGGTCAAAGCGCAGCTGGGGGTGCACGCAGATCGCAACGAACTGAGCGGTGACATTTAGAGCATGCTCTTCTAAAAACAGGAGAAGCATCACGTTCGTTTTTCTTCACCACCACGTGCTCTCAGTGGGCATCGCTTCGTCATCGGAGGTCTAAAAATTGAACCTCCTTGGCTTCATCACATGAATTCTTTATCTCTCTTGCCTTGCAAGTGGCTCGGCACTCTCGCAACCATTCAATTCCATGAATAAATTCCTAAAGTACCACGACATTATACATCTTTAGTACGAATATGAATGACAGAGGGTAACATGAAATTCTTGCACGTATTTGTTGTAGGGCCTAGTTTAAAAGCCATACTCATGGTGAGCTGCCGGCCCATTGAATAGCTTGATTTTCACGAAAGTTTGTACTTTGTGAGTTGGCTGTATGACGAAGTTGATTAAAGGAGGGGAACATGAAAATTATGAGGTTTATCTTATTTACAACATGGTTTACATTCCACACACATGGTGTACTAAATTCCGGTTGGCCTGCTTGATATTCGGCAAAAATGGTAATGTGTGTGGTTACTCTGTGAAAAGCAGGAATACTAAGTGCGAACACGTAAATTGTGATACGCGTGTTAGTGTCGGCGTGATTCACATGCCACAATCTTAGTGATCTCCCGGCCGGTTCGCTAGCTCTACATACACCAAAATTTGTAGCGCATGACGTGTCGTAACATAATCATATAAATGACATGTTGTAACAAAAAAACAATACATGAACACCATGTAAGTAATGATTTCCATGACGTACTTATAGGGCACTGGCAGTTGGTTCACTACCTTTATATACACCGAAATTAGTATATATAGCGTGGCGTTACCGAATTGCGAGGATGACTGGTGTTTTGTAACAAGAAATATGACATGCTTCTTGTTTCCATCTGTAATTATTGCTCACCTTGGCCGTGAGCTGTGAGCGTGACATGTAAGCCGTGCGCGTTCATGTATTGCATGCTTTGGTAAAAAACGCTGCCATGGAGAGTTTGCGTCATGCTTTGACGTAGAAAATCGATGTGCGGGGCAAATTTAGTATTTCAGGGTACGCGGGAATCATCATGATGGTGATAGAGGTGAAACTATGAGCTCGCCTATGCATGTGCTCGTGCGCGTACCTCGTGAAAAGATCCCGAGGCACGGGGACAGCTCGGCTAACACCAGAGAGCAGAGCACAAGGGCAAGTTCGGGCCACGCCCCGACTGCTCGTTCTGACTCTCCGTGTCCGGGCCTCGTCTCGGTGTTGAAGCCCTCGGGTGCATCCTGGACTGGGCATCGCCCCAATTCACCCCCAAGTTTGTCTGAAGCAACGTTCGTCACGGCCAGCTGCTGTTCTGGCCTCGGAGTGAGACGCTGTCCCAGGTCTGTTCGCGGCAGTCGGCGGTACGCTGTTCTCGGTGGTGTACAGGCAAGCCCAGGCATTGCCTCCGTACTGGGATGCCTCTGGCGGTTATCTTCTAGGCCGGACCCCGCCTCGGTACGAACTCCGCAAGCACAAGGCACACCGCCTCCTGACTACCAGAGAGCTCAAGGTCAAGCGCAACGTTCACGCCCCAAGAGTAGAACGTGAGTGGACGAACAGGAACATTAATTCCCTTCCGCGTAGGACCGTGAACGCGTGTATATATGTGTGAGTTTATGTTGTGTGTATCCCCTTGTCCGTCTTCGTGTATATAAAAGTCTCTCGTTGTCCTCGAACGTCCTCTGTCCTCATCTGGCTAACCTGCGCCCACAGTTGCCCACAAATTTTGGCGAGCCTTGCCAGGGTAGATCGGCCTTACCTTCTTGCTGAGAGCCAGATGGGCGGGACGAACTAATGGATTTAGAAAAATTGCACGCGATCGGAACGTACATGGGTCTAACGGGATCGGCACTACAGGAATGGGTTGACGCGGAGCGCGTTATCGAAAGGGGCCTTCGAGCGCAAGTTCGCGAAGAGCAGCGAGAAAAGATAGCGCTGGAGGAGAGACGGCTGCCAGCCGGGGTGCGCGTTTTGCAGTTGAAGCTAAAGTTGCAAGAGCAGACGACTGGTTCGAACGCGGTAAAGATCGCAGCGTCCCCAGCTGTAATAGATAGCTGTGGTCCGCACAAGCTATTGCCACCGTTCAACGAGATGCGAGATGACCTCGACGCATATCTGCAGCGTTTTTAAGCGCGTCATGGTGTCTCAGAAGTGGCCTCGGAGCAAATGGGCCTTTCCACTCAGCTTGTGCCTGATGGCAGAGGCGTTATCCGTGATTAGTCGACTTGACTCTGCTTCCGCCACCGACTATGATCAGATGAAGGCAACACTGCTGTTACAATTCCGGTATACAGCTGAAGGATACCGCGAGAAATTTCGCAAGGCGAGACCAGAGGACAAGGAGACGGGGCTTCAATATGCTTCTCGCATAGCAGATCCTTTCGACCGTTGGATGGAGCTGGCAAATATCGAGAAAAGATATGATGCTCTTCGCGACGTAATGATTTCAGAACAGTTCATGAAGGGATGCTCACCCACTTTGAGGGTATTTCTGAAGGAGAGGAACTGTAAGAAATTGCACTCTTTAGCGCAGAACGCAGACTGCTTTCTGGAAGCCCAAGATTTGTCCAATTTGGCCAAGGACAAGCTATCTAAGGAGAGCTCAGCAGATGCTCGTAAAGCAAAAACTGCTAAGCGCCAGTTCAAGGGCCAAAGTCTGTGTTTCTTGTGCAATAAGACAGGGCACCGTGCGTCTGAATGTTGGTCTCGGACAAGAAATAACCAGTCAGCAACAGGCTGGTCGTGCGGCAGAAACTGTTCGTCTGCGGAGACAACTTGAACCCAGGAAAAGCGGTTGGCGTCGTGCATGCTGTCACCCAAAGAAGGAGACAACGCTGACACACCGGGAAAATCGGATGAAGGGTACATCGTACTCCAGACTGGGGAGACTATCCCAGTCGTGAATACGACGTCGATGCCTACCCCAACTGTATGGCGCATATCTGAGGTACCATGACAACACCTATATATTCTCTATGTGCGTCTTTTACTAGAAAAGGCATACATAAGTAATTTTAAGGGCCATAGCGCTGATGACGCTGCGCTGACGATGCAACACTTGCACGAAAAGGTGAGTGTTTCCACGCTTTGCTAAAACAACACGCTTCTGGCACCTACCCGTCGGCTTGCGTTCTGTATACACCTTATCACCTCTGAGACGGGCGCGCACGCCCGTCTCAGAGCCATGCGCTTCGTTTTCCAAGAAAACTGCCAGATAGCGCCCATGTGTCACGTGTGACGTGAGTTGATGTGCTCGTTCGCCTCCGCTGCATGCTCGAGGCACTCTAACGCAGCGCCTTCAGAATACCATTCACTAATTTCTCGCGCAAAACATCTAATAAATGTTTTGTTCACTCTCTCCACGCGCAAGACTATCGTCTTTCGACAAAATTTGCAGAATAACATGCAGATACGGGGCCATTTTTTTTGAGAATGGGGTTTTACACATTTGCTTATATTTAGGCTATATAAACAATTTTACATTGCTCCTGACGTAGTTGCCGTAGTTCTTACAGCCATTTACACTAACTCAAACTGTTTACAGCTCAGTTCTTTAGTGAACTATTTGCTTACGCGCAAGCTGACCATCCCTTCGAGGTAGCATATGCGCCGGCAAGTTCCGCGGGTGTAAGCGTTGCTCCACATGATTTAACACTTTCTCCTTCTGTTTGCACATGGCACTTTCGTCTTGCATTTAACTCTTCCATGGACTAACTGTTGGTTTCAGGGACGATATGCAGCACTTCCTCTCATTTCGCTCCCTTTTCGCTCCTTTGCGGCTTAGAGTGTAGATGATCCAAATTTCTAGAGCCCTACATCACGGCACCTCTCATATCATTCTTTCGGGGCACTATGCTCCCCATATTACCATTATATTTTCAGCGCCATTTTAGTTGTACATCGCGATAGCAAACCGACCACGAGCGCACCATGAGCACGAAAATTGTGCCTAGAAGCACGTGACATCCATGATGTAATTCTTATGTTTACACTTTTTATTTCTGTTCGTGTTACATTCATGGCATGCAGTACTTATTGTAGTGTATAGGAAGCCAGGAAATTGACCACCACCACGCCTCTAGTGTGGTAACTAGTAAATTTATCATGCCGTACATGACATGCAAACAATAATTTTCATACTGCCGCCTTTAATTTGCAATCATCAAAAGCATATATTTTCGCATAGCAATGAGACATAGATTTTCGTTATTAAACGGACGTCACAAATCAGATACCACGTCATATATATCTTGTTCTGCATGCCATACTTGACATGATTTGAACGTTAAGGCCAGTTACTTATGTTCTTCCTGCACTCTTGTCGCGTGAAAGTAACTGCGGCCTATAAAGTCAACGAAGCTGCCGCATCGGCACCAAAGCAGTGGCTTTAAAATTGTGCGGGGATTCGCATGCATGCTACTTTTTCCACGTTATGACTCACCAATTACATTTGCCATGTTGTCTTCTCATGCCATGCAGACCCGCTGTGGTGGTCTAGTGGATAAGGTACTCGGCTGCTGACCCGCAGGTCCCGCGATCAAATCCCGGGTGCGGCGGCTGCATTTTCGATGGAGGCGAAAATGTTGTAGACCCGTGTGATCAGATTTGGGCGCACGATAAAGCATTCCAGGTGGTCGAAATTGCCGGAGCCCTCCACTATGGCGTCTCTCATAATCATATGGTGGTTTCGGGACGTTAAACCTCACTTATCAATCAATGCCATGCACTTTTTCGGACAAGTCTATTTTGAAAACAGTCAGGAAAGCTTCAAATAGATAGAAAGTTAGATAGATAAATAGATTCTAGTGTAAGAATTAATTGGACGTCATCTTCCTCATCTGTCAATAACCATTATCAGTCTTCGCCCCGTTCCTCTTCATCATCGGCGCCACCTTGCTGTTGCTTGAATAAAGCGTCAGCCAAACCGTTGTATTTCAAGTGGTGGAAGGTGCTTTCCGATCTCTTCGACCTCTCTAAATCCTAAGCCAGCTCCTGGAGCTCCGTTCGGGACGTCGCTTACGCCAGCAGAGCACCATGGCACAAGAGCAAGCCCAACCGAACAACACGCCAGCGCAACCACCAGCCGCCAACCCTAGCCCGGTCAACAACCCCCCTCGGGAGCCTCCAATCTTCTCCGGTCTGCCTGGCGAAGATGTCGAAAACTGGCTCGACAACTATGACCTTGTAGGTGTCTACAACAACTGGAACGAGGCATCGAAATTAGCACGCGTCCAGTTTTACGTCTCTCAGGTTGCCAGGACGTGGTTCCTGAATCATAAGAACGACTTCCGTGGTTGGTCTTCCTTCAAAGACCAGCTCCGACGCATTTTCGGCACACCGACCGTCCGTTCAGAAGTTGCTCGCAAGAAACTGGCAGAACGCGTTCAACATTGCGGTGAGTCCTACACTTCCTGTATAGAGGATGTGCTTGCACTTTGCCGCCGTATCGACGACACCGTGCCAGAAGGTGATCGTTTCCAGCACCTTCTGAAGGGTATCGAACCTACTGCTTTCACCGCCCTTGTCGCGCACAACCCTTCGACGGTATCCGACGTCGTATCTGTGTACCAGCGTCTTGATACCTTGCAGTCAATCCGCCTGCAACTCGAATTTTCTGAGAGGCCCCTGGCAAACAGTATGGAGTTCCGATCTATCATTAGAGCCAGAATTCGTGAGGAATTGCATGCCTACAGCTTACCTCCTTCTAACAACGTTCCCGCTCAACCCGCCTCCAGCAAACTGCGTGGCATTATTAGGGAAGAAATGTCAGCGTTTCGAAGCACCCACCGTGCTCCCCCATGCCCCCAACCCGCTTTGTATGCGCAGATCGCTTCAATGCAACGCTCGCCGTCTCAAGTACCACCACCTGTGCCCTCTACCTCTAGTCTCTCGCACTTCTAGTCGCCCGTCCACCGAACCCAACCTACCATTCTTCCTGGCGGGCCCCACGGCGTATTTTCTACTAATGTGGAAATCGAGGACACATTTCCCGGGTCTGTCGACGTCGGCAGCAAGATAAACAACGTGGTTATGCCGCTTTTGAACGAGACGACACATGTGCTCGAGATTACTACCGCTATTCCGACAGTTGTTCCAACCACCGATCACCGTCTCCTGTGCGCATTTCCAACACGAGCAACAATACACATGCATCCCGACCATGCTCCCCTTCGCCACTCCGACGCTCTGTTTCACCACTTCGGCCTGTCTCTCAACTGGCTGCCCAGCGATCGGAAAACTAAACAGTGCAGTTTTTGGAGGGAAAACTGCATCGCGGTGAAGTGACCCAAGTCCTCCTAAACGACCGTCAAACATGTTATTGGTAACTGTGCAAGGTGTGCGGGTGTTGGCTTTGGTGGACACGGGAGTACTACTTCAGTTATGCGTGCCGACTTGTGTTCTAAATTGCGGAGAGTGAAGACACCCTACCTTGGATCATCTTTGATTGGGGCCAATGGAGCAATATTTAGACCATCGGCCCAATGTACAGCGCGTGTCTTCATTGATGGTATTCGTCATCACATCACCTTCGCTGTCTTAAATTCATGTGCTCATGAGCTAATTTTAGGTTGGGACTTTCTGTCATCAGCATCTGCATTAATTTATTGCCGTCAAGGTGTAGTCGAAATGATCGAGACCGATCACTGCAGCAAACGCGTCGACGAAAAACCATTGCGTTTCTTCACAGCTTCCGAATCCATACTGCTCCTGGGTCAGGAACATCTCATCGCCATCACTTCTCCGAATATTGCCAATGGTGACGTCCTTATCACCCCTTCCAGCAGCTGTCTAGCTCGCGGCGTCGTAGTCCCCTCCAGCCTGGTGCGGTCCAAAGACAGTGCTGCGATAATCCTTGGCCTGAAGCCTACCCCAGAGCCTGTCCTCCTACCCCAAGGTTCTGCAGTGTCATGTTATGTGGATACCCAACCGGTATCTTTGGTCTCTCTTGACGCCTTGACAGCTCAGCCACAACAAGCACAGTCTGTTACTTCCTCCTCATTTGCTCCCGGAATAAATCCTGACCTTTCTGCTTCTCAACGTGAGGCGTTGCTAAATTTGCTAACGAAGCACCAGGCCTCATTCGACGCCAATGCTTCGGCACCAGGACAGACCACAGTTGCGCATCATCACATCGACACTGATGGTCAGACTGCTGTACGCCGTCGTCCCTACCGAGTCTCCTTGGCCGAGCGCAAAATGATCGAGGAGAACGTGACCGATATGCTAAAAGAAGCATCATACGACCCTCTACCAGTTCTTGGCCATCACCCATTGTGTTGGTACAAAAGAAGGATGAATCGGTACGATTTTGTGTTGATTACCGCGCGCTAAACAAGATTACCCGAAAGGATGTATACCCGATTCCCCGTATAGAAGATGCACTTGACTCATTGCAAAGCGCCCAATACTTCTCCACCCTTGACCTTCGGTCCGGATAATGGCAAATTCCAATGCACGAAGCAGACAAAGAAAAGACCCCCTTTTCTACGCCGGACGGTCTTTAAGAGTTTAACGTAATGCCATTCGGCCTATGTAATGCTCTCGCCACATTTGAAAAGATGATCGACACTGTTCTTCGTGGCCTCAAGTGGAAAACTTGTCTATGCTACCTCGATGATATCGTCGTGTTTTCTTCCACTTTTGCTGATCATCTGCAACGCCTAGATCAAGTACTCACATGTCTCTCTAATGCTGGACTTCAACTAAACACAAAGAAATGCCATTTTGGCAACACAGCTATAAACGTTCTAGGACAGCTCTTCAATAAAGATGGCATCCAGCCCGATCCTGACAAAATTTCCGCAGTCCTCAACTTTCCACGACCCTTTCGCTCCAAAGAACTACGCAGTTTCCTTAGACTCACATCGTACTTTCGCCGCTTCATTCGCAACTTTGCCGCTATTGCCGCTCCTCTCCACAAGCTCCTTGCCAGTACCGGTTCCTTCGATTGGAATGATGAATGCGAAGCCTTTTTTCAAGGACTCAAGCAGGCACTGACATCCCGACTGGTGCTTGGTTATTTCGCTGACAGGGCGCCTACGATATTACACACTGACGCTAGTGGACAAGGAATCGGCGCCGTACTCATCCAGCGCGACCATGCCTTTCGCGAGAAAGTTGTCGCGTATGCAAGCCACACTCTGACCTCTGCAGAGAAGAGGTACTCGATAATCGAACAACAGTGCTTGGCTGTTGTCTAGTCCATCCAAAAATTTCGTCCGTACCTACGTGGTCGACATTTTACTGTTGTGACAGACCACCATTCTCTTTGCTGGTTGTCCCCAATCAAAAACTTGTCGGGACGACTTGGCCGCTGGATTCTCCCATTACAATTTTATGACTTTGACGTCATCTACAAGACGGCAAGACAACATCAAGATGCCGACGCTTTGTAACGATGCCCTTTGCCGCAGTTTTTGGTGCACGTCACATCCCCTTGTCAAATTGGCTATACGGAGGACGCCTCGTCGATATCAGTCATTTCTTCCCTACCTTCATCCACCCGTCCGTCAGTACTTACTACTCACCAGCGAGCCGAGTCTTACTGCACTGACATCATCGGTCGGCTTACCGGCGCTTCCTCTTCCGCTATTGCCAGGCTCCGGAAACAACTCCGACTATTCAAGTTGGAGGACAATGTGCTATATCAATACATTTTCCACCCGGAAGGCCACCGATGGGTTCCCGTCGTACCACGCGCACTACGCACTGAAGTTCTGCGCGCTTCTCACGACGACCCAAAGTCAGGACACTTCATCATCATCTTCATCAGCCTGACTACGTCCACTGCAGGACAAAGGCCTGTCCCATGTTCCGCCAGTTAACCCGGTCCTGTGCTTGCTGCTGCCAATTTATAGCCGCAAACTTCTTAATCTCATCTGCCCACCTAACCTTCTGTCTTCCCCTAACCCGCTTCTCTTCTCTGGGAATCCAGTTAGTTACCCTTAATGACCAGCGGTTATCCTGTCTACGCGCTACATGCCCGGCTCATGTCCATTTCCTCTTCTTTATTTCAACTATGATATCCTTAACCCACGTTTGTCCTCTAATCCACTCTGCTCTCTTCTTGTCTCTTAAGGATACCCCTACCATTTTTTTTCCATTGCTCGCTGCGTCGTCCTCAATTGAAGCTGAACCCTCTTTGTAAGTCTCCAGGTTTCTGCTTCGTAGCTAAGTACCGGCAAGATACAGCTGTTATATACCTTCCTCTTGAGGGGTAGTGGCAATCTACCTGTCATAATTTGAGAGTGCTTGCCGAATGTGGTCCACCCCATTCTTATTCTTCTAGTTACTTCAATCTCGTGGTTAGGCTCAGCGGTTATTACCTGCCCTAAGTAGACATAGTCTTTTACAAATTCAAGTGCACTATTACCTATCTCGAAGCGCTGCTCCTTTCCGAGGTTGTTGTACATTACTTTCGTTTTCCCCAGATTAATTTTAAGACCAACCTTTCTGCTCTCCTTGTCTAACTCCGTAATCATGAGTTGCAATTCATCCCCTGAGTTACTCAGCAATGCAATGTCATCGGCGAAGCGCAGGTTACTAAGGTATTCTTCATTAACTCTTAACCTTAACTGTTCCCATTCTAGACTTCTGAAAACCTCCTGTAAGCATGCGGTAAATAGCATTGGGGAGATTGTGTGTGGGAGATTGGGGAGATTGTCAGGACACATGGGTTACTACAAAACATACGAGCGCATCCGCAGTCGATTCTTCTGGCCAGGTCTCTCCACGATGGTAGCTAAATATATTGCCTCGTGCGCACTTTGCCAACACCGCAAGCGGCCCACAACTGCTCCAGTCGGAACCCTACAACCACTTCCTTGTCCATCAGAGCCGTTCTCTGTCATCGGAATTGACTTCTTCGGGCCCCTCCCAACTACATCAGACGGCAAGAGATGGATCGTCACCGCCGTTGATCACTTGACCCGGTACGCTGAGACGGCCTCGATCACTTCAGAAACTGCTTCGAAAGTAGCAACTTTATTCTTGGATGCTATTTACCTACGTCACGGAGCCCCTTGTCTTCTTTTGAGCGACCGGGGCAAGGCATTTCTTTCAAGCACGCTCAGTGAAGTTCTGAAGCATCAAAAATAGTTCATAAAACAACATCTAGCTATCACGCGCAAACCAATGGCTTAACGGAAAGATTTCTTCGCACGCTGTGTGACATGTTATCCGTGTATATCCAACCGGACCATCGCAAATGGCATGCCATACTTCCCTTTGTCACGTATGCATATAATACGTCAGTTGAACGAACCACAGGCTATTCTCCATTTTTCCTAGTATACGGACGCCAACCGACATCACCACTCGACGTTTCATTCTTTTCTGGCCCCGTCAACTCTTCACCATTAGTTTGCGACCAGTTTCTGTCCGGTGTTGCTCGATGCCGTCGTCTTGCCCGCGTAAACACCGAAGCTAGCCAAGAAGATCGCAAACATCGTTACGATGCCACTCACCGCGTCGTTCTCTACCGCCCTGGCGACGATGTACTTCTGTGGACTCCTGCGCGAACGCCGGGCTTATGTGAGAAGCTTGAGTCACGCTATCTTGGCCCCTACAAAGTTGTCAAACAGACCTCACCGGTGAACTACCTTGTCACACCTGTTCATGTCCCCACTGACCAACGCTGCCGCGGGTGAGAGATTGTGCACGTTTCGCGTCTCGAGCCCTATCGTATGCGTTCGCCAGCGCAATTCGTGGCCAGGCTGGCCGCTTCCGTCGACGGAGGAAATTAGTGTAAGAATCCATTGGACCTCATCTTCCTCATCTGTCAATAACCATCATCAGTCTTCGCCCCGTTCCTCTTCTTCATCGGTGCCATCTTGCTGTTGCTTGAATAAAGCGTCAGCTGAACCGTTGTATTTCACTAGATTCTTCAAATAGATAGATTCTTCAAAAGTGCAGAAGGTCATAAGGAAATGCTTCGCATCTAATAAGTGCCTACTGTCGTGTGCCGAAATGCCACACCGTTTGCATTTTCATCGTGTTTGTACGCGTGCACGCACGAGTAAGAAATTTCAATTGGCACTATTTCTTCCTCAGGGTGCTATAGTACACCGGTATGCTTTATTCAAGGCTGCAGAAGCACACGAAAGGTGTTAGAAATGCGTGAATACACACTAAATTAACACTGATTGGCCACAGCTTCAGCGGCGCTGTAAATAATGACTGCGAGCTTGGGGGGTCGTGGTACTCGTCCTGTTTTAGTGAATCTATGTTCTGCGAGCCAATCGTGCCACTTTGCTCTAAATAGTACAAGGAATGCTTCCGAGCTCTGGGTACCACCAGCGGTAAAGTGTGCTTACAAATAGCTCGCCGTTACAATTCCGCAGAAGGCAGGATATGTGGCGCAGTCGCTTAGTGCCGCGCGCTGGCGAGCGAAAACTAGTGGGTTCGATTCCTGACAACGCAGCTTCTTTCTAGTTTTTTTTTGTCATCTGGTCATGCCATCTGGTAATCATATTGATTATGATCAGAAAAACGAAGCGGTAGATGATGTTTGCGAGGTAGCTGGAGCAACAAAGGGATGGAGCCAATTTGGCGGGGCAACCAGTCAGGTACCCAAGCTCGTCCCGCAAGTGTGCGATAAGAAAGTGACGTTCTGAAGAGATTTGTCTATGCCCTGAGATGTTAAGTGAAGCCAGGAGCACGCGCTACCTAGGTTATTCATTACCACCTACGTTAACCTCTCTATTGCATTGGCTGCGGTTGGAAAGTTACTTTGCACAATTGCGCAAGCGACCAATAGACGTGCCCTAGTGATTGCCATCGAACTGCGAGTTGGTAAGCAGAAGTTTGCTACTTTAGCCTGCAGCCGCAGCCTCTACTTGGGGAACGCCCCGCCACAATAGTCTAGTGGCTAAGGTACTCGGCTGCTGACCCACACGTCGCAGGATCGAACTCCGGCTGTGCCGGCTGCATTTCCTATGAAGGCGGAATTGTAGGCCTGTGTGCTCAGATTTGTGTGCACGTTAAAGAACCCCAGGTGTTCGAAATTCCCGGAGCCTACCACTACAGCGTCTCTCATAATCAAATGGTAGTTTTGGGACATTAAACCCTACATATCATGTACTTGGGGAATATTTAGAAAAAGGAACGCTTGCTCGGCACTGATTGGCTCATAAGAATTGTGAAGCGTAGCCCACCCCTAGATTACTTTCGGGCGGAGTCCACTTACGCGTCCGTTGGCTATCCTTTGGAAAAGCTTCATTTGTATTCAGACGGCACCGCATATTTTGCATGGTTGGTTGTTGTCATGAAAAATACTACGCAAGCAAACGGAGCAATACCGTGACGATTTATGCGTTTGCGTTGTTGAACCTCATTATGGCATTTATTTCACTAACATATATAAGAAATAAAATCAGACTACATCGTAGGCGTTCCCGCAGCTAGAAGTACGTGCAATATACTAATGTGTAATTCCTTGCGAGTGTCCAAAGACACGAAAGAGTTTCAGCAATTTCTTTTTGTGGCTGTCTTTTTAGTCTCGCTAAACTTTTTATCGGGGTATTTATTTTCTGCTTCTACTTGATTGACTGGCTTAAACGAAATTGATATAGTTTTTTTACATCCGAAAGGATAAACATATACTGTCAATCACTTACTATAGTGGAAGGCAGGGCTGGGCAGTATCGCTATAGTAAAATATCGCTGTTTGTAGGAAGCACACAACTTTTACATGAGAGAAGAGACACAAGCGCTTCTGTCTCTCCTGTCGGGTAAAAGTTGAGCGCTTTCTCGTAAGGTGGATTCAAACCAACTTGCCTGATGTAATTGTTTTTGAAGACTATCGTCATAGTATCTGAAAGGCAATTTTAAGTATCAGTATTTCCGTATCGACATATAATTCAGAACTGTGTTTGAATCTCAGTAGTGAAACACTTTCACGGTGTAACGATTGTATCGCGATAATTTTTTATTCTCAGAAATGAACCGAAGGGCATTTAACTGAAGGAAAGGAAAGCTTTTTGGAGTTACATCATGTTAAAGTGGCCTGCGAGTTGATGACTGATATGGCAGCACAGGGTTAGCCGGATGTACAGAATGCATCTCGCATGGGATGCACAGACGCAGATTGCACAATACTAGCTATGCTTACTTATCCTATTCAACCGGTGTCAATAACAACACGAGCTGGCGCTTTAGCCGGCCCCGTCGGAGCCGCTACGTCAAAGAACGGCACAGATTTGATGGAGCAAGGAAAGTGACACCCAGTTGTTTCGGCTACGAGCACCGTAACTGCATCCAACATAGCGTCATGAGAAGCCGAGTGATAAGACGAGACGTGCATGCGCCCTGCAGCAGGTGTCTCGTCGTGTCTCGTCGCTAACTGGCGCGTCGATGCATTATGCCACGCGATCCCGTGGTCTACACACTTTTTATCGCCCCTGCACGTAAACGTTCACGTATGAAGAGCTAGAACGGTAAAATATATGCGTGATGTTAAGATGGTGAACGCAAACTGGTATCCGGTAACACGTTAACGTATAAAGAAGTAGGCGTACAAGCTCCCTGTTTTTTACCACGAAAATATTTTATGCTGTATACCACTAAGACTTCGCTGACGTTTTTTTTTTATCGTCAGGGATATCAAGAAGGTTCCTAAGAAGGTTTAAGAGGTAGTCAAATTCGCATAAGCTTGACAAAAAGGAAGTTCTCAAATGTTTACGGCTAAGCTTTATACGGCTACGCCAAACAAACTCAACCATCTTATGTACGCCTTCGTAACACTTTATGTAGCACAGTAATGGTGCCTGCTCTTCTGCTCAATCCACACCGACTAAAATTGAATGATTAACAAATGGAAGGCAATCATCAATGACGGTTTCTGGAAAAACGCAGCCAATATTTCAGAAAGAAAATAATAAAAAGTTTGGAAAACTGAGCGTGGCGATTTTTAGTACATTTATGTCATCATGTTGTGGCATTACCAGTTTTTATAAAAAATTAGTATTATATTATTAGCATGTAAACAAATTACAGCGCAGCTCCACCGAGTTGTCTAATAAGGCATAATTAATGGCGCGAAGTTGAAGATGTTCCCAAAGGCGGGACACCTGGTGGCAACGTATATGACGTGACGTGTGGCTTAACGTGAGGTGACGTACGTAGTGTGACGTCATGTAGACGATATGTGTTTAAATCCCAAACGTGTACGAATCCATTATAATTGATCATCTAGGTAGCATTGTTTGCACGACCACTTTTTTTCCCACATTATAGCTGTAGATTGATCATTCACAACTAATTTTACACTACGTTATAGATCTGACACATGTTCTCCTAAAATATGCGACATGTCAAATTGACCTACCATGAAAATTGACATGATTTTGTATTTTTCATAAAGCCATATAAATTCCGGTGCAACAAAATTTCTGTTTTTCGGGATAAAGACATGCTTTTTGGTATAATTTCATGACGAGCCGCACTGATTCATCTTTGTACATTGAAAGCATAGTAACATAATAAAGTTTGCATTTTAATCATTTATCTTTACATTGAACTACTTTTCTAATTTTTACAATGAAGGAGCATGTTTTATCTAAATTCACTGTTAAGATGGCGTAGACTCGAATTTATTCCGTGGAGCTTTGTCAATGAAGTGTCATCGTAGTTGTTCTTACTCCTATATTGCATCAATCTAGTAGATAGCAAGCAAATTTTCTCTGTATTCTGTATGGGTTGTTTTTTTTTCAACTACTCTTGGTAGCTGCAACCCGAGCCTTCTCTGCTGTAGGCTCGCTTATTCATGCATCAAGAAATTATCTAAAATATACTGATCGAAAGATTGCACTACATAAAATATTGAAAAAATAATGTTTCAAGATTTCTTTAAACAAAGCCTTTGTCTGTGATCGTTTTATTTTCATACTCAGAAAGTCATTTTTCTGGTCAAGAATACCTCATATTGATTTTTTCACGCAGTGTTCTTTTGCTCTTATTGAGCCACGTAATAGCTTCTGATTTAGCCTCAGATAGAAATGGGGGCAACCATAACAATAGCATATATAAATCCCCAGTGATTTTTTTGTTTATACTTGGAATTAAAATGGGGGTCACTAAGAACATGAAGGCATGCTGAGAGATGTTTAGTGCCCTGAAAGTTCTTTTGAGAGCCGTACCTTTCTTATGTTTCATAGAGTATACAAGAGTTCAATTCATTTTAAAAATATAGCCGAAAAGTTTCTACATGGCTCTTGCACATCTATTTCTTAAAGGGCGCCTTAGGCATTCTTGAAGATGGAAAGAGCAAGCGTGGTATTCTCTGCTGGTGCTGCCAGTTTTCTGCACGCACATTGTCACGCCAGCTCGGCTATTCATGAGGCGTCAGTTAAGGACAAGCGCTTGACTCCTGCTTATTTTATAAACATCGATTGGGAACTGTGTGAAACCACACTTCGTCGTCTCGCCACGCGCACGTCATGATTTAGCTCACTCAACTATTGTGTGTCCTCAACTGATGTGACTTCCGACTGCGCAGGCAGCGATAACAAGCTTTAGGTGAGAAACAACGATATATTGATATGCCTAACGCTGAGTGTTGGCATTGTTCACGTGTTTGATGAAGAACTATATTACAAGTAGGGGATAGCGCTTGTTGTAAGTGTAGTGACACGAAAACAGATGCGCTCTCTCTGCTTTTAATCCGCTGTGTTTTGGGGCCTTTTTAAAGTTTGCCTCTGACAAAATACTTTTTTTGTTGTTTTTTTGCGCACTGCATTGTATACCACGTAGCTTGTTGTTTACGGCACGTTTTGCTAGGAAGAAGTGAGAGAAAAATGGAAAAGATAACGCAAATATAGGCAGGTTCACAAAATCGCAGCTATTTGGCTACTTTTAAGTACAGGAAAGGAGAAGGGTGCTGAAAGAAAGATGCAAAAAAAAGTGCAGGTTCTAAGAAAAAGCTAGTGATGCACATTTGGACAGATAACAGAGTTTATCGCGGCGTCGCGGAGCTGAACGGATTTTGCAAAAATGCAAGCTTTCTTTAAGAATGATAGTTGAAAAGAGTTACCTGGCGAGCCAAAAAAAAAAACTGAATCATTTTTTGTACCTTTTTAGCCTAATACGTCGAGATGTGTCGGGATGCTACTGTGGCTGTCACTCCGATGATTACGCTGACAGCGTCGACGAGAGAAATAAATTGCAGGGTATCTTTTCTTCATAAAAGTAATAATATATCTCGAGGCACTGAAGAGAAACTGTGACATGTTGATAGACAAGCACGTTTTGTAAGATCATATTCATAATCATGAGGTGGTGTTGGCTGGTTAAACTCCACAAATCATGCGTTTTGTAAGATCACTTGCGCTTAGCCTGATCGATGCCCCATACGCTGGGTCGCAATTCGCTGAGCTAGCATTGCTCCTTCAACAGAAGAAAAACTTGGCGTGGGTAGTATGGATTGAGAGAACATGGTGGAGTTATCAAAAAAAATTGTCAAAAGCAGGGAGATCTCACCATAGAGCAGCGTTTGCAAAAGAAGACCAATACCATCTGGTTTTACGCGGGCTACGTTCAAACACACTCTGACGTCATTTCGCCAGCTCAGCTTTACTACGCATTTTTTTTTCTTTGTCATCAATTTCTCCTGAAATCAAGCACATAAGTTTATTCAGTTTTCTGCGACGTAGGAATAAGCAAAAAAAAGTGTTAAGGAAACAATAAGTGCACATGCAATCATCATACATTTCGACCAAGTGCACGCACCGCACATTGCAACATTTGTGAAATGCCATGACTTGGAATACACTGAGAATTTGTAGTTTCAGCCACGCATGCTGTGCCAAGGCAGCTTTGCTCAGGAAGCAGTTGGTCAATTCTCAAAGAGTTCTAGTATTACACGTCTTTCGCATACACATATAGTATTTGTGAGGACAACTTCTTGTGTTTCTCTTGTCGAAATACCATCCCCCCTCTCTTTGTATGCCTCCGTTTTTCTGAATGCTTTTATAAAATCATTCGAAAGGCCACTGGTTCATAAAAACGACGTCATCGAAGACGGCTCTTATTGCGAGGCGTTCAGGAGTGCTGTCGTGACCAGGCTTGCGTAATGTTGCTTCCTGTCTGTGTGCGCTACGGGCGCAAACGTTTGCAAAATTCAACCTCAGTGAAAATTGCTGACGTTGTAGAGAGTTGCGTATTTATAAGCAAAATTTTTGTTGTTTTGAGCTATATATACGCATTTTCTTTAGATTCACTCGTCCCTTCATAGCTTCTGTGCGTGTGGAACACTCTGGTATTTTGGTCACGTGTGATTCAGAAAGAGAATAAAAACGGTAAATGTAATTTGATGGCTTTAGGTGCGAAAACTATAAACGACAGGATTAGGATGTATGACACAGAGAGAAACTTCTGTATATTTTTGTGACCTTTCGTTAGTTACCCTAAAGCCAATAGCAATGAAACTTCCGCATTTTCTTTGAATCTATACAGGGTGTTCAACGTAACTTCAGCCAGAGTTTAAAATTTGCCAGAACCCGTAATTACGACGCGATCAAATGCATGTTGCTCCCTGTTGCCTGGAAATATTCCGACTATTTTTTGTCTTCCTAAATAATGTTTAATTAGATATGTTAAATTAACTAAATTTTCTAGAAACGAAGATAGATAAAAATTTCAATGAGAAAGTTGTAGATCTGTTCGCAAAACGTCTGATTAGCGTTGAACTGTATATCATTTAGGTACTAGTGTTTTTTTGCTAATTACAAATGCCCGCGAAATACAAAAAATACCACGTGACAAACTCGCTCGTCTGCCAGTGCGCACAATCATTTTAGTGCTCCCTAACATTCCGCGTACGAACGACCATAGCATTTGCCCCATTGTGCTGTCTCGGCTGCGCCGCAACGATGGTGATGGCTTTACAATGAACACGTTTTGCTATTGGCCACAAAAACAATAACCGCTGTGACTGCTTATCGCTGTCATGAACCAGTGCGAGAGAAGCGTGTCGTTCGGACACGGAACATTAGGGAACTTAACAGTTATAAAGTTCATAACTATCTATTTGGGCGTTTTGCAAACCGATCGACAACTTTTTGATTGAAATATTTTCCATCTTCGTTTCGTCAAAAGTTAGTTAATTAAAGAGATCTATTCAAAGAATATTTGAGAACACAAAAAATAGTGAGACTATTCCGAATCAATATTGAGCAACATGCATTTGGTCGTTTGTGGTTACGTGTTGCGGCATATTTTGAAACTCTGGCTAAAGTTGCATGGGACACCCTGTGTATCATTGCTCACCTTGTTATACCTTTTTATGGAATTGTATTTGAATGCATCAAATATTTCACCATATGGGCTTGTGTTGAGCTGTGGCAAAGAATACGCTAAGACAGTAGTGCATTAACAGGTACTTCAAAATTGCCATATAGCTACCTTACAGTGCAAAACAGTGACACAATAGCAAGTAGCAACAGCCTGAATTACGTTGCCAGTCACTGCACGATGTACGTACGCCCACGTACAAGCCCAACTCACCTTACTGACTAATCTTCTATACAAGTTTTACATCCTTTATCAACTAAGTGTAACAACGAATGAAAAAAAAAAAACAGGATTGCACGTTCTGCACAAAAGAAGTTAAGCCTTGTTGATTAGGCAATATTTAGCAAGAATTGACACAGGATTGAGAAGAAAACATAAAATACGTGCGCTAAATAGCGCACGTATTGTCTTGTCTGTTAACGTTTAATCATTCGGCGTGTTTGCGCTAAATATTGGCTCACTTTCTAGACAGCTTCCTAAAAACATCGTCGACTAAGGTGCTTCGCTCATCTATGTTTGTGCTTTACTTATCCGCCGGTTTAGGGCTGTCGTCCTAACGTTAACTACATACGAAAACTGCGACTCTTCTGTCACTGCTCTTTCAGTTCCAGCTGTTCCAATTATCGGTTACGAGAGCTTTTTTTTTACTCCTGCGCAGCACTTGAAGCACAATAAAGGGAAACAAAAAGTGCAGATTTTTTTAAGTTCCATTGAAAAGCATATTCAAGCTCTTCGAATTCGTGAAAGGATTCTCTGCACAGGCACCTGTGAGATGTATACATCACCACAGCTGGGTGAGCATAAATGAAGGAAAACACATAGTATGCGGGATACTGCCAACATCACTTTGGCTTTTCGGTGGCAGCAGAGAGGTCCGCTGGCAGCCCCTGCTCCGTTTGGGGCTGCCTGGATGTCTTTGTGTAACGTCAGCCTCTCTTTTTTTTTCTAGAGAGGCACAGCTAGCACTCTCCTGTACTGTGTATGTTCCCTTAGGGTCTCCCGTCAATGAAGCTTGTTCATCATTATTACGAACAACGTTGTCAGCGTGCGAGCAACAGGGATAAGAAAAGTTCTGAAAGAAAGAAACAAAAGTGCCACAGAGAACACAAGTAGTCGTAGTGTTGCCATCATTGTCCGCACTGTAGAGATAACCAAGACGACTGCGCTGCTGCCACCATACCCCTGCGGCATCCGATTCAGTACACGCCATCCAATAATAGGGGCGACTTCAGGCATCTGAGGACGGCACGCTCTTTTGGGCAGGGGTGGAAAAGAACACATAAACAAATTGAGAAGACCATAAAATGCACTGGCTTTAAGATAAAGCCGTGGTATACCACTAATATGGTTGCACGGCGAAGATCAGAAAGTAAATAAAAGACAGAGTTACAAAAGCTACGGAATGTTTAACTGCTGTTGTGCGGATCCTCGGAGCCTTCAAATGTGCTACTACCTCTTGTATGACGTAGCTGGCTAGGGACCCATCAAACTTGATTGTTGTGATTCAATGGTGCCCTACAATGTGCTAAAGGCCTCTGGGTAAATGAATTTTCTAAATAATAAACGAGAGGGGCAGTAACAAAAAGAGAAAAGCATTTTGCTTCCACAACCTATCAAAGCCCGTTTTAATGTTATCGCAATGCCTTTCAAGTCTCCCGTAGGCTTTGCGAGGCTTGTTGCGTTTATTACGGCAACTTATCGCCTATTTACTGAACTCAAAAAAGGAAAGTATATTAGGGCAAACTGCAGCCCTGTAGTTTATCTACGTCCGAAAAACACCGATCACGCCATGTTCATTTCCTTATGGAGCTTTCAATATATAAATAAATCTAGTTTCTCTTAAGCGAGAAGTATTTGTTGCACTGTCAACAAAAGAAAATGTTCTATCAAGGCTATATTATGTTAATCGACCATTCGCCCACATTACGTGCAATGTAATATACCTGGCCCGTGGTTACTTAACCTCGCTGCCTTTTCTGTTCGTTGCTGTCTCTCTCCTGGTTTCCTGGTTATCGGCTAAGCTGGACGCGAACCAAAAGCCAGCTTATTGATTGTGTACGCTTATTTGAGGAAGGCAAACTTTGCTAATGACGCTGAGTTTTGTACCTGTGGTGATAGCTTATAATACTTATTCTTGTTGTTAAGCTCCTTAGGAATAACTACTATTTCACGAAACACGCACAACGAAAAGAAACGCTCTTGCTTATTAACATCAGTCCTCTTGTACTTCACTAACCAAATATACTTTATTAACGAACGATGTTAATGAAGCAGTGATATCTTTCTTTCTGTGAGTCAAGTATGAAGAGTCAATTTCATACATGTAAAACCCACATAAAGAACACTGAAGTTTCTGAGTGACGAGTTTCATATTGAAGGAGTAGTTTCAACGTGACCGCCTTAAATAAGTCGTTTCGCAGCAATTCCGGTGTCGGCGTCGGAACAACACGCCTGCATGCCACGCATGTGGCATGCAGGCTTTTTTTCACACAGCCATGTGTCCTGTATTTAACCCACGTTTAAGCACATGTGTTAAAGGTGCGGATCTAGGTACAACCCATTGGTGTTTGAAGCTCTCACAGCGCCTTGATTTCTCTTTACCTGCTGTATACATATTTTCGTAAAATCACACTTTTGCCCATTTTACTTATCACGCCTTTTTTGCAACCAATCATCATTCCAATCTTTTGTGCGGCCCATTTACAGTTCGCTGAAAGTTATTACTCAAATTGTAACAAAAAATTTGGAAGAAACGGGCTTTAAGACTTGCAGCCAGACGAGCGAAAAAACAACGCATTTCCAAAGGCGCACGTTTGTCGCTGTAGTTCTAAGGTGGACTCATTACCCCCCGATTAATTTGCGAAAACAGGCGAGCACACTTGTTTTTTCCCGAAGTAGCAAAGCAGCCCATGCTTGTGTCACTTCGCATTGTGAGATTGTCACCCCCGGGCGCATACTTTGTTTCCAGCACGCATGGTAATTTCTCAATAGGCAATGACCTGAAAATCGAGCGCAGATTCGGCACATGTACGCGCGAATACCACTCTGTTTTGTGTCGCAGCTGCAACGCCTTTTTTTCTTTGTCGTTGTTTGTCCCCGCCTCTTCCAAGCAATACATTGAATTAAGCTCTATAATTTGAGGTAAAAGTGATGACCACAAAATTGTACTGAAACATTAGAAGTATACGAAAGCACGTGCCCATCAGGTTTTAGTGTCATCCCTGTGATTAGTTTATGTTGCATATTTGACGAGTCCGTTTGCAAGTTTCTTGGTCTCGGACTACACCTCACATTATTCGGCTACTCATCCCAACTTCTCTTTTATGCTTGGCGTCACAAATAAAAAGAGTGAAGATTGCACGACATTTAGGAAACCAAATTTGACCAACTTTGAAGCTATCCAGCTAACGGTCTTCATTAGGTTGTCTGCAAAGCTATTTCACATGAGGTGATGCATTTGTGTAGGGCGAGTAACAGAGGAAAATACAGAAGATGCAATACTAAGTGTAAAGTTAATATAGAAGTTAGGATAAGCAAACAGTGCTGAAGAGCGCCCTACTTGCATAATTTTTATGGCGCGTGAGTCAGCAAGCGAATCTAAGATTGCCCTCGACCTTCCACGAAGGCAATCATGAGACATACTGCAGTGATAATAATGAAAGCGACTTCACAGAAAGCACGTCGTCGATTTAATTACCTGCATAGGAGCTCTAGCCAACGCCGGTACTAGAGGCTTCATTTCAAATCTCCACCGCAATTTGGTCTCTGGGCGACGACGTGCGCTCATTATGAGTTGGTCACCAGGCTGCTTGCGAGGAAATAGTTTGCAAAGTGGGCAGCTTGCGAAGATGTTTAGCTGCTGGGAACTTCCAAATAACGTTGCGTTTCAGATGCCTATTGAGAATGACATCGGCCCAAAAAAGTTTGCAATTGTGGCTTTGTTTCATGCATAATGTGACGGAATATTTAAGCTAAGTTTGAAATTTCGCGACTTATGGTCCGTGCTGCTTGCCCGAAACATCTTTAGCAAAACCACTCCATCTCAATCAACACCGAAGGTGGCTGGAAAACTTAAAAATTTCTGCGCAAGCGATAGTGAGTTCATTGTGCCTTTTCTTAAGGTTATCCGCTGAGGACTGTTTTTCTATATACACAATACAATGGTGTGGTTGACGAAGGCTAGAGGTACAGCTTGATTGGAAATATTTCACATTCACAAGTTAACTGCTAGCTCGTTTGTATGTTACTTTGTGCACGCTTGTTACTTTTTGCTCATTGTGACAATTAGTCATTTTGTTCGTTTTTGCTTATTGTTTTGCTCTATCATTAGTTTGTGTTTTTTTTTCTTTACGCGAAACTCGCTCATTCTGTCCTAAAGGGGCAAAACGTGTAATTAGCTCGTCTTTTTAAATTTTCTAAGTTAGAACTCTTCTAGATTTTTTTCCTCGACGCATTGTTTTTGTTGTAGGTCATTCCTGTTGTTTTATGATACTATAAAATGTAAGAAGATCATATATATATATACATAAATATATATATATATATATATATATATATATATATATATATATATATATATATATATATATATATATATATATATATATATATATATATATATATATGTACCCACACTACTGCCTACGACTTCGCATAGAAGTCGGTGGTATTTACTAAATAAATAAGTAAATAAATGAACAAATAATATTAGCTTAACCTTTACATATTGAGTCAAACTTTAGATTACCTTTATAATAAAACATTATTCGCCATCAATGTGCACAACCACCACAAAACCACAAAGAAATGAATGTTGCTTGATGTACACTGCACGGATACGCTTTAACCGTAGCATGAGTTGTTTAAACTACGTATAACCTTTGTGCTGGATGGAGCGATCGGCAACAGGCGCACTAACCATGCGCCACCTGCCTTCAGTGATTCTAAATTACATGATGCTGTACTTTCCGATAGAGAAAACCTGTGTTTTCTTCATGCGAAAGTACGTAGGAAAATCGTTAATAGTGAACCATAAAACAAGGTGTCAGTAATTATTGCAAGGCAGAGGGACCCTTAGAAATATTGATCAGTAAGAGGGAAGTCAGTGCATTCTTGAAATACTAAGGCGGTAATTGCTCCCTTCTCCCAAATGAACTCGAGAAAATACGCGCCACCATGCTGACTACGCGTGAGAGCTTGATCATTATCAAGTTCTTCAAGTCTGCAGTGCTGAAAGAAGTCAAGATGTTGCATTGTACATCATTCTAACCGTAAGATATTGAGTGAAAATGAAAAAGCGATGCAAATGCCTCTTTTATAAGGAAAGTACGTGGCCCTGTAAACATAAAAAAGGTATTAAAAGAATGCGTAGCATTTTGTTTCCAACCTAGTTTCTCACGGTTTCGTGAAGCTATAATGGCACCCACGTTACCAAAAAACTTAGTTTGCTGAAAATATTTTGGAAAAGTACCATAAAATATTATCATTAGGTTTATAATTATATTCACTTTGTTAAAGAGGCTGACATCTGTTCAATAGCACTTCAAAAAAAAAAGGATAGGCATAATCGCTAACTAAAGAAATGTCCCCACCTTCTCGAAAAGAATCGGGAGTTAATACGAGTGTATTTCTTGCGCCAATAGTACATGGCGTATTTTTTAAGGCGTAAATAATGACGATACGAAGATTCGTACTGTAACCGTTTATTTACACATCATTAGCACCTGTTTGGGTGTCATTGTATTTGACAGCCATTATATCAGCCTTGTGGTCACTAAAGTGTACTGTCAAAAGGTCTTTGAGGGGCATGAACAACACCACAGTTTCGGGTAAAAGGCGAGATTATTGCAACTTCCGTGAATGGCAGCCGGACACTTGTCGGACTCGGCGGAGCCCACACGCTAGAGAAATGCTGGCAGCACAAACGCTACAAATGCGTTTCAAATGCACTGTATAGAGGTGGTGGTATGTCATGTTCATGTCAAGGAGGTGGGGGCTCCTGTTACTAGGAGCGAGGATAAGCGCACGCGCCTGCATCTGTTGCTACGGGACAGGGCGGGGAACGAATCCCGATGGACCCCTGACATAACCCGACTGAGAAGTGCATTCGCATTCAAAACTAACTAGTTACTTTTCACAAAAAAACGGTAACCTATTAGGTGGTGAAAGCTAGTAAACGGTATAGGGTATCAAAATTCAGGTGAAAGAAATTTGCTACATAGTTAGTACGCCACTAGTCAGACTTGAATGATTCCGCCAACACTTAACTGCTAATAACTGTGATTGTAATGTTGTAATCACTATAACTCTAGTGAACTACCAGTAATTTTTACGCCTATTTTGTTTATAATAGGTGTGCATTGCCAAACCAAGATGATTCAATTACAAAAGTATGTATATAGCCCCGCCGCGGTGGTCTAGTGGCTAAGGTACTCGGCTGCTGACCCGCAGGTCGCGGGTTCGATTCCCGGCTGCGGCGGCTGCATTTCCGATGGAGGCGGAAATGTCGCAGGCCCGTGTACTCAGATTTCGGTGCACGTTAAAGAACCCCAGGTGGTCAAAATTTCCGGAGCCCTCCACTACGGCGTCTCTCATAATCAAATGGTAGTTTTGGGACGTTAAACCCCACAAATCAATCAAAAGTATATATATAAGAAAGAAACGCCGTTGATTTGTCACTCATATGATCAGTAAACAAATTCACAGCATATCCACGGAGTAAATGATGATGAGTGGGGCGAAGCGTTTGGTGGTCCGTCCTTGTGTCTAACATGTCTTGAGACCATCCATTCGCTCGTCCGTTTATCCGTCCGTGCTTCTGACCATCCGTCCGTTGGGGCCTACGCCCATCCGTGCGTCGGTCTGCGCATACTCCCATCCACCTACCGGTCCGTCCGTGCGCCTTTTCGTTCCTGCTTCCGTCCGTCCATCTGTGGTCCTGTCTGTCCGTCCGTCCGTGCTTCTGTACGCTCTGCAACAGCCAGGCTATCACAGCGGCACGCATGCAAGCGTGCACGCGTGCCGCTCTGTTAGCCCAGTCGTGTCTCTGCAGACAGCATTGCGCACACATAATGATAAACAAGATGAGGAATATTTATTTTAGAAAACATATCAGTGCTATGCAAGCTCTGTAGACGATATTACACACAGGTGTTTTGCATAGCTGCTTGGAATGGGGACGATGGAGAGCCCTGACGACAGCGTTCGGATAGTGTAAGTTATTAACAAGGTGCTCCCCTAAAAAAGTCAATCCGCTCTGTCACATCTTTTCAGTTCCTGGCTCTTTAGTTAACTGTTTCCTGCTTTCAATTTCTGTATTTATGTATGCTGAAGAGGGACTGTGCTGGAACATTGTGCCTCATTCAATGACATTTAGCACTCAGCACATTCTTTTTTTTTCACTTGGTGATGTATTCTCTCCACAGAGCTTTCATGGCACCAGAGTTTCCAAGGATAGCCTTTCTCTTTTCTTTTGATGCTAGAAGAAGAAGCCCTCAAGTGTATCCAAAACGAAAACACATGAAGTCGGATTAATTACTACCATAAAATCTCTCGCTTGTGCATTGGCTTTTGAGGAACTGCGTAAACACGAGGACCATGTAATAAACAACCTTGTCATGTCATTTCACATAATTCGCTGAATTTCGCATGATTATTTAGGCGAGCGCTCAGTGCACTTCGAAGAAACAACAAAGTGATGAATTCCTTGTACGCTGCAAGGCACAAAAATAACGTAAGTCTTGGAAAGCTGGCTAAGAAAAGGAAAGCTGGCTTCCTGTTTACAATCACTGGAGCTCAAAATTTAATTAGCCGCATGAGTGTGACACTTTCTGAGCCTTGTGAGGCTGCTGGCTTACCTCATAATAATCTTAATGTTCAATTAGCGCCTTCATGGCCACGACTACTCTGACTTTACGGGCCTTAAAAGTGTGACATGTTCAAACATTCGAAACTGTTTTAAAGCCAATAAAGATTCTCTTTTTATACGTTTGCGGGGGCGCTTTCCGTCTTAGGTGACTGGCCCGAAGTACACCAAACTGCGTCTTGCCGGTAAAAATCTTTTCCCACAAAGCTATTCTTTACTCACTCACTCTATTTATTTATTTATTCTTTAGTTGAATTACTTGATAGTGCGCATTCACAACAATTTTCTGCATTTTAAGACTGTCGTCAAGACAGTATGGCGAATGAACACAACAACAAGGATACGAAAAGAGGAGTTTCGAATACCAGCGCTCTTGTTTCACGTTGACGTAGTGTAGTGTAAGCCTAGTGAATTCTAATACATGATATATTAGGTACTGCAATTTTTCGAGGCCTTCATTACAATATGCAGAAATAATAACGTGCAGGAGGGCAGTTATTTTTCACGAGACCTCAATCATACTTCACAGAACGAAAGAATACACGAGAATGATAACGCCGTCTTATATAAGTGAAAAAAGGTTAGTATTTATATTTTACTATATAATAATATAGTAAAATAATAGGACGCACTATATAATATTTATATTTTACTATATATATTATAATAGTAGGACGCACGCTGTAGCAGCCAACTACGCGCCATTGTTGGCTACCTAGGGTTCTTGTACTGTGGTTTGAATAAAAAGGTGTCTTAGAATTAGGGCACTATGAAAACACAGCCGCCATGCTGTATAATTAATCTTCGCACAAGAGTTCCCCGTATTCCTCCTGCCCTTTTCGTCTTTATTTCTATTTAGTTCATTTGCTATAAATTCATGGTATATTCAATAAAACTATGATGGGTCGACCGCCTTAGTAGCAATATCACACACAAAAAAGGAAAAAATAATTTTGCAATCTTCCTGAAGTACTCGTTCAAAGAGATTATGTACTTCTGAAAAAAACGATGATTCCTCGCTGCAAGAAGAATTAATATGGGGAAGCTGGGTCAAAATGAAAAAAGAAGCGCAATAAAATAACTCGCTAAGGCAATCAACTAATGCAATCGAATCTTGGTTCTTCAAACTCAAAAAGTGCCAACGAAGCATTAAAATTAAAAGAGATCAACTTAAGAACGCTTGATGAATTTAGGATTTACCTGAAACGACACGTGTGAAACAATTGAACACAACATTGTAAACGCAGATTTATCTGCGTGTTCTTACATATCAAACTAGGCTTAACTCAATAAGAAATATGACTGGTTAACGATTCTATTATGCACTTGTTTTCCTCGCAACCTATAGATGAACATGGCTAAAAGCTTGTTAAAGAGTTACAAACCAGCATCGGCAATATGCATAAAAAAAGTAACCACAGCACCTACATTACGTTCATTGCACTTGGTGGAGCCTGGGGGACAGATGCCACTTTGCCGTTGGCTTCTTATAG